>NW_022436943.1:60833301-61118749 GCF_009761245.1 Sapajus apella
AGATAAGAATTACAACTCCTGCTTTTTTTTGCTCTCCATTTCCTTGGTAAATCTTCCTCCATCCCTTTATTTTGAGCCTTTGTGTATCCTTGCATGTGAGATGGATTTCCTGGATACAGCACACCGATGGGTTTTGGCTTTTTATCCAATTTGCCAGTCTGTGTCTTTTGATTGGGGCATTTAGTCCTTTTACATTTAGGGTTAATATTGTTATGTGCGAATTTGATACTGCCATTTTGGTGCTAGCTGGGTGTTTTGCCCATTAGTTGATGCGGATTCTTCATTGTGTTGATTCTCTTTACCTTTTGGCATGTTTTTGGAGTGCCTGGTACTGGTTGTTCCTTTATATGTGTAGAGCCTCTTTCAGGAGCTCTTGTAAAGCTGGCCTGGTGGTGACGAAATCTCTGAGTATTGCATGTTCACAAAGGATTTTATTTTTCCTTCACGTATGAAGCTTAGTTTGGCTGGATAGTAGATTCTGGGTTGAAAGTTCTTTTCTTTAAGGATGCTGAATATTGGCCCCCATTCTCTTCTGGCTTGTAGGGTTTCTGCTGAGAGATCTGCTGTGAGTCTGATGGGCTTCCCTTTGTGGGTAACCTGACCTTTCTTTCTGGCTGCCCTTAGTATTTTCTCCTTCATTTCAACCCTGGTGAATCTGACGATTAAATGCCTTGGGGTTGCTCTTCTTGACGAATATCTTTGTGGTGTTCTCTGTATTTCCTGGACTTGAATGTTTGCCTGCCTTGCTAGGTTGGGGAAGTTTTCCTGGATAATATCCTGAAGAGTATTTTCCAGCTTGGATTCATTCTCTTCGCCGCATTCAGGTACGCCTATCAAACGTAGATTAGGTCTTTTCACATAGTCCCACATTTCTTGGAGACTGTGTTCATTCCTTTTTACCCTTTTTTCTCCATTCTTTCCTTCCCATTTTATTTCGTTGAGTTGATCTTCGACCTCTGATATCCTTTCTTCTGCTTGGTCAGTTCGGCTGTTGATACTTGGGCATGCTTCGCGAAGTTCTCATATTGTGTTTTTCAGCTCCATCAATTCACTTATATTCCTTTCTATTTTGTCCATTCTCGTTAGCATTTCATCAAATCTTTTTTCAAGGTTCTTAGTTTCTTTGCATTGGGTTAGAACATGTTCTTTAAGTTCACAGAAGTTTCTTACTACCCACCTTCTGAAATCTGATTCTGTCATTTCTCACACTCATTCTCCATCCAACCTTGTTCCCTTGCTGGTGAGGAGTTGTGATCCCTTGTAGGAAGAGAGGTGTTCTGGTTTCGGGTGTTTTCGTCCTTTTTGCACTGGTTTCTTCCCATCTTTATGGATTTATCCACCTGTCGACTTTGTAGTTGCTGGCTTTCAGATCAGGTCTCTGAGTGGACATTCTGTTTGCTGATGATGATGTTATTTCTGTTTCTTGGTTTTCCTTCTGACAGTCTGGCCCCTCTGCTGTAGGTCTGCTGAGGTCCACACCAGGCCCTGCTTGCCTGTGAGCACCTGCAGCAGCTGCTGAACAGTAAGGGTTGTTACCAGTTTTCTTCTTCTGTTATCTTTGTCCCAGAAGAATACCCACCAAGTGTCAATCTGATCTCTCCTTTATGAGGCATCTCTTTGGATATATAGGGGTCAGGGAGTTGCTTGAGGAGACGGTCTCTTCTTTATAGGAGCTCAAATGCTGAGCTGTGAGCTCCATTGTTCATTCAAAGCTGCTGGGCAGGTACGTTTAGCTCTGCTGCAGCAGAACTCATAAACTGCTTTTTGTTCCCAGGTGCTCTGTCCCAGGGATTTAGGGCTTTATGAGTTTCCGTTATGCTGCTGCCTTCTTTTTTTTTCCTTCAGAGCTGCCTAGCCCAAAAAGGAGGCAGCCTAGTCACTGTCTGCCTGTAGAGGCTTTGCTGAGCTGCTGTGGGCTCCGCCCAGCTGCCGAGTCAAATTCCCTGCAGTCCTGTTTATATGGGTGTAGTTAGAACTGCTTTGGTGATGGTGGCCCGCCTCTGTTGAGGCGGAGTCTCTCTGCTGTGGCGGGTTGCCTTGGCAGCGGCGGGCTGCCTCAGCAATGGTGGGTTGCCTTGGCAGCGGCGGGCTGCCTCAGCATTGGCTGACTACCTCTGTAGTGGCGGGCTGCCTCGATAAGGGCAGACACCCCTCCCCCACCGAGCCGGACCGTCCCGGGTTCAGCTGCACTTGCTGTGAAACTCTCAATCCAGAGAGTTTCTGATTGCTGTTCTTTTGTGGGGGTGGGACCAGCCGAGCCTGATTGCCTGGCTCCCTGCCTCAGAGCCTTTTTTTTTTTTTTTAAGTTGGTGTTCCAGTCGCCTGTTGAAGAGGTGCCACGGTGTGTGTTTTTTTCCATGTGACAACTCACTGTGCTGGCTTAAACAGTGGCACTGAGGTTCGTGGTGCTTTTTTTGCTCTGGAATCCACTGTCCTGGCTCCCTGCTCAGTCCCCTTTTTAAACAGATGAATGGGCAACTTTCTGTGGCTCCAATCACCAGCCAGAAGGGCACCCGGACTGGTGTATTTTCTATGGAGAACCACTGCTCCGGGGCGTCGACAAAGCAGCCGTGTGGGGCAAAGCAGCGGTGCCAGCTGACACAGCTGCACTGGCCAAAACAGCCGCGCTGGTGACTCGTGGAGCTCCTCTGCCTGGTAATTGCCTAGTCTGTGGGCAATAAGAATGCGGCATCCACTCACCCTCTGCGCTTTCACTGGGAGCTGCAATCCCAAGCTGTTCCTAAAAGGCCATCTTGGATCCCTCCCCCTGCTTTTTTTTCTTACTAGTGCCCTTTGATCCAAAGCTCTTTCAGACAAAAAATACAGTTAACATGCTAAATGTATACAAGTCAATTTCAAACTTATGGAGTTAATATACTACATATGTACACATCAATTTCAAACTTTCCTGATGTTTGCAAAGGAATGCAGATTATTTGTTTTCTTCTTTCATTCCTTCCTTCTTCATACATCTATTATTCCACAAATAATAATGAATAATTAGAAGAAAGATGAGTGAAAGTAGATGGCAGAGAGAAGTTTTGCTCACAAAATATTGGTGCATTCCTCTATATTTCCCTGTCTTCCATGCGGTTTTACTGGGGACACATAATTTTACCCTGAAAAGGGATGCGTGTTATTTCTACATCATCTAATTTTTAGAGCCAAGACTCACCCTCTCCATTCCTTTCCTAATCTTCAGCAGTGACATTGGAAAATGTATGTCGAGACGGTATAGTTGCAGGATAGAAGAGCCTAAATTCTAAGTTATTGCAGTCGAGCACAGCTCTGCAGAGCTGTCTAAACACCATAGATCTTTGGGTGGACAAGAAAAGCTTTGATTTTACTTAGTGAAGGATATTACAGCAACATAGATACATGGCATAAAAGAAATAATTTCATACATATAGGAGAATTTCAAAGGTCAACAGTTTGGCATCTGTATTGTCCTGAGCCAGAAATGAAGTGAAAAATTATCTATCTATCTATCTATCTCCAAGCTATCTACCTCCAAGGTATATACTATATATAATTATATATGTGTATACAGACATTAACTATATCTATATATATTTTCCCTGAGTACATTTTGTTTGCTAATCATGCTTTTATACACATTACTATGGGGATGACATTCTATATGTTATATTTAGTCTAATAACGAGGTCTTAGAATGTATTTTAACAAGTATTCAAATAATGCTTATGATCTTTCACCTGGCCTACAACAGTAAACTCTCAACTACAGACATGTTTGTTCATGATTAAAAACAGTGAATTCTCACAATTAAGAGTTAGGCATCATTCTCAGCAAACTAACACAGCAAACAAAAAACCAAACACTGCATGTTCTCACTCATAAGTGGTAGTTGAACAATGAGAACCCGTGAACACAAGGAGGGGAACATCACACGCCCACCGGGGCCCATTGGGGAGTGGGGGGTAAGGAAAGGGATAGCACTAGGAGAAATACCTAATGTAGATGACGGGTTGATGGGTACAGCAAACCACCACGGCCCTTGTATACCTGTGTAACAAACCTGCACATTCTGTACATGTATCCAAGAACTTAAAGTATCATAATAACAACAACAAAAAAAGAGTTAGGCACTATTGTGTCTATTATGCAGATAAGAAGACAGAAGCACAGAGAAGATTTCATATAACTTGTTAGTGGCAGACTTGGGATTTGGATTCAGTCAACTTGACTTCAGAGTCGATGGAGTTCATCACTATTTTTTTTTTTTGAGATGGAATTTCACTCTTGTGACCCAGGCTGGAGTGCAATGGCACAATCTTGGCTCACCGCAAGCTCCGCCTCCTGGGTTCAAGCAATTCTCCTGCCTCAGCCTCCCGAGCAGCTTGGGCTACAGGTGTGCACCACCACGCCCAGCTAATTTTTTGCATTTTTAGTAGAGACAGAGTTTCACCATGTTGATCAGGATGATCAGGATCTCTTGACCTCATGATCCACCCGCCTCGGCCTCCCAAAGTGCTGGGATTACAGGCGTGAGCCACTGTGCCTGGCCAATCACTATTATATGCTAGGCATCATAGCAGCAATTGTTCACATTTACCCCAGAGTATATATACCAAGAATGGGAATGTGTGCAGCTATATCAATATATTTGCCTGATGGACACTGAGGAGACAGTGTGAACTAGAGAAACTAGCTATGGTGCCTCTCGTCCCCCCATGTGGTAGTAGGATGGCCCATATTCTGCTTTTGGAGCTGACTCTTCCTCCACCGTCCTGTTCCTGCTTCAGCATTCAGTTCTATGATATATGGCATCCTAATACCATCTGTATCTCCTAAGGTTTTTAAATAGCAATACCACAGTAGCTACCAAAGGTCCAAATATCAAATCAGATGACAGCTTTCCTGGTCTCAGACTGGACCCTTCTGTTGCATTTGAAACACAACAATCTCTCCTTGAGGAAATACCTTTCTAGTGCCTTCTTTTGCATTATTCTAGTCTCTTTGTGGATATGTCTCCAAAGAGGTCTTGAGTTGTTTCCTAAACTTTTCATCACTCATTAGACTTGGATAACCTCTCTTCTCCAGATGTCTTTTCTATCTGGAAACTTCCATACCTCTTCTCTAATCTAATCTGATTTTTCTGGAGGAACTTAACACTTTTATCCAACCTCTTACATGATTTCTTCTCTTTTCTGTGTGATGCCAAGTTCTCCTGATTCTTACGTGACCTCCCTAACAATTCCACCAGGGTTCCTTTGATTGTTTTTTTCCCCTTTCTCTCCTTCTTGACCTTTAATTAGTAGTAAACCTTAGGTCTCTATCTTAAATCCTATTCTCTCCTTAGTCTACATGTTTTTTTCTGGGTAAGTTCATTCTGTTTCATAATAGTAAACTTTACTTATGAGCTTCTATGGCTCAAATATTTATCTCTAGACGTTTCCTGAACTCTGTAATGCCTATTTGAATCCCCTCTTACAAGGCTAGTTGATATCTCAAACTTCAATTTTCTAAAGCAGAATTTTTGAATAACCCTTCACAATTATTATTCCCTAGTTTTTCTTCTCTCCAATAAATTGTTCACATCCCTATTTAAGGCATCATCCTTCCTTATCACTTCTCTGTTATGTACAGCCAATCCATTACCAAGTCTAGCCAATCTTGCCAACAAAACATATTCTGTTCTGATGAACTTCTCTCAATGACATTAATACTGCCCTAGTGCAAATTTCCATTATTTCTCACCAAGTATATGAGAGCCTGTCAGCTGTATTACCTGAGTCTTTTCCAGTTGTATTGAATTGTATTCTCATCAAAAGATCCAGCATAATCTTGTAAAAATATGAACCAAAACATATCACAATCTCCTGGTGACTTCTTATTACAAGTAATGCTTTGCCTTAGCTTATAAAGCTACAGTGGCTTATGACTTGCTCTTCGGAATCATTTCTGAAACTTTTTTGGATGATCAGATGCCTTTGTCCAACAAAGCATTGTGCAGAAATCTCATATTAGTCTGTTCCTTCACCTTCAACATAATTACTCAATTCAAGTGATTAAGTTACAAATGAATGAAAGGGCTGAAGAGAACCTTAGCAGGAAAAACTGGAAAAGAAGCTGTTTCATGCTGAATGTTCTCTACCATCTTTTCTTGATGCATTCTTGCATTAACTATGTTTTGCCCAACACCTTGGGGGTCACCAGGTTCCTTGTGAATGGTGTAGCCTGAAGTCTAACTAACACCACAGGGCATTGTTTATAGAGAGTAAGTTACACAGAGCTCTTCCCCTACACCTCCACCATGCACAAATCCTCAGCTTCTGCCCATAAGGACCGATGACATTTGATTTTATTAGACATGCTAGCACTTGCATCCCACATCCATCATAAAATAAATACTGGAATTGTATAACCAACTAGGAAAGCAATAAAATATGTCTAAGACAATCTGAACAAAATATTTGAGTATCTCCACTTAACATATAAAGAAATGTAAGCTGGAGGGTAACAACATAGGTCAATGTTATGTACAGGAAAAGTGCAAGCGCTTTTGAGGGAGGCTTCTAGCAACTCTGCTAAGAATAAAAGATCAGAACTGGGGTTTGAGGTGGCTCAAGAGCCTTGATGTGCAGTTTGACACCAACGAATTAATTTTCTACAAAAACAAAAACAATGCCACAGTTCCTATAAATACCACTGAATTCAGGGACTTCACAACATAACACACACAATGATGAGGGTACAATACCAAAGTGCATGAGATTGGCATATAATAACTAAGAAAAGGAGACCAAGACACAAAAGAAATGAAAATCAGCTGAGAACAATTGCGATATGACATGTTGAAATTAACATCCTATATGGACTTTAAGGCAGCTGTGTAACTATGTTCAATGAAGTAAAAAATATATCTCCTTAATAAATGAAAAGGTAGAAACTCTGCATCACATAATGACTTCGTGAGGCAGCTCCCAGCTCTCTCAATGCTCATCACTTGCTGCTTCGCAATGCACCCTCCAGCAGCCCTGCTCAGATTGCCAATAACTCCACTCAAGACCCTCACTTGCCCGAATGCCTTTGCCCATGCTTTTCCCTTCTTCTGGGAATCCCCTGCCTCTTTACCTGGATAACCCAAGCTCTTTCTTTGCATCTTAATTTCTACACAAACCTTACCTAATTTTTCCAGGCTGCATGAGGTTTTTTATGTGTCCTTCATGCCTTGTACATTTTTGTACCTGTGCTACTATAAAATTATAATACAGTAAACTGCCTGTGTGCATAGATTATCCTTTAACTTGTGAGCTCTTCTACAATAAGAGCTTTGCTTAATTATGTTTAATTCATCTTATGTAGTCTCTACCTTCTAACAGAATGTTTGGTTGAATACATGGAGGAATAATAAGAATCATAAAGGTAATAATGCATGATATCCACTGACATGTTGTCTTTGTTTTACATTTATTACTATTATTTAATTTTCAATTAAATAATATTTTTATTAATATCCCTATGAGGTGGATATATTTATTAAACTCTGTTTTACAATTTTATGAACTTAACTTTTTTGTAGTTAAAAGGATTTCTGAATCTTTTCTAAAGTATCAGAACAATGTGTTGTTGAACATCAAAATGTGTGCATCTAGGCTGGGTGCAGTGGCTCATGCCTGTAATCCCAGCACTTTGGGAGGCTAAGGCAGGTAGATCACAAGGTCAGGAGGGTGAGACCATCCTGTATAACATGTCTCTACTAATAATACAAAAAAATTAGCCAAGCATGGTGGCATGCCCCTGTAGGCCCAGCTACTTGGGAGGCTGAGGCAGGAGAATCACTTGAGCCTGGGAGGCAAGGTTGCAGTGAGCTGAGATCACTCCACTGCACTCCAGTCTGGGCAACAGAGCGAGACTCTGTCTCAGAAAAAAAAAAAAAAAAAAAAAAAAAGAAAGAAGAAAGAAAGTGTGCATCTAAATACTAGGCCATGCTAACATTTTCTGAAATGTATGTGATTTAAGGAAGTATTTTACCTTTGAGTATCACAGGTTCCTCTTCCAAAATTAAGGAAATGTAATGCATAACTGGTTTTCAAACTGGAATTTTTGAAGTTGGATCAAAGGTTATTATTGCCTACCAAAGGGAAATGCCAACATTCTCTGTAATAAAACTTCATAGGCAAATTAGAATATCCAATCATTGTCTTTAGTTTGACATTTTGCATGCCTGACATGGTAAGACTGGCAATCTTTTGCTGATAAGAAACTTTGATTGGCTGCTTCAGACCCTTCATCTATAGAATATGAAGAAGGAAGGGGAGGAGGAGAGTTTCTTTCAAATTAAGTAGAATTTATAGAAATAAAAATGAAAATGCTTTCAGAAAATTATTTCCAATGAGAAAGGAAGATGTAGATCAATATTAGTGGAAAAATAAGAAACCGTGGAACATAATCTCCTTGGTCTATTGTAGTGCTAAAAACCTTCCCTTCAACCCTGTAAGGTGTCACCACAGAAAGCCCTGAGAAGGAAGAAAGAGAAAGAAAGTAGAGAAGATTTTCATTTATACAATGCGATCTTTTATGTAAAAGATTCTGCCTTAAGGATGGCTCAGAGTCTTCTGGAACTGCCCTGAAGAAAGCAACTGTAAACTGATGAATACACACACATACCATGTTCTCAGGACACTTCAGAGTAAACCATGCCAGGCAGTTTTTAAACAAGGGTTGAAACTCTGAGGAAGGGAATGGCACACATGAGTTTTCCATTTTTGTGGCTTTTAGCCTGAGAGCAAGCCAAACTCAGGGCCAAGCAAGGCTACTATGGTGGCTGCATTTCTATTTTTTAGCAGAGTAAGCAGAGAACAGATTTTATGGTAACTGAAGCTACTGGGAAGTAAAGGGGAATTATCCTAAAAGGAATAGTCTGAGAGAAAATGCCCCCTATTTTGTACATAAACTCTGTCCAAATTGTTGGCTGTTCTCTGAATGGTGCATGTCTGGATGAGGCTGCTAGCAACTCTGCTAAAATAAAAGATCAGAACTGGGATTTGAGGTGGCCCAGGAGCCATGATATGCAGTTTGACACCAACAAAATTATTTTTTTACAAAAACAAAACCACAACCCAGTTTTCAGGAGTACAATTGAATTCAGAGACTTCACAACTTAAGACACTCAATGATGAGGCTGCAATCCCAAAGTGCATGGCATGTAGATAACCAGGAAAACATGACCAAAATGCAAAAGAAGTTCTAATCAACCAAGAACAATCTCAGCACAACATGTGGAAATTTATATCATATATGGACTTTAAAGCAGCTGTATAACTATGTTCAATGACTAAAAATTACCTGAATTAATGAAAAGATAGAAAATCTCGGCAGTGACATGAAAACTATAATAAAAGAATTAAGTGGAAATTCTAAGAACTCAAAAACACAGTATCAGAAAAAAAGAGAAAGAAAGAGGGAGGGGGAGGGAGGAAGGAAGGGAGGAAGGTTGGTTACAAGGTAGAATAGAAATACTAGAATAATAGTCAGTGACCTAAAAGTTATATCATTAGAAATTCTCCAAAATGAAAAGGAGAATAAATTAAAAAGTAGATGGAAGAAGAGAAAGGAAGACATAGAAGCCTATAAGATAATAATAAAAACGCTAAGATATGCATGCTTACAGTCTCATCAGAGAGAAATGAGGCAGATACAGTATATGTTTGAAGATATAATGATGGAAAACTCCCCAAATTTGTTGAAAGACTTACAGTCTGTAGAATCCTGAGGTTAAATGAACCTCAAGCAAAATAGATACCAATATATATCTTAGGCACATTAGAGAAAACTGCTAAAACCAAAGATAAAGAGAAAATCTTGGAAGTCATCAGAGAAAAATAACACATTTTTAGAGTAAACTAATGGTTTCAATCAGCATTAACATCTCTATGAGAAACTACAGAGGTCAGGAGACAATACAATATCTTTAAAGTGATGAAGTTTTTTTGGTTTTGTTTTCGGTGGGTTTTTCTTTTTGAGACAGAGTCTCGTTCTATCATGCAGTGGTGCAATCTCGGCTCACTGCAACCTCCACCTCCCTGGTTCAAGCAATTCTGCCTCAGCCTCCCAAGCACGCTGAGACTACAGGCGTGCTCCACCACACTCAGCTAATTTGTGTATTTTTAGTAGAGACAGGGTTTCACCATGTTTGCTAGGATGGTCTCCATCTCTTGACCTCATGATCCACCCACCTTGGCCTCCCAAAGTGCTGGGATTATAAGCATAAGCCACCGCACCTGGCCTAAAGTGTTGAATTTTTTTTAAATCCCTGTCAAACCAGAATAGTTTATTTAGAAAAAAAATAACATTCAGGAATAGTGATGAAATTAAGGCATTTTCAGAAGCAAGGAATCTAAGAACATTCATTTGTAGCATGCTTACAGCAGAGGGAATGCTAAAGAAGGTGTTTCGGCCTAAAGAAAAATTGATACCAGATGAAAACTCAGAGCTTCAGGATGAAATATCTTCAGAAAGGCTAAATATCCAGGGAAAAAATAGAAACAATTATTTTTTCCTCTTAATTTCTTTGTAATGCATGGAGCTACTGAAAGCAAAAATTATACTAATGTCTTGGTGATACTTAATAATCTGGGAGTAAGGCAAATGAGAACAGTATAAAGAATGAAGGGGGATAGGCAGAGCACAGGGGATTTTGAGGGCAGTGAGATAGTCTGTATATGCTATAATGATGGGTACATTTGTTATACATTCATCCAAACCCATTTAATGTATACCAAGAGTGACCCCTAGTGTAAGTGATGGATGCTGGGTGATAATGATGTGCCAGTGCAGGTTTATCAGTTGTTACAAATGCACCATTCTGGTGGAGGAAGTTGATTATGGGAGAAGCATGCATGTGGGGTGGGGAAGAGGGTATATGGAACATCTCTGTAACTTCAGCTCTATATTGCTGTAAACCTAAAATTGCTCTAAAAATATGTTTATTTTTAAAATGGAGAAAAAGGCAAATGGATATATGTACTTTCAAGGCTTCTTACATGTTATGTGAAGTGGTATGTTAATTCTAAGAAGAAATAAAGATTTTCTAAAGACACATGTTGTAAATCCTAAAGCAACCACTTAAAAATGATGCAAAATGACATATTAAAGAGCCAATAAAGAAATCAAAATAACATTCTAAAAAACATGGTAAAATTACCTAAAATCAGAAGGAAAATGGAACAGAGGAACAAAAATGGGGCGAGGGACAAAAATGAAATAAAAAATAAAATGATAGACTTAAATCTGAACGTATTCATAATTACGTTGAATATAAAAAAATTAAATACTTCAACTAAAGCCAGATACTATCAGAACAAATCAAAAGTCAAAGCACAATTTTACAATGTTGCCATTGATGTACATTACATATAAATATACAGGCTCTAAGTCAATGGCAGGAAAATATATACCATTGAAATGGAAAGTGTGAGAAGTCCGAAGTAACATGTTGCTATCAGATAAAACATATTCTAAAATCAGGAGCATTAAGAGAAATTAAAAATAAAAGCCCTGTGGGACTGGCAGGAGATGCTGTTATTACCATATCACTGTAACACATGAGAAAAATAAGACTTTAAAAGGTGAGCTTTGTTTAAGAATGTCTGGCTTAAAACACTTCAGACCAGAGTACAAGTCTTCTTATCCCCAGTAGCCAACAATGATCAGCATGAGGAAGTTAGTCCACCAATGACTGCTGAAAGAACAATCCACTACCAGTCATCAGGGCACCGTAACCCAATGACACCCTATCCACACTGCCATTCACAGTGTGGATATGCACAGCGTTCAGATATACTGAAGTCACTACAGTGGATGGTCACTGTCTTATCGTTCCGGGAACTTAGAATTACCCCTGCACCATCAGCCACATGTTTACTGTAGAGACTTCTAGATTACTGCAGTGTGATCCAACCATGGCCACCCTTGATTTCCAAGAATCTGTGTATAATATAACAAGATCCTCTGTTTTTATATTCTTCATAATTTTGAAACTAAAATTGAGTAGGCTTCCTTAATTGGATGCCTGAAGTTGTAATGTATTTAACATAGGTAGTTTGTGGCCATGTCTATCTGAAACAGATTTGAAACTTGGAGGAAGCTTTTCAGAAGTGAGACTACAACGAATATGAAAAGAGGGGGAAAGAGGTCGGACGTGATGGCTCACACCTGTAATCCCACCACTTCGTGAGGCCGAGGCGGGTGGATCATTAGGTCAGGAGATCAAGACCATCCTGGCCAACATGGTAAAACCTGTCTCTACTAAAAATACAAAAATTAGCTGGGTGCTGTGGCATGTGCTTGTAATCCTAGCTACCCAGGAGGCTGAGGCAGGAGAATTGTTTGAACCAGGGAGTCGGAGGTTGCAGTGAACCAAGATTGAGCCACTGTACTTCAGACTAGTGACAGAGCGAGACTTTGTCACAAAGAGAGAGAGAGAGAGCAGTGGAAGTAAAATAAATTGTTGGAAAAAAGTTCAAATCTTTTATTTCCGCTGATTCCTGAAACCCATCTTCATTCCCATACGTGGATCTTTTGAAAATTATGAATACTTTTCAAATGATTCTCCTTTTGGCTTATGTTTATTCTTGTTGTATTGTATCTGTCTTCTGCTAAAAAAGAAATGGAAAAAACAGAGATGACAAATATATTCATTTACTCCTTAGAGTTACTTAGAATTAGGAGTATCTCTCTCATTCATGTTTTTATTTTTAAATGTAAAGTAGAAAGATTATTTTTTTAAAAAGCACACATTTCAAGCAGCAGCAGTAAGCTGATGATAGAGATCTTTTGGGAGAAGGGAAAGGACTTTTCAGTATCCCTAAATTTTCATTAAATTGCCAGTGCCTATTCTCCTTCCACAGCAGGAAGTTTCAGCATGGTGCATTGCTGGGCCTGCAGCAATAATCCACAGCAGCAAGTACAGTGCATCATCCAATTATATGGTCTATTGTTTCATTATTCACCCTACATTGGCTGCACCTGTCACAAACCCCATCTCCTTCATTTTCCACTTGCAAGCTTACCCTTCCCCTGCACATAGAGCAATCATATCCTGCTCTGAGTAACTTCAGTATCCCATTAGTCTCAGTAAGCAACATGCTTCACTTCAATGATAAATTTAGACATAGTATTCCTACGCCTACCACCCATTTAGGCCCATATTTTGCCATGATCTTAGAGTAATGAGAGATAATTATGAAAATAGAAATTTGGTAACACATAATTAAAGTAGCTTCTATCCCCTGCTCTTTGATTCACACCTCAATGCAAGTAAAGTCGCACATATAACAGACATACCCCATACACCTTGCACACACACACACAACACTTACATGCACACATACACAGGCACAGCCACACACACCAGGAGAGCCAGGCATTTGGTCAGGTAGTTAATTAATGTAACACATTTTTTAAGCCATGCTACATTTTCCTTTGGTTAAATCAATCAAATAACACTTGGGCAACACTATAGGATATAAAAGGGAAATGTAAATTTTACATCTGCCTTAAAGGAAATTACATTGCAGCAGGTGAAGAAAATATATACACGGAGACTATTTCTCGACAATTAGTAAGAAAATCTAGAAATGAGATTCAGGGCATCTGGGCCCTATCTCCAGCTTAAACAATCAGCAGCTAGGCAAACAAACAAGAAAACAAAGTAACAATTTTCATAGAAATTATGTTATATAAGGGATTTATAAGGTAATTATTAAAAGCTTGGATAAGCAAAGATGAATACTGAAATAACAGTGCCAATTACTATAAAAATTAGCTATCCTCTCAAGAACTGGGAAAAATTGGAAATCATGCAGGTTACTGCTGTAAGCTTTTAAACTAAGCACTAGGCATGACCCCTTTATGTCTCTGGCTTAAGGTAGGGTAACCTCCTTGGCCTCTGACGCCATGATTTTCATTCTAATAGCAACCTCCTAGCGCTAACTATTCCAATGACAGAAAGAGTCATATAATGAGGAGGGTTAGGAAAGGACAGTAAAAATAATATCGCCCCATCTGTACAGCAAAACCCACGTAACTACACAAAAGGAAGTCTTCATGCAATGTACACACCTTTTACTTGGTTGGTCTTCCATCTAGGTCATCAGAAGGAGAACACTGTGGCTGTTTGCTCGTATGAGAGGGTAGAAGAGGGACAGATATGAAAGAAAATCTCAGGAGATTGGTTGGATATGTCTGTTATTTCTATTAGATACCTACATGTTGAACTAGGCAGCTGAATATGCAAGTCTGGAATTCAGGCCCATATTTCGCCATGAACCTAGAGTAATGAGAGTGAATTATGAAAATAGAAATTTGGTAACACAAAATTAAAGTAGCTTCTATCCCCTGCTCTTTGATGCACACCTCAATGTGTGAGGTTCTTCCTGGAGATAGTAATTTTGAATTTATGAGAATCTAGTCAGTATTTAAAGTCATGATATCCTGTGAAATCATCAAAGGAGTGAGTGTGGATAGAAGAGAAAATAAACTGAGATAGAAATGAACTAAGATGTGAGTCCTGAGCCATACTGAGGGTCAGTGGTTGGTAGGAAAGAAATATTCAGCAGAAAAAAAAAGAAAAGAATAAGACAAAAGCGGTAGCAGAGCAGACCCGCCATGCCCAGCATAGCCAGCTTGCAAAGACTTCCAGACAGAGGACCTGATCATCTTGGCCGATGCGTATATCATTCAGGATCAAATGATAAGACAGAAAACTTACCAGATACTTAAACAGAGAAAATTTGATACATATCATCATTAACTATCTGTTTAAGAACTGAAAAAATAAATAAATAAAATAGAGATCAGAGGAAGCCGCTATCACCAAGGGCCCAGGGAAGCAAAATAAAGTGACTGGAATTTATAAATTGAGAAGTTTGGGAAAAAGGAGCTGAAACAGACATTCCAGGAGGGAATGCACTGAGTTGGTGTGTAGATCTCAGCTCAGAAAAGAAGCCCTAGACAACCAGAAAAGTGAGAGGCCAGCTGGTGCTGGTGTCTCTGAGAAGACATGATAAAGCTGGTAGCTGGATCAGCATGTGCTGAAAAAAAATTGCCATTTTTCATGGATAAATAAAATTATATATATTTATTGTAGACAACATGATATTTTGATATATTTATACATTGTGGAATGACTGTCAATCTAATGAATATACTTATTACTTCATATAGTTACTTTTTGTGTTTGGTGAGAACATTTAATATGAAATTTCTTAGCCAAATTCAAGTATACAATACATTTTTATTAGCTATAATTACCATAGTATACAATAGAACTCCTGAACTTATTCCTCCTGTCTTACTGAAATTTTGTATCCTTTGACCAACATCTCCACAGCCCCAACAGCAACCCCAACAGCAGCCCTTGGGAATCACTAGTTGATTCTCTGCTTCTATGAGTTTAACATTTGCAACCAAACACTGCCATGGGAAGGAACTGCTGCTTCCTTGGTGAACAAACATGATTGGGATATTCTTGCCAGGAATGGAAAGCATAAGCCGGAACAGGGTGAGTAGGATGGACAGTGTCCCTTTATATTTTTCCTGAACACTCCCAGTCTGTTGAGCTCAATGACGTGACTGGTTGACTGGATGAGGTAGAGCACTAGGTTTTTGTAAGAGACCATTAAGTGGTTGAGAGAACAGGTAACAAGAGGGGCCTGTTATGAAACCTGGAAACGAAACACACTAAGAGAATTACGGTAGAGATCATGAGCCAGGCACTATTCTGTAAGAAATAAGGAAGAGCCATGGTGGGAGTTGAGAGGAGGGGAGAATAATCTATGGCAACAAGAATGTTTCAACCAAAATCTACTGAGCGCCAAACCTTTGTGAACAATATGGTCGGGGTAACTTGAAAGACAGAATCATAATTGGCCTTTCGACCTTTCAGCCAAGTGATTGGCCTTCCAACCAAGGAGTGGCATTCTTTTTTTTCTGTAAAGCATCAGCTGATCCATATTTTAGGCAGCTGGGACACACGGTCTCAGTCACAACGACTCAACTCCACTTCTGCTGCCTGAAAGCACCTCTAGACAGTAGGCAAATGAAGAAATGTGGCTGCGTTTTAATAGAACTCTATTTATTGACAATGAAATTTGAATTTGATATAATGTTTAAATGTCATAAAATATCACTCCTCTTTTGATTTTTTTAAACCATTTAAAAATGTAAATACCATTCTTAGCTCATGGGCCAGAAAAACACATTTGCTGTTGTAAGGTGTAGCTTGCCATCCTGTGTTTCCACTAAGGCTCTCCCTTCAAAGAGCATGAAAACTCACAGATAACAAGACATAGGCACAGAACTATATGATTAAAGGTAGAAAATATAAATATGATTTTGGGGGGATATATTAACATTCCCATGCAAGTTCAGAAATCTAGGAAAACTGTGGGAGAAGTAGAATATGAGAAATTGCAATGACTTAGAAACTGCTGACCTAGACGTAGATGAATCACCAGCTCTCAATTCGCAGAGCAGGCAGAGCAGATGTGCTTGTTTGGGTAAAACCTCACATTATTCTTTGCAGCCCTTACAGAGCACAGTATTAGTCCTGCCCTCTCTGTTTGGCTACTTTCCATAAATCAGCAAAAGCAGCAGGTTGGAAATTATTATTTTCCTAGAGTTAAAATTTTTTAATCTGATCTGTCTTAATGGATCAAAGTAACAATGGACACTACAGAAATCTGAAATGACAGAAAGAAAATGACCAGACTACCACAGACTAAATATAATTTTCCTTTACATGAATGATTTTCCAAGAAGCACCAACAGGACTTAGAAAGGAGATGGAAAAGAAAAGTGAACTCTCTGGATGAAATTAGCTTCTGCCAAATTGCACCCCTCCTGCTTCCTGAATGACTTGCTTTGGAATTTATGCTTATAAAAATCACATTCCCCTTCACTGCAATTTTAAAAAGGCT
This sequence comes from Sapajus apella, assembly GCF_009761245.1. Taxonomy (NCBI): domain Eukaryota; kingdom Metazoa; phylum Chordata; class Mammalia; order Primates; family Cebidae; genus Sapajus; species Sapajus apella. The sequence goes on from NW_022436943.1 coordinate 60,850,248, forward strand.
ACTATAAAATCACTCTTCATCGCCCCCTTTTCTCTCTACCCACACCACTATTCCCAAATCAGGTAAAGTAAGAGGAAACTGGACACCAGAAAGGAAAAAGGACAAAATCGTTAAAGGCATGTGAGCACTCGAGCCAAAATCTAGGGGTTCCAATCCTGTTTCTGCCACTTTAGACTGTTAAACTTTAAACAAGGTAGATGATTTAATTACTTTGTGCTTAAGTTTCTTTCTAAAGAAATAGAGATAATAATGGCATCTATCCCATAGAATTGTTATGAGGATTCCTTAGGTTAATTTACACAGATTGCTTAAAACAGTCCCTGTTGCAGAATGAGCATTAAAAATTATTATTGACTCTAAGTCTTACATCAAAGCTATTGCTGACTTCTTATGACTTAGAGTAGGGGTCCCTAAACCTCAGGCCACAGACTGGTACTTGGCCATGGCCTGTTAAGAACCAGGCCACACAGCAGGAGGTGAGCAGTGGGTGAGTGAGCAAAGCTTCATCTCTGTTTACAGCCACTGCGTGTTACTCCTGTCAGCTCCGCCTCCTGTCAGATCAGACGTGACATTAGATTCTCATAGGAGCACGAACTCTATTGTGAACTGCACATGCAAGGGATATAGGTTGCATGTTCTTTATAAGAGTCTAATACCTGACGGTCTGTGACTGTCTCTTGTCAACCCCAGATGGGACCATCTAGTTGCAGGAAGACAAGCTCAGGGCTCCCACTGATTCCACGTTATAGAGAGTTGTATAATTATTTCATTATCTGTTACAATGTAACAATATGAAATAAAGCACACAATAAATGTAATGTGCTTGAATCATCCCGAAACCACTCCCTCACCCTCCGTCCATGGAAAAATTTTCTTCCACGAAACCAGTCCCTGATGCCAAAAAGATTGGTTGGGGACTCCTGACTTAGAGGATCCACTACAAGCGCTCAACATTCTACAATACCCTGAGCCCATTCCGAACTTACACTCGTACTCACCGTTTTCTCTAGCTGGAAAGATATTTCTATTCATATTCTTAAAAATCCTATTCATACATTAAGATCCAGTACTAAAATTGGCTTGATTTTGTGCATTTTCTCTGCCTCCACCAAGCATTTAATTCCTTTTGTTATGAGCTTTGGTCAGCACAGATTTTCTTAGCTTGTGTGGTCTCTAAGTTAAAATGGCTGTGCAGGAACTCTAGCTTCCTGCTATGTCCAGTATAAAAGATATGAAAGGGCGGGGTGCAGTGGCTCACTCCTGCAATCCCAGCACTTTGGGTGGCCGAAGCAGGTGTATCACCTGAGGTCAGGAGTTCAAGACCAGCCTGACAAACATGGTGAAACCCTGTCTCTACTAAAAATACAAAAACTAGCTGGACATGGTGGCAAGTGCCTGTCATCCCAGCTACTGGGAGATGGAGGTTGCAGTGAGCAAAGATGTCACCATTGCACTCCAGCCTGGGTGACAGAGCAAGATTCTTTTTCAAAAAAAAAAAAAAAAAAAAGATATGAAAGAACTTTTATTACTCTGGGGCAGAGGATAGACTTTCCTACCTCTGTTCAATAATATTTGTTAGCCTCTGCTTCATACACAAAATAAAGTTGCAGGGATTTATTATTCTTTGACAGAGAATGTTCTGAGTGCTTCAGCTCTTAAGAAATTTTCTTCCTTTGGTTCTTCTTGGTATAGCTAAAAGAGACTTTAAAAGAGTAATAAATATCATATGAAAACCTAAAGGGAAATAAGCAAAGGTACACACAGGCAGAAATCATAGAAAGCTCCAGTTCTTGTTATGGAGTAGAGGTTTCAGGCCCTGCCTGAAAGCTGAGCTCACAGGCAGGAGAATGCAGCAGAATGAGGTTGTGAATTGAGCTTAGAAATATGTTATTCAAATCTTGGCCCCAAGACCTCATAGTATTGTGAACTTGGACAGATCTATTTGTCCATGAGAATGGATTCCTTCATAAATATATAGAGTCATAAATGGCCAACACTGCAAAATGCTACTACAATTATTAATTGAGTACTCATTAATGACAACTTTTGACACTAACGGGTGTGCTCTGGCTGTGTGGGGGTGGTGGGTATGTTATTTGTGTGTTCCATATACTTAGGAAATATTCTGACTCTAGAGGGATACTACGACCGGCTTCCCAGCCTGCTTCCTGCTCTCTATAACCCAAGTGGTAATGCTACTGACAGACTTCAAAAATCTGAAAGCCTTGACAGATTTTAAAGCACAGTCCAAGGGCACACAGGGATCCTGGGGCCCGCCCACTTCTGGTGTCAGATTTAACCACCAGCGGCCCCATAATAGGTTGGCCTTCGTATTAACAATATCAATATGTTATACTCCAAAACGTCCCCATCAAAAAATACAAATAGATGTCTGCCTTAATCCGACGGCAACCACAATGTCCAATACACTAGGAATTACAATGGTATGTTAAGAGACTTGCCAAAGCTTCGGGCCTGACTTCCTTCAACAAGACTAGGGCCAGGACCAGTCAGGATTGTTCTCAGCTTGGAGAAAAGGAAAAAAAAAAATCTATAAAGGACGAAGAAGGAAGAGAAAGGGGAGGGGGGGGAGAAATTATCTAAGATTTTTTATTTTCTTTTCTAGAATTGGGGAGGTTTTAGAAGCATGGGTTAAAGAATAGCCCATAGTTAAAATCAGAATGAAAGAGAACAGATTCGTATCACCTGGGAACAATAATTGAATTGAAATGTTACATAAAGGAACTTCTTGAGGTGATGGGGGTGTTCAGAAACTTGATAGCGGAGGTGATTGCATTTACTAAAACTCATGTAATGGTAGTATTAATTATCTAAGTGTATGCTTAAAATGTGTGAATTTTATCATATGTAAACTATACACAACAATTAAGTTGCGACCAATCCCAGACAGGGTGATCTGGGCTCCAGCCAATGAGGTGCTGCCAGGTGGGTGAGCTTGTGCCAGCCTCCTGAGATGTGTGGAGCACCTGAGCCAATTGCTTTGTTTTGTTTTTCCTGGCTGGAGAGTTAACACCGCACATGCTCCTTGGGGGCCAGTGCTGCAGCTGTAAAAGCCCTCTCTGGGCAATTCCTTCAGACTTGAAAGAAGATGGCAACACCTCTGATTTTGGGAACTGGACTCAAGGGAGACTTTTTAGAGGTGCATAGGAAGCTGAGTGGCGCAGTATCTCAGCAGCTGTCCCTGAGTGAGCGGACAGCTGGGGATGGAAGTCTTTACAGAGAGCCCTCACCCAGGTGAGTGTAGGACCTATGTCAGACTCCACTGTGAAGTGGAAGAGTTTGGCAGTGACTCCCCATAGGAAGGTCCCAGTATTTCAGACTTAAAAATGTGGTATGGTGCATAAAGCAACACAGAAACTATGTCCGAACGTTGGTTCTCATATCTCAGTTCCTGGGGAGCTTCAGTGGTCTCATCTTTGCAATCTTTACGCCAGGAGCTGCCTTAAAGGGATGCATGCGGATTAAAGGAGAGAAACCCAGGTGCCAGCACGACCTGTCCCAGATTCCTCAGGACTTTGAGGGTTGCCTGGGCTGGGGACTTCCAACTGCTTTAAACGAGGAACTCCAGGCAAACATAGATCCCTCCCTCACCCTTTCCTTAAAGCTTTAGGTGCTCAAATTTGTATCTTCTTAACGATAATTATGGCACCTGTGTGGGATAAGGGTTATGGAGGGGTAGGGGGAAGGATAACATGAGTATGTGGTTTCTGGAAGACACTGGTAATATTCTGAACTAGAGTAACAACATTTGCAAAATTAAGTGAAATGAAAATGCGGTGAATTTAACCCTGGAAGTGTGGGCAGGAGAAGGAGTGGGAATCTAAATTATGTGCAGACATGTAAACATCCGTTAAAGCTTTCAACCCTATTCTAGGGGGCAATAGAATCAATTATTTGTAAACAGTTTTTGGGAATAGAGGATAATTTTTCATTTTGAATGAATTGTTGTCTTGAACCATCTGGTTTTGGCTCACTTGTTTTTAACCAATCTGATTTCATCAGATCACCTATAGTTATGATGTTTACTCTGTTAGTAGTTTCTTTTGCTGTGCAGGAGCTCTTTAGATTAATTAGCTCCTACTTGTCAATTTTTGTTTTTGTTTCAATTGCCTATGCTTTTACTTAGTCATAAATTCTTTTCCAATGTTTATTACCAAAATGATGTTTTCTAGGTTTTCTTTTACAATTTTTAGAGTTTGAGGTCTTATATTTAAATGTGTACTCTATCTGGAGTTAATTTTTGTGTATAGTGACATATAGAGGTCAAGTTTTATTCTTTGTGTGTATGTGTGTGTGTTTCTTTTCTTTTTTTATTGCATTTTAGGTTTTGGGGTACATGTGAAGAACATGCAAGATTGTTGCATAGGTACACACATGGCAGCGTGATTTGCTGCCTTCCTCCTCTTCACCTATATCTGGCATTTCTCCCCATGCTATCTCTCCCCAACTCCCCATCCCCTGCTGCCCCTCCCCTATTTCCCCCCAACAGGCCCCAGTTTTATTCTTCTGTAGCTAGCTAGCTAGCTGTTGCAGAGTCATTTATTGAATAGGGAGTCCTTTCTGCATTGACTATTGTTGTTGACATTGTTGAAGATCAGATGGCTGCATATGTGCAGCTTAATTTCTGGATTCTCTGTTCTGTACCATTAATCTCTGTGTCTGTTTAACCAGTACCATGCTGTTTGGGTTATTGTAGCCTTCTAGTGAAGTTTGAAGTTGAGTAATGTGATGCCCCCAGCTTTGTTCTTTTTGCTTAAGATCACTTTAGGTATTTGGGCTCTTGTTTGCTTCCATATGAATTTTAGAATATTTTTTCCTAGTTCAGTGAAAAATGTCACTGATAGTTTGATAACATTTAATTTGTACATTGCTTAGGGCAATGTGGCCATTTTAACAATATTGATTCTTCCTATTTATGAGCATGAAATGTTTTTCCGTATGTTTGTGTCATCTCTGATTTTATTCTGAAGTGTTTTTTAATACTCATTTTAGGGATCTTTCACTCCTTGGTTAGCTGTACTTCTAAGATGTGTGTGTGTGTGAGTATGTGTGTGTGTGTGTGTGTGTGTGTGTGTGTGTGTGTGTGTGTGTTGTGAATGGGATTGTGTTCTTGATTTGGCTCTCAGGTTGGACATTGTTGTGTATAGAAAAGCTACTGATATTTGCACATTGATTTTGTATTCTTAAATGTTGCTGAAGTTGTTTGTCAGATCTAGGGGCTTTGGGGCAGAGATTATGGGGTTTTCCAGGTATACAATCATATTGTCTGCAAAGAGAGATAGTTTGACTTCCTGCCTTCCTACTTGGATGCCTTTTATTTCTTTCTCTTGCATAATTATTCTGGCTCAGACATCCAGTATTATACTGAATAGGAGTGGTGAGAAAGTACATCCTTGTCTTATTCTGCCTGTCACAGGGAAGCAGTTTTTGCTCATTCAGTATGATATTGGCTTTGGGTTTGTCACACTCTTATTATTTTGAGGTACATTCCTTAAACACCTAATTTTTTTAACGTGTTTTTTTTTCCATTTATTTATTTTATTGCATTTTAGGTTTTGGGGTACATGTGAAGAACATACAAGATTGTTGCATAGGTACACATGTAGCAGTGTGATTTGCTGCCTTCCTCCCCATCACCTACATCTGGCATCTCTCCCCTTGCTATCTCTCCCCAACACCCCACCCCCCACCGTCCCTCCCCTATTTCCCCCCAACTGACCCCAGTGTATAGTGCTCCCCTCCCGGTATCCATATGTTCTCATTGTTCAACAACCGCCTATGAGTGAGAACATGCAGTGTTTGATTTTCTGTTCTTGTGTCAGTTTGCTGAGAATTATGGTTTCCAGGTTCATCTATGTCCCTACAACGGACACAAACTCATCGTTTTTGATGGCTGCATAATATTCCATGGTGGATATGTGCCACATTTTCCCAATCCAGTCTATCATCGATGCGCATTTGGGTTGGTTCCAGGTCTTTGCTATTGTAAACAGTGCTGCAATGAACATTCGTGTGCACGTGTCCTTATAGTAGAACGATTTATAATCCTTTGGATATATACCCAGTAATGGGATTGCTGGGTCAAATGGAATTTCTATTTCTAGGTCCTTGAGGAATCGCCACACTGTCTTCCACAATGGCTGAACTAATTTACACTCCTACCAACAGTGTAAAAGTGTTCCTATTTCTCCACAACCTCTCCAGCATCTGTTGTCTCTAGATTTTCTAATGATCACCACTCTAACTGGCGTGAGATGGTATCTCAATGTAGTTTTGATTTGCATTTCTCTGATGACCAGTGATGATGAGCATTTTTTCATATGTTTCTTGGCCTCATGTATGTCTTCTTTTGTAAAGTATCTGTTCATATCCTTCGCCCACTTTTGAATGGGCTTGTTTTTTTCTTGTAAATCTGTTTTAGTTCTTCGTAAATTCTGGATATCAGCCCTTTGTCAGATGGGTAAACTGCAAAAATGTTTTCCCATTCTGTTGGTTGCCGGTTCACTCTAATGACTGTTTCTTTTGCTGTGCAGAAGCTGTGGAGTTTGATTAGGTCCCATTTGTCTATTTTGGCTTTTGTTGCCAATGCTTTTGGTGTTTTGGTCATGAAGTCCTTGCCTACGCCTATGTCCTGAATGGTTTTGTCTAGATTTCCTTCTAGGGTTTTTATGGTGTTAGGTCTTATGTTTAAGTCTTTAATCCATCTGGAGTTAATTTTAGTGTAAGGTGTCAGGAAGGGGTCCAGTTTCTGCTTTCTGCACATGGCTAGCCAGTTTTCCCAACACCATTTATTAAACAGGGAATCCTTTCAGCATTGCTTGTTTTTGTCTGGTTGTCAAAGATCAGATGGTTGTAGATATGTTGTGTTGCCTCTGAGACCTCTGTTCTGTTCCATTGGTCTATATCTCTGTTTTGGTACCAGTACCATGCTGTTTTGATTACTGTAGCCTTGTAGTATAGTTTGAAGTCCGGTAGTGTGATGCCTCCCACTTTGTTCTTTTTGCTTAGAATTGACTTGGCTATGCGGGCTCTCTTTTGGTTCCATATGAAGTTTAAAGTATTTTTTTTCCAGTTCTGTGAAGAAGGTCATTGGATCACAACTCCTCACCAGCAAGGGTTTTTAACATGAGGGGATATTGAATTTTATGCAACACCTCTTCTTCATCTATTGAGATGATCATGTGGCTTTCATTTTTAGTTTTGTCACATTTATTGATTTGCATATGTAGAACTAAGCTTACATCCCAGGGTTAAATCCTACTTGGTCATGGTGGATAATTTTTTTGATGTGCTGCTGTGTATGGTTTGGCTATGTGCCTACCCAATTCTCACCTTGAATTGTAATAACCCCCATATGTCAAGGGTGGGGTCGGGTGAAGATAATTGAATTATGGGGGCAGTTCCCCCCATACTGTTCTCATTGTAGTGAATAAGTCTGTGAGACTTGGTGTTTATATAAATGGGAGTTCCCCTGCACAAGCTGTCTCGCCTGCTGCCATGTAAAATGTCTCTTTGCTTCTCCTTTGCCTCTGCCATGTTTGTGAGTCCTTTCCTGCCATGTGGAACTCTGACTCCATTAAGCCTCTTTCCTTTATAAATTACTCATTCTCTGATATGTCTTTATTAGCAGTGTAATACATGCTGTATTCAGTTTGCTTGTATTTTTTTTTTTTGAGGATTTTTACACCTATGTTCATCAAGAAAATTAGCCTTAAGTTTCATTTGTAGTTATGTCTCTGCCAAGTTTTGGTATCAGAATGTTGCTGGCCTCATAGGATGAATTAGGAAGAAGTACCTCTTGCTGAATTGTTTGGAATAGTTTCAGTAGTAATAGTATCCACTCTTTATATGTCCTGCAGAATTTGGCTGTGAATCTGGTCCAGGATTTTTCCTGGTTGGCAGATTTTATTACTGATTCAGTTTCAGAACCTCTTATTGATCTGTTAAGAGTTTAAATTTCTTCCTGATTCAATCTTGGAAGTTTATAGGTTTCCAGAAATATGTCCATTTCTTATAGATTTTCTAGTATGTGCATAAAGTTGTTTATAATAGTCGCTGAGGAATGTTTGTATTTTTGTGAGGTTGGTAGTAATGTCTCCTTTGTCACTTCTTATGGTGTTTATTTAGATCTTTTCTCTTAATTACTTTATCAGTCTTATTTCCTCTTTCAAAGAACTAACCTCTGATTTCATTGATCTTTTGTATGGTTTTTGGTGTATCAGTTTCATTCAGCTCATCTCTGATTTTGATAATTTCTTGTCTACTTCTGGTTAGAGTGTTTGTTTTCTTTTGTTTTTCTAGTTCCTCTAGATGCAATAACAGATTGTTAATTTGAGTCTAACTTTTTAATTTGGACATTTAATGGTATGAACTTCCCTCTTAACACTGCTTTAGTTGTGTCCCAGAGATTCTGAAGTGGTGTATTTTTGTTTTCATTAGTTTCAAATAATTGCTTGATTTCTGCCTTAATTTTATCATTTACCCAAAAGTCATTTAGGAGAAGGTTGTTTAATTTCCATGTAATTGTATGTATTTTTATTTTCTTTGTATTCATTTTTTTTATTGTTCTGTGGTCCCAGAGTGTGATTGGTATGATTTTATTTTTTTTTAATTTGCTGAGAATTGTCTTATGGCCTATTGTGTGGTTGATTTTAGGATATGTGCCATGTGCAGAGCCAAGAATGTATATATTGTTGTTTTAGGGTAAAGAGTTCTGCAGCTATCTGTTAGGTACATTTGATCAAGTGTCAAGTTCAGGTCCCAAATATTTTTGTGAGTTTTCTGTCTTGATGATGTAATATTCTCAGTGGGATATTTAAGTCTCCATATTGTTGTACAGTTATTTAAGTTTCTTCATAAGCTTCTAATAACTTTTTATGAATCTAGATGCTCCTGTGTTGAATGCATATGTATTTAAGATAAGTTTTCTTGTTGTATTGAACCATTTTCTATTATGTAATGTACTATGTCTGTTTTGATAATTGTGTTAGGCTGATATTAGAATAGCAACCCCTGCTTTTTTGGTTTTCTGTTTGCTTGGTAAATTTTTCTCCATCCTTTTACTTTAAACTATGGATGTCATTACATGCAAAATGGGTCTCTTGAAGATAGCATGCTGTAGGGTCTTGTTTCTTTACTCAAATTGTCACTTTGTGCATTTAAGTGAGTCAGTTAGCCATTTACATTCAATGTTAATGTTAATATGTGTGGATTTTGTCCTGTCATCATGATGCTAGCTGGTTATCATGCAGAATTGATTTTGTAGTTGCTTTACAGCAGGGGTCAACATCCCCTGGGCCACATACCATTCCTGGTTCATGACCTATTAGGAATCGGGCCACACAACAGGAGGTGAGCAGTAGGTGAGTGAGCAAAGCTGAGGTCTGCTAAGCTGAGATGTGGCATTAAATACTCATATTTAATGAGAATGAACCCTATTGTGAAATGAACATTCAAGGAGTCTAGGCTCCACACTCTTTATGAAAACCTAATGCCTGATGATCTGTCACTGTCTTCCATCACTCCCAGATCGGACTCTCCAGTTGCAGGAAAACAAGCTCAGGGGTGCCACTATTCTATGTTATGGTGAGTGTGTACTAATAACAGAGAAAAAATTCACAATAAATATAATGAGCTTGAGTCATCCTGAAAACCACTCCTAACCCCAATCCATAGAAAATTTATCTTACATGAAACTGGCCCCTGGTGCCAAAAACATTGGGTATCACTGCTTTACAATGTCAGTGGTCTCCGTACTTAAGTGTGCTTTTGTAGTGGCCAGTTATGGTTTCATTTCCATATTTTGTGCTCTCTTAAGAACCTCTCATAAGGCAGTTCTTGTGGTAGCAAATTTCCTTTGCATTTACTTGTCTGAAAATGTTCACTTAGAATTACATTCTCATTAAAATTAAATTTTAGTCAAAAGCATAAAAATAATACACACAAAAAATTAAAGAACTCCAAACCACCAGACATTCCTTATTAGAAGTCTTTCATATGAAAGGAAAATCATAGCAGATAAAAATTTGGCATTTCACAAAGGAAGGAAGGGCATTGAAAATAGTAACTAGCTAAATATGAAAGCTGTGTTTCTATTATGCAAATACCTTCAAGAGGTACTTTACTGCTTAAGCAAATAATAATATAGTATGGGTTTTATTACATATGTAAAGTTGAAATGTGTAACAAAAATAGCAATAATAGCCAAATGACTGGTAGAAAATTAAAAAAAATATAATATTTAAAGACTATTTTACTTTACACAAAGTGGTACACTACCTAAATACAGACTATGATAAGTTAAAGACATGTATTGTAAAGCAAATACTTCAGTAATTAAAAAAAAAGAATGATAGCTAATAGTCTAACAATGAGATAAATTAAAATCATTTAAAAAGTTCCAGTGTTCTCCAAAAGGTAGCAAAAAGCAAATAAATAAAAATATCAAGTCAGACAAATGTAAAACAAGTAGCAGAATTATAGATTTAAACTGAACAAAGTTAATAATAAATTTAAAAGTCTAAATGCCTCATTAAAATACAGAGATTGTTAGACTAAATTTTCAAAATAAGGCGTAAGTATATGCTCTTTTTAAATATACAGACACAAGTAAGATGCAAGTAAAATAATTGAAAAGACATTCACTGATAACACTAATATAGAGAGAACCACAATATCTGTGTTAGTTAATAACAGTGTGCTTTACTTACAAAGAAAATGACTACAAAGACCATCATTTTATAATAATAGATGAATAAATTTATCAAGAAAACATAAAAGTCTTAAACATTTGTGTAACTAATAAGAGAGTTTCAAAATACATGAAGTAAAACCAGATGAGACTACAAAGAGAAATAGAAAAATTCAGAATTATAGAAAGAGATTTTAGTGCGATTCTCTCAAAAACTGGCAGAGCAAATACATAGAAAGTGTAGGAAATTATCCAAAATAAAAGATTTGGTATATTTGACGTTTGTGGAAAAACTACTCTAAAACAGAAAAAAAAAAAAAAAAACAAAAAAAAAACAAAAAAACACAAAAAAGAAAACTCCTTTCAAGTAAACATGGAACATTATTCAAAATAGAGCATATTTGGGAACATAAAATAATCCTCAATGAACTTAAAAGAAATCAAGTAATACAAAGCATATTTGTTAAATCAAATATAGTAAAATTAGAAATCAATAACAAAGAGATTTCTGGAAAAAAGATCTGTTAACATATGATACATATCTAAATAGTAACTCAAAGAAAAACTCAAAATGAAATTCAGGAAGTATTTTTTACTAAATGAAATTAAAATAATATTTAGTAAAATGTGTGATGTGCTGCTAAAGCACCAGTTTTACAAGGGGAAGATTTATGGTGCTAAAACACCTATATTAGAAAAAAAAATGAATTATGACAAATCAGTAAACACAGCTTCTCTCTCAAAAATGAAGAGAAGGAGAAAGCAAGTTTCCCAAATTTTAGTAGAAGAAAAGAAATACTAAAGATAAGAGTAAAGATTAAGGAAATAGAAACAAAAAATATATATATTTTAAATTATTGAAACCAAATCCGGGGTTTTTTTTTTTGAAAATATCAATATAATTAATAAGCCTCAAGTCATTTTGATTGATAAAAAATATAAGGAAAAGACACGAATATCAGGAATAAAAGGAGACATAACTAAAGATTCTACAAATATTAGAAGAATAATAATGGCATATTGTTGAAAGCTTAAGTCAATAAATTTTACAACTTATATAAAATGAGCACACCCTTGAACCACATAAACAGTCAACACTTGTGCAAAAGAAACAAAAACCAAAAATAAAAGAGTTCTGTATCTATTAATGAAATTAAATTTATAGTTACAATCCTTCTCACAAAGAACCTTCTAGACTCCATTAGCTTTATTTGGTTTCACATCTACCTAACAATTGCAAAAGAAATAATACCCAGCTTTTTTTATATTCTTGTTAGCCTCAAGTATAGCATCTTCTGAGAAGCATCTCTTCATGTCCTTTGCCCATTTTTTAATGGAGTTGTTTGTTTTCTTCTCATAAATTTGTTTAAATTTCATACAGATGTTAAATATTAGATCTTAGCCAGATGCATAGTTTGCAAAAATTTTCTCCCATTCTCTAGGTTGTCTGTTTACTCTCCTGATAGTTTCCTTTGCTGTGTAGAAGCCCTTCAGTTTAATTAGATCCCATTTGTCAACATTTGCTTTTTTCAATTGCTTTCAGCATCTTTGTCATAAAATATTTGCCCATGACTATGTCCTGAATGGTGTTGCCTATGTTGTCTTCCAGGGTTTTTATAGTTTTAGATTTTATATTTAAGTCTTTAATCCATCTTGAGTTAATTTTTGTATATGGTGTAAGGAAGGGGTCCAGTTTCAATGTTCGGCATGTAACTAGCCAGTTATCCCAGCAACATGTATTGATTAGGGAATCCTTTCCCCATTGCTTGTTATTATCAGCTTTGTTGAAAATCAGATGGTCATAGGTGTGTAGCCTTATTTTTGGGTTCTTTATTCTGTTCCATTGGTCTATGTGTCTGCTCTTGTATCAGCACCATGCTGTTTTGGTTACTACAGCCCTGTAGTATAGTTTGAAGTTGAGTAGCTTGATGTTTCCAGTTTTGTTCTGCTTAGGATTACCTTGGATATGCTGGGGTTTTTTTTTTTTCTTTCCACATGAATTTTAAAATAGTTTTTTCCTAGTTGTGTGAAAAAATGTCAATGGTAACTTAATGAGAATAGCATTGAATCTGTAAATTGCTTTGGGCAGTATGGCCATTTTAACAATATTGATTCTTCCCATCCATGAGCATGTAATGTTTTTGAATTTGTTCATACCATCTCTGATTTCTTTGAGCAGTGGTTTGTAGTTCTCCTTGTAGAGACCTTTCACTTCCCTTGCTAGCTGTATTTCTAGGTATTTTATACTTTTTGTGGCAATTATGAAAGGGAGTTCATATGTGATTTGACTCTTGTTTTAACTGTCGTTGGTGTATAAGAATGCTAGCAGATCATTAGAGAAATCCAAATAAAAACCACAATGGGATACCATCTCACACCAGTCATAATGGCTATTATATAAAAAATCAAAAAAATATCAGGTGCGGCCAAAGTTGTGGAGACAAAGGAATGCTTATACACTCTTGGTGGGAGTGTAAATTAGTTCAACTATTGTGGAATACAGTGTGGTGATTCCACAAAGACGTAAAGACAGAAATACCATTCTACCCAACAATCCCATATCCCCAAAGGAATATAAATAAATCTGTTATAAAGACATATGCACACATATATTCATTGCAACACTATTCACAATAGCAAACACATGCAATTAACACAAATGCCAATCAATGATAGACTGCATAAAGAAAACATGGTACATATACACCGTGGAATATTATGCAGCCATAACAAAGGTCATTTTCTTTGTGGGAACATTGATGGAGCTGGAGGTCATTATCCTTAGCAAACTAATAAGGGAACAGAAAACCAATTACTGCATGTTCACACTTATAAGTGGGAGCTAAATGAAAAGAGCACATGGACCCATAGAGGGGAACAACACACACTGGGGCCTACCAGAGGGTAGAAGGTTGGAGGAGGGAGAGGACAAGAAAAAAAACTAATGGCTACTAGGCTTAAGAAGTGGGTGATGAAATAATCTGCACAGTAAACCCCCATGACACGTTTACTTATGTAACAAACCTACAGATTCTGCACCTGTACCCCTGAATTTAAAATAAAATTTAGAAAAAAAGAAAGACATAATACCAATTCTATATAAACTCTTCCAGAAATTTAAAGAAAAGAGAACATTCCTCAATTAATTTTGTGAAGCTATTATTACTCTTATTCCAAGTAAGACAGATACTAAAAGAAAAGAAATTTGTATACAAATACATCTCATCAACAAAGATATAAAAAGTCTAATCACAATGTCAGCAAATTATGTCCAACATATGTAAGACTGATGAATGCCATGACCAAATGGAGTTTATACAAGAAATACAAGTTGCTTTATTATTTGAAAAACAAACAGTGTAATTAGAAAACTAAAAGAGGAAAAATAAATCATCATCTCAAAGATAGAGAAAACATATTTGACAAAGTCTACCACCCTTTTATAAGAACACTTAGTAGAAGAAAATTTCTTTATTGTAAATATTGCTAATAAAAACCTACAGCTGACATCATACGTAATGGTGAAAAATGGAATGTTTTCCTTCTAAAATTGAAACTACAGCAAGATTGTTCATTCTCACCACTTCTATTCAACATTGTATTAGATGTTCTAGTAGTATAATAAGGAAATAAAAATAAATAAAAGGCATCCAGATAGAAAAGGGAAATATAAAACTCCTTTATCTTATACAGGACATGGTAATGCATATAAAGTTTGGTGGGATGTGCAATAAAGCTATTTGACCTAATAAATATATCTATCACGTTTGCAAGATACAATAACAACATAGGGAAATTGGTTGTACTTCTATATGCTACCAATTAACAATTGGAAATTGATACCACAATGTTCACAATTGCATCAAAAATATGAAATGTTTAGGGATAAAACTGATAAAGATGTGAAAAACTTCTACACTGACAGGAATAAAGTATTGCTGATGAAAAATCAAAGAAGACCCAAGTAAATGAAAAGTTACACTGTGTAAATAAATTTGAATGTTCAATGTTATTGACATATCTATTATTTCCAAATTGACCTACAGATTAGGTGTAATCTCTATCAAAATATATATTTTTTAATTAATTTAAAAGATAAAAGATATAAATATCCAAAGCAACTTTAGAAAAAAAGAACAATATTTAAGAGCTAGCATATCAAGATTTACTATAAAGCTTCATTAATCAGGAGAGTGTGATATTAGTGTAAAGATTGACATACAGAACAATGGAGCAGACAAAAATAATAATTCAATAAATAACCCAGGTATCAATGCACAAATACTTTTCAAGAAAAATTCCAGGCAGTTTAGTGGACAAAGCACAGTCTCTTCAACATACAGTGCTAGAAAATTTTGACATTAATATTCAAGAAAGTAAATATGTATCTCAATTCATACACAAAAACTAACTTAAAATGGATCATAAGCAAAATTGCAAAGCAACACTATAAAACTTCTACAATAACATAGGAGACAATCTTTCTGACTTTGAATTAGTCAAATATTTCTGGGGTATGATACCGAAAACGAAGTCCATTTAAAAATTTGGACTTTATAATTTTAAAAAAATTATGAGATTTACTCTTAAGAGAATGAAAAGAAAAGCCACAGACTGGAAGAAAATATTTGCAAATCATAAACCTAACAAAATACTTTTATTTGGAATCTATAAAGGACTCAATAATAAGAACTTTCTCCCCACACACACAAGGGGTGAAAGATTTAAATAGCTACTTCAGAGAAATGCAAACTTAAGCTAAACTGAGATGTATCTTCCCACCTGATATGGTTTGACTCTGTGTCCCCACCCAAATCTCATGGGGCCTGGTGGAAGGTGATTGGATTATGGGTGCAGATTTCCCTGTTGATGTTCTCATGATAGTGAGTGAGTTCTCAGGAGATCTGGGCATTTAAAAGTGTGTATTTCCCCTTTCACTCTCTGTGCTGCTCCACCATGTGAAGATTGTGCCCCCTTTCCCTTCACCTTCTGCTTTGATTGTAAGTTTCCTGAGGCCTCCTCAGCCATGCCCTCTGTAAAGCCTGTGGAACTGTGAGTCAACTAAACCTCTTTTCTCCATAAATTACCAAGTCTCAGGTATAGCCTTATAGCAGTGTGAGAGTGGACAAATACATTTACCTCTCAGAATAGCTAAAATTAAAAAGATCAATCGTTCAAGTGTTAGAGAGGAGAAACTGGAACTTTCATACACTTCTAATAGGTATTTAATATGATACAGTCCCTTTGAAAAAGAATTTGGCAATTTTGTTTGTTTTAAAGTTAAACATGTACCTACTAGATAATCCAATCATTCAACTCCAAGGTTACCCAAAGGAAATTAAAGTATATTTCCATATAAAGACTTATATATGAATGTTCATAGTAACTTTATTTGTATTAGTCAAAATGGGAAACAACTCAAATTTCTTTTACCAGATGAATGGTTAAACAAACTATAGCATATACATACAGTGGAATGCTATTCATCAATAGAGATAAATTAATTATTGGCCCATGCTACAAATAGTTTAAAATTCAAAATAATTATGCTTAAAGAAGCTGTATTAGTTCATGTTAATGTTGCTGCTGATAAAGACATACCTTAGACCAGGCAATTTACAAAAGAAAGAAATTTAATGACTTACAGTTCCACGTGTCTGGGGAGGCCTCACAATTATGATGGAAGGCAAGGACGAGCAAGTCACATCTTACATAATGGCGACAGGCAAAAAAAAAGAAAGATTGGACAGGAAATTTCCCCTTATAATAGCATCACATCTCTTGAGATTTATTTGCTACCACGAGAACAGCATGAGAAAGACCTTTTCCATAATTCAATTACCTCCCATCGGGTCCCTCCCACAACACATGGAAATTCAAGATGCAACTTGGGTGGGGACACAGCCAACCCAAATCAGAGGCCATACTTCTTCACCCCAAAAAGAGCTGATTCTATATGATTTCATTTATATAAAATTTTAGGAAAAGCAAACATATATAGTGATATAAGCAGATCAGTCATTGTATGCTGAAAGAAGCTGAGAGGAGAAATTTGGTATATGAATTAGAGAGGAGCACATGTAAACTTTTGGGAGCAAATGGATATATTAACTTTCTTGATTGTAGTTATGGTTTTACAGTTGTATACATATACCAAAAATGTATTAAATTCTATGCTTTAGATATATGCAGCTTATAATATTCCAATCATACTTCAATAAAGCTGTTCAAAGAAGAATACTTGTAGAGCAGAAGCAAGGAAGAGGAGCCTAGATTTAGTGGTATACTTAACAGATTTTTTTCCCTCCACAATTGGAAACAAGGTTATTTTCTTAAAGTGTAGAGAAAAGGTAGATGGATTTCAGAAGTTCAAAGTAAGCTAAGAAGGTTTAAAACAGTTGTTCTGAAGATCAGAAAGACTAATTGACCAGAAAACCAAAACAGAACAAAAAAATTGCCAATTAATGAAATCCTAATTATTCTGAGACATAAGAAATAAATAAAATACAATTCTAAACTCTCAGAAACATCATAACTCATGGTATACAGGCAGCACTTACTTCTGTTTAGAATACTGAACAATTCTGTAATGCCTTTTATAGTGTTCATTTGTTTTCAAAGCAATGAATTTCAAAATGCCTTATTAACAAACAGATATAAATGCTACATTTTTTCACACTATATATGAACATTTTGCCATGTTATGAAATATTCTTTTAATCCAGTTAATTATTTGTGAAGAATCCTCACCTAATGCCCACATATGGCCACTGGAATCTCATTTGGACAGGAGGAAAGCATTTCTTCATTGTTGGTGTGCTTCAATGATTGAGAGAGATTTTCTTAGTGATCAGAGAGCACCTGGTCCATTTGCAGCTTAACAATGTATCAATCCCAGGAGCAGAGGCATAGCTGCCCTGCTCCTCATCTGGTTGCATCCCATTTGTTCCCCTAAGCATGGTCACATCACATTAACCCTGCCATCCAACATAGCTCTGTAGTGCTGGGCATACAAAGCCCATTGCCAGGACCACCTGGGATCCTGCAAGATAGATGGATTTGGCAAGCAACCTTGAAAGAAAAAGTTTCCAGATGACTAATATGTCATCTGGAAACATCCCAGAGTGCCTCAGAAATTATGTGCAGATAATAAGAAATTTTATTCTCCATGTTGAAGTATGTTCACAGTCCTATGTTCATAACCCTGTAGTCATCCCTTATTTAATTTTAAGTAACCCCCCAAAGTGCTAAACAAAGATGACTTAAATATTTCCAATTTCTTCAGGAGACCTGAAGTAATAGTTTTGACATTGTTTGTTGTGTCTCCACCCAAATCTCATCTTGAATTATAGTTCCCATAATCCCCATGTGTCATGGGAGGAACCCAGTGGCAGATAATTGAATCATGGGGTAGATTATCCTCGTGCTGTTCTCCTGATGGTGAGTTCTCACGAGATCTGATGGTTATATAAGGGGATCTTCCCTCTTTGCTCGGCACTTCTTACTCCCACCATGTGAAGAAGGACATGTTTACTTCCTCTTCTGCCATGATTGTAAGTTTCTTTAGGGTCACCCAGCCTTGTGGAACTATGAGTCAGTTGAACCTTTTTCCTTTATGAATTACCCAGTTTCAGGTAATTCTTTAAAGAAGCAGGAAAATGGACTAATACAGTAAATTGGTACTGCAGAGAGTGGGGAAATGTGAAAGAAACTTTGGAACTAGATAACAGACAGACATGGGAACAGTTTGGAAGACTCAGAAGAAGACAGAAAAATTTGGGAAAGTTTGAAACTTCCCAGGGACTTGTTGAATGGCTTTGACCAAAATGCTGATAGTGATATGGACAATGAAGTCCAGGCTGAGGCGGTCTAAGACAGAGATGAGGAACTCTTGGGAAACTGGAACAAAGGTCACTCTTGTTATGCTTTAGCAAAGAGACTGGCAAAATTTTACCTCTGTCAGGGGCAAAGATCTGTAGATATCTGAACTTGAGAGAGATGATTTAGGGTATCTGGCAGAAGAAATTTCTAAGCCACAAAACGTTCAAGAGAAAGCACAGAATAAAAGTTTGGAAAATTTGCAGCCTGATGATGCTATAGAAAAGAAAATCCTATTTTCTGGAGAAAAATTTAATCTCACTGCAGAAATTTACATAGGTAATAAGGGGCCCTATGTTAAACATAAATACAATGGGGAAATGTCTCCAGGGCATGTCAGAGACCTATGTGGCAGCCCCTTCCATCACAAACCTGAATCCTAGGAGGAAAAAATTATTTCAAAAACCAGGCCCAGGGCCTCAATGCTTTGTGCATTCTCAGGGCTTGATGCCCTGCATCCCAGCTGTGACTAAAAAGTGCCAATATACAGCTCAGGTCATTGCCTTAGAGGGTGCAAGCCCCAATCCTTGGTGGTTTAAATGTGGTACTGGGCGTACAGGTATACAGAAGTCAAGAATTGAGATTTAGGAACCTCTGCCTAGATTTCAGAAGATGCATAGAAATGCCTGGATGCCAAAGCAGAAGTTTGCTGCAGGGCCAGAATCCTCACGAAGAACCTCTGCGAGGGCAGTGAAGATGTGAAGTGTGGAGTTCAAGCCCTCACACAGAGTCTCCACTGGAGCACTGCCTAGTGAAGCTCTGAGATTGCCACCATCCTCCAGACCCCAGAATAGAAGATCCACCAGTGGCTTGCACCATGCACCTGAAAAAGACACAGACACTCAACACCAGCCCATGAAAGCAGCTGGGAATAAGGCTGTACCCTGAAAAGCCACAGGAACATGGCTGACAAAGGCCATGAGAGCCCACTTCTTGCATTAGCGTGGCTTGGATGTGAGACATGGAGTCAAAGGAGATCATTTTGGAACTTTAAGGTCTAATAACTGCCCTCATGGACTTTGAACTTGTATGAGGCCTGTAACCCCTTTGTTTTGGCCATTTTTTCTTGTTTGGAATGGGTGTGTTTACCCAGTGCCTGCAGTCGAGGAAGTAACTAACTGGCTTTTGTTTTTGCAGGCTCATAGGTGGAAGGAACTTACCTGGTCTCAGATGAGACTTTGGACTTGAGCTTTTGAGTTAATGCTGAAATGACTTAGACTTTGGGGGACTGTTGTGTTTTAAAATGTGAGGACATGACATTGGGAGGGGGCAGAGGTGAAATGATATGGTGTAGCTGTGTCCTCACCCAAATCTCATCTTGAATTGTAGTTCCCAATAATCCTCATGTATTGTGGGAGGGACCCAGGTGGGAGATAAAATTGAGTCATGTTGGCAGTTACCCCCATACATTGTGATAGTGAGTGAGTTCTCATGAGATCTGATGGTTTTATACAGGGCATTTTCCACTTTGCTCAGTACTTTTCCTTCCTGCCACCATGTGAAGAAGGACATGTTTGCTTCCCCTTCTGCCTAATTGTAAGTTTCCTGAGGCTTCCCCAGCCCTACAGAATTATGAGTCAATTAAACTCCTCTCCTTTATAAATTACCCAGTCTTGGGCAGTTTTTTATAAAAGCATGAGAACTGACTAATACATGTTGCATTGAGGAAACTCATATTGTATCAGCATTTTTTCTTAGGAATCTACCTTCCTGAAAAGAGTAGGGGCACTATCATTGGGTTCTGTTCAGTCTTGGTTCAGTGCCTTTATTCCCTGGAGTCCACTCTTCCTGCCCCAGGCCCTGAGTGCTTTTAATCTGCTGCAGGTCCCCAGCAAAACACCATAAATTCTATTCTCCATTTCTTACATCATCTGCATTTTTTGAAATGGAGTTTGACATAGCAAAAGAGAAGCTATCTCCTCTCCTTCAGATAGCAAAATAGGAGCAGTGGGTCATGCCTGTAATCCCAGCACTTTGGGAGGCCAAGGCAGGTGGATCATCTGAAGTCAAGAGTTCCAGACTAGCCTGGCCAACATGGCGAAACCCAAACTCTACTAAAAATATAACAACTAGCCAGGCATAGTGGCGGGCACTTGTATTTTCAGCTACTCAGGGGGTTGAGGAATGAGAATTGATTGAACTCAGGAGTCAGAGGTTGCAGTGAGCCAAGTTCATGCCAACTCCAGCCTGGGAGATAGAGTCAGACTGTCTCAAAAAACAGGCCATCAGGCCTCTGCTTAAAATGTTCAATTAATTTCCCCTTTAAATACAGCTCAAGGTCCTGAGCATGGCACTTAAGGACTCCCTTTGCCTAACTGCAACCAACCTCATCAACACACTCTGCCAACAATCCACACAAAACAGTTGCAACTAGTTCCCAAAGGCTCTACAAAGCTTTTTTTTTTCTTTTTTGTTTTCTTTTTTTTGAATCAGGTATTCTGTATGTGAATCATTTATAATATCATACCTAATTTTAGTGCCTACAAACCAGTCATCCAATCACCTAATGTTAATTAAAATTTCCTTTACAATAAATCTTGTTCATTATGTAGTAATAACTTTGAGCCCTGGTGCCCCATATTCCAGTATTGGGTAGGGAAACTCTTGCTTTTTGTTATTAATGAGATTTTTACTTCTTTCTTTTTAATGTTTTACATTTTAATCACATAGTCTATTTTAAGAAAAGCAATTATAAATATATGCCATAGAGTAGGAGTAGTTTACATTTCACATGTATCATCTCATTTCAATCTTTAAATAAACTTTGCAGCTCTTACCATACCCATTTTGTAGATTAAAAGCAAAATCTCCAAAAGGCATTATTAATTGTGAACTGTATGTTAGAGACTTATAAGACATAGGAATGTCAAGATGAGTCAATAAATTTATGTAAGTCAAGTTACTTCATAGCAGATTCAGAACTAAATTCTGAATACCCTGATGGTAATTATTATTTAACATACAACATACTAGTAGCATATACATACTTATATACGTCTACTCATGTATTAATAAGTAAGCATCATAAACCATTATGAAAGGTTTTATACATAGGAGATGCTCTATGTTTATCATTCTTTTTCTAAAATAGAGTGAAATTATCCTTAATAGAGCTACCTTTATTCAGCACTGGATTTAAATTGGGGAAATTACAAAAAATCTGAGAAGTTCACTTAATAATTTAATACTACCTGAGAATTTTTATGAGCTTCAGAACATTCATTTTTAGAGAACAAGATCAGGAAAGAGAATGCTAGAAATAAAGACTAGTGTGTCATCATTGGACACCCATAGCTGAACAACAGATTTAAGAGCTGTCATGGCAGAAAGTCATGAAACCATTTTGGAAATTAATCTCCCTTTTCTCATCATTACTGTGGACCTACAGGAGAAACATTGACTGGGATCCCAGCTCCCCTGAGGAGGTATATGCAGGAAGCTGTGGGTGTGTAACAATATCAGGACTTGGAGTCAGAAGCTGCCAGTTTGTAACGGAAGCTTTCCAAACCTCTCTTACCAAACTTGCAAAAGGAAGACAAGGTTTAGTTAATTTTCAAGGCAATGCCAAAAATCAAATGCCAAAAGTAAAAGTATAATGCTCTGTAGTGTTATTCAGTAAAATCATTTTTTCTTCTTGCTTTGACACAAAATTTTAAAGACTGCTGAAAATCATATTTCTGTAGCTTAAATAATACATTAACTAATTTAATGAATAGTAATCAAGTATTTTCTGGTATCTGAAGGATTACTTCATGGAACTTTTGAGCAATCCTTGGTTTTTGACATCTGGGCAGAAAATAGGGTTCTATATATCTACGAGACTGTTAGTGCTGCCATAACAAAATAAAAGAGACTGTGTGGCTTAAACAACAGACATTTATTCCTCACTGTCCTAGAGGATAAAAGTCCAAGATCAAGGTGCCACCAGATAGGGTTCCCAGTGAGGGCTTGTCTTCCTCTCTTAGAGAGAACCACGTATTTGCTGTGTCCTTACAAAGCCTTTCTTCTATGTGTATGCAGAGCTAGAGCTGTAGTGTTTCTTCCTCTTCTTGTAAGGGCACCTGTCCTTACAAGGGCACCTGTCCTTAACTGGGATCTCACCCTTATTACTTCAATCAACTTTAATTACCTCTTTAAAAAACCCCTATCTCTACATATAGTCACATTGGTGGTTAGGGCTTTAGCATATGAAATTTGGGGGGACATAATTCAGTCCATAGCAATATGTATCAATCCAAGCCTTGGGATTTGCACAGACCAAAATCTCAATTCCTCTGTTCTTATTTACTCTCAGTGAGACTTGGAAAATCAGTTAGTGTCCCTGAACCTCAGTTTCCACAATTGCAAAACTGGCATTGTGAGAACTATTTTAGAATTTTGTTGTCAAAATTAATATGCCACACACAAATTATTTTCCAAGTAATAGGTGCTCAATTACTATAAATTATCTTCCAGAACACAATATTATAGAGCATAGTCACCTCTTAAAGTGTCAATTTCTATGTCATATGCATTATATTTCACACTTCATTACTTGATTTTATTATCAAACTAGAATAAAGAGGAGTTGAGTTTCTTAATTACAATTAAGAAATCTGAGCACATGTGTGGAGGCGTAAACTTGATTAAAAAGATAAGTTATATAAGCAAAGCACAGAAAATTTTACTCTTTGGATATGTATATGAAAAAAAAATGTTCATTGCAACCTAAGATATTAGTTGTGTTCTTCATGGCACATCACTGGTATTTTAGCCAAGTAGCAGGGAGCAGAGATGAGTTCCATTAACTTGGGTGGAGTATAGACTTCTCTCCTGTGTTTTTGACACATAGTTTTTTGTTCACTCCTATGTACATGAAATTGATTGAACTTATCATGGTCGAGACTGAGTTGTAATTTTAAAGAACAAAGAGTAGTTGAAATGACTACTCTTCCAAATCCAAAGCTAACATATAGCCTTAAAGTTAACCTTTCATTAATGATTTGAAAGAAAATTTATAAATAGTATGAGGAAGGGTATGCAGGTTAGATAGTGGTAGTAGAAAGGGGCCCTGTGGCTTAAGTCAAGTTAAAAGCAAAAGGCAAAGATGTAGGACATAAAAGAGGAATGATACAAGTCTTAAATTGTAACCCTTATTTTAGATCATTGACAGCATTTGTGGTTTTATCTATAGACTCACTACTGCCCTACCTAATTTTAAGATCATTATATAGTTGTTCTGAGTCTATTCTTACAGGTTTATTGTTGTGTTTATTCTGCTCAATCGCAATTGTAAAATTGACAGCTGCGCTATAACACCGTGAGTTCACCAGTCAGTGTGCAGACCACAGTGAATGAGGTCAGGCAGGAACAGTTCCTCCCATAGGGAGGAAGGCTGGTCCACCCTCCCCCATTAGGCACATTCTAGACCAACACTGCTGTGATTATGGGGTCAGTCCAGGAGTGTATATTAACTCTTCTTGCTTTTATTTTTTACAGTCTCCCCCATTCTTTATTCTACAAAGTACAGAATATTCTTTTAAAAACATACTGTATTCAATTTTCCAGTAAATATGTTATTTCATGTTGCAACAACTCTAAAATGCACCTTACAGTCAGCATCAAATATATTCAACTTTTTGGCTTAACTTTCTATTTATTTAGAATAAAGGCCAGATTTGGGGACTGGAAAGCACCCAATGATTGTCCTCTTAGCCTCATCACTCACTATTCTCCCTTTTGCTGTTCTGGCCTTAGCCACACTGGGTGTCTCCCTTTCCTCCCTAATTACTCTGCACTGACAATTCCATGTTTAGAAAGGTCTTTTCCCAAATCTGCAAATGATTTGATTCTTCTAATCATTCCCATCTCAGCTGAAATGCTACCCCATCAGACAGGCCTTCCTTAACCTCAATCATTAGAAAAAAAAAAAAAAAAACGTACCTCCTGTGCTAGCTACCAAACAAATGACCACTTTGTGAAAAAACACATATAGCATGTGTATTTTTTTCTAATAATTGAGGTACAATTCACGTAACTTAACAATAACCGTGTTATGGTACAAATTCAGCAGTATTTAGTAAATTTACAGTGCTACACAATCACCACCTCTATCGAGTCCCAAAACATTTAAACTGCTCCCAAAGAAAAGCCCATTACCAATTAATCAGTCACTCCCCATTCTCTGCTATGCCAGCCCCTGGCAACCGAACCCTTTTTTCTGTCTCTATGAATTGATCTAATCTCAATATTTCATAAAAATTTAATCATACCATATATTAAGTTTTGTGTCTGCCTGATTTCACTGAGCATGCTTCAAGATTCATTCATGCTATAGCATGGGTCAATATTGCATTCTTCTTGTGTCCAGATAATATTTAATTGTATGGATATAATACATTTTATTTAACCATTCATCCCATGGACATTTTGGTATCTCTATTGTTTTGGATATTTTAGCAGTGCTGCCACGAATATTCTGGTATAAGTGTTTGAGTACCTGCTTTTAATTCTTCATGAACATATTGGAAGAGTGAAATTGTTGGAAATAGTATCCTCTTTTATTTTAACTTTTTTTCTTATTAGAATGTAAGCTCCTAGGCATAGGGGACCTTGGCTTTTACTTTCACTATCTGTCAGACATTATTGTAGTAATCCTGAGTACATAACAGGCATAGACTCAATTAATATTTATAGAATGAATTAATTAACTTAAAAATGGTTGGTTGGGTGGAGTTGCTTATGCCTTTAATCCCAGCACTTTGGGAGGTCGAGGCAGAAGGATGGCTTGAGACCAGGAGTTCAAGACCAGCCTAGGAAACATGGCAAAACTGCATCTTTACAAAAGATAGAAAAACATATCCAGGCACAGTGGCACATGCCTGTAGTCCCAGCTACTCAGGAGGTTGAGGTGGGAGGATTACTTGAGCCTGGGAGTTCGAGATTGCAGTAAAGTATGATTACATTACTATACTCCCATCTGGGTGACAGAGTGAGACCTTATAGCAAAAAAGAAAAAAAGATTCTCTAAAAGTCTTCATAAAGCAATTTTCTTGATAAGAGTGACCGTTCATGCTTCCCCTTTAAATCCAGCTAACCCTTTTGATTAAGAAAATCAGCTGAGCTGACCAAAGAGCAAGGCCCTCTTTAGAAGGGAACAGGATTGAGTTGTTCTGGAATCATGGAACTAAACTACTATTGAAGATCCTTGCAGCGTTTAACACACGGGCATATTCACGAGGTATTTTAATTAAAATGTCACTTTTCTTAGTCTACATTTAGACTGTAGTTTGGTTTTACACTCTTTTTTTTTTTCTTGTTTAAGTAGTTGTTTACAAGTGATTGACAGTGAGAACCCTGCAGACAGCAGGAGAAAAATGTGGACCTGCTCTTTACTCAACATGGAAAAACAGCTTTAGAAAACAAAATAAAGCTATATTATTTAAAAAAAAAAAAAAGAAAGAAAAAAAGAAAGAAAAGAAATATTGTTTCTGAATTAAATGATCTAATTCTAAATACAATAACCTAAACTCTAATCATACCAGTGAATAGATAACTGCAATGGGATACAGCTTTCTTATTAAGGGTCTAGGGCCACTTCCCAGACTTCTAAGTACTAAAAATGGAATTCCCTGAAGAGAGCTGCATTTTCCTCTCAATTATTCAGAGAAAAATGCAGTTCTGGAAAAAAATGGTGTGCAGTTGGCCTTTAGATATAATAGTAAGTGAGTGGGGAACTGATTAATCTTTCCAGACTTTAGGAATATTTGGATTGACTTCTAGATGACAGAAGCATAAACAGCATTCCCACCTCACGGATATGAACTGTTTTCTCTGTTTTGGAGAGGCGCTAGATCCGGAGAATGATTTTGGCAATCAGGGCAAAGATGTCCATGGAGGAGTGCAGGTTTGAGGACTTGAGCATAGCTATGTTTAGTTCAGTATCTACTTTGGGTTAACATCCATTTCTGTTATATCCAAGTAAGTACTCAGATTGTGAGTTTGTGTACTGTTCTTAAATAAAACTGGAAAAAGAAGTCAAGTACCTGCACCCATAATGATTTGTGCAGCAGAGAACAGGCACAACCCGAGCGGAGTTATGGAACAAGCTCTATAAAAGCGAATTGTCCCAGCTGGACCCAAGATCTGTGACCTTATGTCAAACTACTGATCAAGGCAATAAGGAGCAGTCAGGATGGATATTTGGAATACACAATCACTATGAGGGCTCAGGAACACTTGGAAATATTGATAAAAGGACTGCACTACTGCATTCAAGCAATTGTAACCCAAACAGAAAAGAAAATACAATCTTATTTTGCAGTCCCTGGTAATTGAAACCTGCAAATTCAGGGAATTCAAAAAAGGACAGACTAGTGAAACTAACCACATCCCCACATTCAGGAGCCAATGGATCTTCTAATACGCCTAAGTGGAATAAATGGGTGTGAATTTGAATATCAATATCAAGAATGGTTTCAAATTGTGGCTAAGTCTTTCATTAGCTAGAGGCTGGTGGATAGAATTTCCTCAACCACTAAAAGAAATAATAATGCCTACCTGAAGCAATTGAGAAAATAAAATAATATAATGTATGTGGAGTATTGGACACATTACATCTTCAATCACTTTCACTCCTCTTGTTCTCTATACCTCATTTGTCTGTAAAATCCAACCCCTTCATTATCCCAGCTGGAGAGGATGCAGAAATGAGGCCAGCATAGATGAAAATGAGGAAAAGCAGCAAAAAGGGCATAACATCTTGCAAATAATCATCTTTTTACCCAAATATTTTATCTCCAGTGACTTCTTGCCATTTATTACGTTTTTTGAAAGCAATTATTTTATACTAAAATCTGTAAGATTCAGTGTTCCTTGTGCCCATATGCATACAAAACTGCTCTAGACCATTAGAAGATAATAATCTGTTAAAATAAATTGGCTGTCTTTTTCTCCTATATAAATTGTATAAAACAAACTAAAACTTTCTAATGTGTTTTTTTAATGTTTTCCTATGTGCAAGAAAAAATAAGGTACCCAGTTTTCTTATTACATTATTGTTTGAATAGCAAATATATAGAGAGCTTTTTGTAATTAAATTAAAACAAACCATGTGATAATAGCTAGTCATACAGGTAAATTGATGGATAAGAAAGCAATCTGACTATGCAACTATCAAAACCCAACTGATAGCCTTAAGCCATTTGCATTAATATATGTGTCTGCACAGTTGACAGCATTCAGACACAAACTTAGACATCTTGAACAAATATTCATTCTTCTCCATTCTTTGATGTTTTAGCATTGAATTACAAAAGAAAATCCCTTTTTATGAGAAAGCTGAAATATGGTTTGGCTGTGTCCCCACCCAAATCTCATCTTGAATTGTAGTTCCCGTAATTACCACATGTCTTATGAGGGACTTGTTAGAAGGTAATTGAATCATGGGGGCAGTTACACCCATGCTGCTTTTGTTGTGATAGTTGAGTGTGTTCTCATGAGATTTGATGATTTTATTCAGAGCTTTTACCGCTTTGCTTGGCACTTCTTCTTCCTGCTGCCTTGTAAAGAAGGACATGTTTGCTTCTCCTTCCACCATGATTGTGTTTCTCAAGGCCTTCCCAGCCATGTGGAATTATGAATCAATTAAACCTCTTTTCTTTAGAAGTTACTCAGTCTCAAGTATGTTCTTATAGCAGCATGAGAATGCACTAACACAGTAAATTGGTACCAAGGGAGTGGGGTGTTGCTGTAAGGATACCCAAAAATGTAGAAGTTACTCTGAAACTTGGTAACAGGCAGGGGTTGGAACAGTTTGGAGGGCTCAGAAGAAGAGAGGAAAATGTAGAAACGTTTGGAAATTCCTAGAGACTTATTTAATGGTTTTGATAAAAGTGATGAGAGTGATATGGATAATAAAGTCCAGGCTGAGGTGGTCTCAGATGGAGATGAGCAACTTCTTGGGAACAGGAGCAAAGGTCACTCTTGCTATGCAAAGAGTCTAGTGGCATTTTGCCCCTGCCCTAAAGACCTGTGGATCTTTGAACTTGAGAGAGATGATTTAGGGTATCTGGTAGAAGAAATTCTCAGTGTCAAAGTGTTCAAAAGGAAGGAGAGCATAAAAGTTTGAAAAGTTTGTAGCCTGGCAATGTGATAGAAAAGAAAAACCAATTTCTGGGGAGTGATTGAAGCCTACTGTAGAAATTTGCATAAGTAACAAAGAACCTAATGTTAATCACCAAGACAATAGGGAAAATGTCTCCAGGGCATGTCAGAGACCTTCTGAGTAGCCCCTCTCACCACAGGCCCAGAGGCCTAGGAGGGCAAAATGGTTTCCTGGGCCAGGCCCAGGGGCTTCCGGCTGTGTGCAGCCTAGGAACTTGGTGCTCTGCATCCCAGCCACTCCAGCCATGGCTAAAAGGGGCCAACATACAGCTCAGGCTGTGGCTTCAGAGGGTTCAAGCCCCATGCCTTGGCAGCTTTCATGTGGTGTTGAGCCTGTGGTTGCACAGAAGTCATGAATTGAGGTTTGAGGATCTCTACCTAAGTTTCAGAGGATGTATGGAAATGCCTGGATGTTCAGGCAGAAGTTTGCTGCAGGGACAAAGCCTTCATGGAGAACCTCTATTAGGGCTATACAGAAGGGAAATGTGGGATGCACTGCCTAGTGGAGCTGTGAGAAGAGGGACACTGTCCTTCAGACCCCAGAATGGGAGATCCACTGATAGTTTGCACCGTTCACCTAAAGAAGCCAAAGACATTCAATGCTAGCCCATGAAAGCAGCTAGGGGGGGAGCTGTACCCTGCAAAGCCACAGAGGCAGAGTTGTCCAATCCCTTGGGAGCCTATCTCTTACATCAGCATGACCTGGCTGTAAGACATGGAGTCAAAGAAGATCATTTTGGAACTTTACATTTTAATGACTTCCCTATTGGATTTTGGACTTGCATGGGCCCTGTATCCCCTTTGTCTTGGCCAATTTCTCCCTTTGGAATGGGTGCATTTACCCAATATCTGTACCCACATAATATCTAGGAAGTAGCCAACTTTCTTTTGATTTTACAGGTGGAAGGCACTTGCCTTGTCTCAGATGAGACCTTGGACTTGGACTTTTGGATTAAAGCTCAAATGAGTTAAGACTTTGGGGGACTGTTGGAAAGGCAGTATTGTGTTTTGAAATGTGAGTACATGAGATTTGGGAGGGGCAAGGGATTGAATGATATGGTTTGGCTGCATCCCCACCCAAAGCTCATCTTGAATTGTAGTTCCCATAATCCCCACTCATCCTGACAGGAACGGGGTGGGAAGTAATCTAATCATGCTGGTGATTACCCCATGCTCTAGTTTTCATGATAGTGTGTGACTTATCACAAGGTCTGATGGTTTTATAAGGGGCTTTTTCCCCTGTGCTTGGCACTTCTCTGTCCTGCTGCCATGTGAAAAAAGAAGTGTTTGCTTCCAGTTCTGCCACAGTTGTAAGTTTCATGAGGCCTTCCCAGCCACGGATAACTATGAGTCAATTAAATCTATTTTCTTTATAAGTTATCGGGTCTTAGGTATGTCCTTACGGTAGCATAAGAAGAGACTAATACAAGCTGATAAATAAGAAATAAGAAAATAATAATGAAACTGGAAGTCTTAGTAAATCACTTCTATGACAAAACATGGCATAACAGCTTTTCCCCTTCTTTCATTTGAGATAAGTTAACTTGGAGAAAATTTGCATCTTTAGGACATTGAGTCTTCTTTATTATTTTCATTAATGGATGTGGGATTTTTTCCATTTATTTAGATTACTTTTTCTCAATAGAATCAAGCCATTGTAATTTTTGTGGGGTGGTACATTTTTGTTAGGGACCCTTCTGAAAATTGTAGAATTTTTGTCATCTCTATTCCTGGCATTCAATTAGTAGCAATTAATATGACAACTTAATTGCTTTCTCTATCCCAGAACTAAATGCCCTTCAAATAACTTTGAAACGTTTTTTCACAGATTTTAAAATATATTTTGATCAGTTGATTTCTGTGTACATTATAATTAAGTAGAAATTTTCTGTTCTTTCTTTTGTTCTTTCTTTTTCTTTTTTTCTTTTAAATTTTCATTTTTTACATTTTTGATTTGAATTTTACTGGCCTATTGAATATCCAAGATATACATATTATATCTAGAAATCTTATTGAATGTTGTTATTAATTGTAATTATTTCTAAATTATTTTGTTTTCTCCAGAGACAATTATGTCATCCTTAAGTAAAATAGTTTTTAGTCTATTTAATCTATTTCTTTTCCATTTTTTGATGTTTATTTTTCTTATTTCATTGGCTTGGATGTCTCAGTGGTATTCACCAGAAATGGTAATAGTGAGCTGTGGGTTTTTCTGACTGCAAATAAAATTCTTCCAATGTCAACATCTATTATTTAAATCATAGATGGGAATTTTATTTTCTCAAATTATTTTTCTACATCTGCTAAAATGAATATATAATGTAAAATGTAATATAGCAAATTATGTCAGTACATTTTTATAATGTTACATTATTATTGCATTGCTGGAATATACCTTATTTGGTCATAATGTGTACAGTTTATGTGTCTGTATACTTAATGCATAACTGGATTTGTTTTGCTGATCATTTATCAGTTTCTGTCGCCACCATTTCTTATGTACAACTCCTCTTCTATGTTAAATTATGGAAATGTTTTAGTCATGATCTCTTCAATTCTTGTTTCTTTTCTATTCTCTGATGACAGTATTTCATGCCAATTTCAGCCTTGAAACTATCTTTCTGTATTATTTAGTGGTATTTTAAATTTCTATCCAATTGTCTCTCAGTTAGGTTTTGAATGACTTCATCAGTGACATCTATCAATTTTTCTCTCCAACTGCGTTTTGGAAGTCTACTGCTTTCTTCTCTATTGTATATTTTATTTCACTGGCTTTATCCCCCTGAATTTTGTTCTTCTGTCTTTGCTTTTGTAATTAATTTTTGCCTGATTTTGTGTTCTTTTTTTAAATGGAAGTTATGACCTATATTTTTGAACACCTCAAACATATTTTATCTGACTAAAATACATTTGTAATCCAATTACTATGTCAGCCTGCTTTAACATTGGATTTTGTGTGTTTTGTGATCTTATTTTGCAATCTAGTTTTGAATGGGAATTTGGGGTTTTGTGGAGTTTTTTGTTTTGTTTTTCTTTTTTCTCTCTCTTTCTTCATCATCTCTCTATGTTCATCCTCCCCTGTAATTTTGTTTTGTAATTGTTTCTATCCATTGTTTAAGGCAGCTTACCCAGTATGAATTTGTTTACTGGTGTGTGGATGAATTTCTGGAGATAATGCTCCAAATATCTTAGCCCTGGTGCCAGAGCCTGTTGGTTGTCTGGCTCAACAATTGGTCCCAAGACTGTATTCTTTTCCCCAAATTTCCCTAGGTAATTGGACCTCAGGAGCTATAATCTCGGGTAATTTTTATGCAAGATTCTTATTTTCTCTCCCAGTATTTCTGAATGAATAGTGAATAACTCGTGACCACCACAAGCTTAGTTAGTAGTCTAGGCAACAATTATCTATACAATTTTCGTTATAATTATTTACCAGAAAGAGAGAAAAAAAAAACCCAAACCAAATGGTGTTACCAATTGTTCAAATAGATTGTTTAACTTATTGACTGTAATATCCTTCTGAGCTAAGTACTATTCATATTTCCTAGCAATAATAGGTTGGAAGTGGGAGAAGGAAAAAGTTAAGTATCTTTTCCAAGTGGTCATGACCAAGAGAGGAAAAAAGCGTTGGAGCTGGGTTTTCTGATTCCCAGTAGAGAACTGAAATAGTTAAGTAATTGTAGTGAAGCTCTTTGCACTGTTGTCCCACCGGGTTAAGTGTCCTTTCTCAGCTACAGATATGGGGAGTTGTATGATATGGTTTAACTGTGTCCCCATTCAAATCTCAACCTGAATTGTATCTCCCAGAATTCCCATGTGCTGTGGGAGGCTTCCAGGGGGAGTTAATTAAATCATGGAGGCTGGTCTTTCTGATGCTATTCTGGTGATAGGGAATAAGTATCACAAGATCTGATGGGTTTATCAGGGGTTTCCACTTTTGCTTCCTCCTCATTTTCTCTTGATGTTGCCAATGTAAGAAGTACCTTTTACCTCCCATCATGATTCTGAGGCCTTCCCAACCATGTGGAACTGTAAGTCCAGTTAAACCTCTTTTTCTTCCCAGTCTCAGGTATGTCTTTATCAGCAGCACAAAAATGGACTAATATTAATTCATTTATGGGCAATTTTAAAAAGAGGTTGAATTGGACTTACAGTTCTGTGTAGCTAGGGAAGCCTCACAATCATGGCAGACGGCAAGGAGGAGCAAGTCACATCTTACATAGATGGCAGCAGGCAAAGAGAGAATGAGGAAGATGCAAAAGCAGAAACTCCTGATAAAACCATCAGATCTTGTGAGACTTATTCACTACCATGAAAATGGTATGAGGAAACTGCTGCCATGATTCAGTTATCTCCCACAGAGTTTCTCTTACAACACATGAGAATTACGGGAGTACAATACAAGATGAGATTTGGGTGGGGACACAGAGCCAAACTGTATGATAGGTCTAAGTAATTCAGGATAATTTTGGGTGTACAACTGATCTTCCATGTCTGTGGGTTTCTTGTTGTAAATTCAACCATCCATAGATCAAAAATATTTGAAAAAAAAAATGGATGATTACATCTGTACTGCACATGTACAAATTTTTTATTGTCACTATTCCCTAAACAATACAGTGTAAGTACTACTTACATATCATTTACATTTTTCGGGCATTAAAAACAATCTAGAGATGCTTTAAAGTGTAGCGGAAGAGGTGTGTGAGTTATATGAAATATTATTCCATTTTATATCCCTGACTTTAGAAATCATGGATCCTGGTATCTGTGGAGGTCCTGGATCCAATCCCCCATAAATACTGAGGGATGACTGCAATTAATTTTTTAGAGGAAGTTATTAGAGGCTGGGCATGGTGGCTCATGCTTGTAATCCCAGCATTTTGGGAGGCTGAGGCTGGTGGATTCCTTGAGGCCAGGAGTTGAAGACCAGCCTGGCTAACATGGCAAAACCCCATCTCTACTAAAAATACAAAAAATATCTAGTCATGGTGGTGCACTCTCACAATCCCAGCTACCTGGGAGGCTGAGGAGGGAGGATCGCTTGAACTCAGGAGGCAGAGGTTTCAGTGAGCTGAGATTGTACCATTGTATCCCAGCCTGGGCAACAAAGCAAGACTCTATCTCAAAAAATAAAACGTTCTTAAACAATGATGCTTCCTACATCTGATGCCATGGAATGGGCTCAGGGCTTTGAGGCACTGATATTTAAATTTTGTACCTTTCTATCCCCTCAGCATATACACCACTCCTTAGATATTCATGGCATCAAGTTTGACCCAACTCAAACATAGCCTTCTTTTTGCCCAGAAAGAATGAAGGACACTTAGAACTAAGGCCACAGGCAAAGAGGTCACTGTCAAGTGAGGGGATGAGGGCCTTTTCTTTCCTTCTTTTCTTCCCTTCTTTCTATTGGATCACATTACTATTGAGAAATACTGGTGAGGTGATGCAGGTGAAATCCTGGATTAACTGAGTTACAGGGCCAGGAGACAAAGCCGGAGAGACACTGTACACAGTAACTCTACTATGTGTGGTGCTGTGTGGATAAACCTCCAAGGCTCTCAAGGATCCACTGTCATCCAGAATTATTTTTTCCGTTGACTTCCTCAACATGACTTCCACAGTGCAGACTGCAGAGGTTGGCCCCTGGTTAATTTTCAGAAAACCAGCACATTCAAGGAAACAAAACCAACTCACTGTTGCCAGACTGTGTGTCTTTCTCCTTCTCCCCTCTTCTGTTTCAAAGCCCTTTTGCTTTATTACATGACAGCAGTCTTTCTCTCTTGTCTAGTAAAGTAATCTTGCATGCCATGAGTGATGCTGAGCCATTAATGTTGTTTATGGCTTTGCTAGTTTATGTCCCTACCCTCCTGCAGGCTACCTCCTACTAAGAGGCACCATCTGCTATCACTGACCTGCTCAGTTTTCCTGAAGAGACCCAGAGTGCACTGTGGCACAGAATGTCAAAATTAGTCTTTTCAGGTCTTATAATCCAACTCTAAGGTTTACGGAACGCAGAATACCCGATCCCCCACCTCCTCAGCTGTAGAGTTGGGAACCTAATAGCAACTCCTCTGTCAAGGGCTATTTCCACTCAGCATCCAGGTCAGCCCCTGAGACACAGACTCAGGTTTCCCATTTCTGCTGCTTTTACAAAGTCCCCTTGACAGTCATGAATGAAAGTCTAGCTCAACAAATTCCCCTACTTTAGGATATTTTAAGATAATTCTTGCAGACGTCAGGAAGCTATCCATGATGAGGGGATTGCAATCATTTATGCAGGAAATTGGTGGAAATATTT
The DNA here is from genome assembly GCF_009761245.1 of Sapajus apella. Classification (NCBI taxonomy): domain Eukaryota; kingdom Metazoa; phylum Chordata; class Mammalia; order Primates; family Cebidae; genus Sapajus; species Sapajus apella. The sequence continues at coordinate 60,885,284 of NW_022436943.1, forward strand.
TGAGATAGAGGGATTGCAGCTATATGGTACTTATGTTAATTTACATCTTGTTAATACCCTCCTTCTGTAGGTCCACATGTGAATAGGCCATGTATAAACAAGGACACCTATGAAATGAAGTATGGGTCACCCTGCTTAGTCCATCACATGGAGCCATGAGCAGCACACAGGAAGTCAGCCAACTATAAACAAGCACTGTCTGTGGATCTCAAAAGTTACTTGATCCTCCTTTAACTGATTCAATTAACAGGAAAACTATTGAATACATAGATCCACTGTACAGATGAGGAGATGTGCAGAGTTTTTTAGGATCTTACTGAAAATCTGAGTTTTAATGGTGACAGTGAAATGTGAACCCAGATTTTTGAAGGCAGATTCTATACCTGATGTTCTTTTCACTACAGTGCATGTCTCAAAAGAAGGAACTTTAAAGTGAAAAGGTCTTTAGAAGCAATGTGCCTTACACTGATGAAACTGACATTTAGAGGTATGTAATGATTTTGTTTTCACCCCAAGGTCATGTATACAAAGAGCCGCAAGGCCAGGATCAGAGTCCTAATCTCGTCTCATGCCACCTCCAATGCCACTGCCACTATGTTCCCCTCACTGTGGAGGATGAAACTCTCCTTTAGACCCACCATTTCCACTTTCAACTTGTATTCCCCCACAGGCTCCTTCTAGCACTCAGGTTACCAATTCCTCTCTGATCTCTGGGACCCAGTAACCACAAAAGCAGCTAATCTAAGTAATATCTCTGCCTTCTTTTGAAAGGACCAATTTAAGAGGAGCAACTTGAAGCAAAGAGGTCAGAAGACAGACTACAAGGAACATGTTTTATTGACACATCAAACAGGCATGCAGATCCAGGCAGCCTTCTCAGCAAAGATAAGGGGAGAATATTTTACTAGGAATAGGGATGAGGCAGAGGGGCCAGCTATACCTGGAGGGCTCTCACCATAAATACTGCTACCTGAAGATGCTATAGTATACCTTACAAGTGAGGAGATCATAGCAGCTGGAGACTCTCTGTCTAATCCACTAGAGGTGGGTACCAGTGTGGGCCTTCTGACAGTGACTGCCACCATTATCTCAGGTGGTTTATTCACTCAGATGTAGCTCTGCCTTTTCAGGTCTTGATTTCTATTGACTCCATTCTGCTTATGCCAGCTGCTCCCATGATCATACTCTAAATTTGCCTCTGAACTCACTAATTAGGACAAACATTTCTTATTCTCAAACTTTTTAATCATCTTATTTCACCCTACTCAATATCCATGCACATACTCTTAACTATGGCATATTATATCACCTTTAGGTTCATGAGATCGATAGTACATCTCATATGATAAACCTTCAATTTGTGCCAAGAGCGCAACAATTCAAATTGCTGAGCTTGAATTTCTGCTGTTCACACTGACATGAATTTAACCTGTTTGCTTAGCTTCTCCTCTTGAGATGAAGGATGTTGTTCTACTGCCATTCATGGGCATTTCCTCCCCATGCCCAATCCTGGCTCCCCTCCCTGAATCTGCTCCTACAGTGTTCTCATCCCACTAAATGGAACCACCAGATATTCAAGTAGCTAAAAGCAGAATCTTACAGATGCTCTTGAAGTCACCCCCTTCCCTGCATCCTCTAAATGCAATCTATTATCAAATAAAGCATCAGTTCTGAAAAGCAATAGAGAGGCTTGGACTCCCTTGTTAGACCTAGATCCTGTAAGTCTATAGACTTAATAATAAGTGTCTTCCTGCCAGTGGGATATTAAGATGATATAAAATGTGAATGAGCCCTGGGAAGGGAGCCTCTGCATCCCAGAGCCTCATGTGCTGAATTAAAAATTTGAACACAGACCAAATTACCCGCAATAGGCTAAATTTTCTAGGACCTTGGAATATGCTGTATTTATTTTCCCCTTCTTTACATATGAGTCATTTCTTAAAAGATTGTTTATTCACTGTTACCTGATCTCTGGTTGGTTTTGAGGTACATTAGGCATAAACACCATGTCTGTGCTTAATAATAATCGTAGCACATGTGTTGAGCATTTATTATCCAAGGCAGCATGCTAAGCATTTTCCATGTATTAGTTCATCCAATCCTCTCACTAAGTCTACAAAATTGGCACAATTGTTACTATTAGTATCCCCATTTTACACATGAAGCAACTGAGACTCACAGAAGTTAAATAATGTGCTCCAAGTCAGAGCTAATAAGTGACACTTCACAGATGAGAACAATGAGCCCAACAAGGTTAAGTTCAAATGCACATTGTAAACAGGCGGCCAAATTGATATACGACCTATATCTGTTTGGAACAAATGCCTATGGTCTTTAGAAGGTTAACAAAATTCAGCATGTCCTGGGTATATTGTGTTTATCTGAGTTAAAATCAATTTTGTCCAGTTCCTCAACAAGAAAAGCAGTGTTCAAGCAGGAGAGACAGAATGCATGTGAAGAGAAATGCTCTCAATTCAGGAACAGGGTCTTGACTAGGACAAAAAGCCAAAAATTAGAAACCAAAAAGGCATTGACGAGAAGTTGGAATAGGGAGATCTAGGACAATGATCACAAACATATTGGGGTGCTGACTGCCTCAGTAGATAAAACGCTAATATCTATCAGGCTAGCCCAGCAGCAGAACTGTAGAATAGAGCATTGTCACCAACGATAATTTAGAAATTCTAAGGCAAATCAAGCCAATGGCTTTATCCCAACATTATAATAGCAAAGTCCATTTTATAAGAAGTCTAATTCCTGAATAGTCCACTTCTTTCCTGAAAGCTGGCACTGTCTTGTTGGCCTTGACAAAGAACAATGGAAATCCTTTGTCTCTTACCCAGACATCAACAGCTTTATTCTATTTCTGTGGACCATTGCAGAACACCAAGGATGTAGTTCACTGTGGAACAGTGCGCGGGATGAACAAAAGAGAATTGAGTGGTTTTATTAAGATGTGAGAAACCAAGGCAGAAGAGGCGCAACGCTAGTACAATGGGCGTTGTGTAACTAAGCACAGATGCTGAAGGGTTGGGCAGATCATCATAACTGATTTAGAGCTTACTTTGTAAGGTGAAAAAGGAGTACATTTTTTTCCTTAGAAATAAGAAGGAATGTGAAAAGAAAACCCATTCTTCCTCCTGTAAGAGATGCAGAAGGAGAGAGCAGCAGGGTAAATGTGTCCATGAATAAGAGGGATTCTCACGCTTGTGAAAAAAAGCAAATAAAGCCCATGCTTTGATGGTAAAAATAATTTTATCAAGGTCTTATGGTGTGGCTTGCAGCATTTGAAGAAGGAGGAGGAAAGACATGTGTCTTTATTATAGCTTAAAAACTGCCAAAAATTAACTTTCCAGAACTCCTAACCTACTTGATTATGACTCCCATATTGCAGTTATCAAAACTATAATTCATATCAGCTGTTCTTAATCTAGGATGCGTGAATTTCACTAGGAGTCTATGGATTGTCATTAAGACATCAGAAATTTTTAAATTGTGTTCAAAATTATATGTTTCTGTGAATGCAAGTGCATTCATTTTGAAAGGGGAGAGAAGTTTGCAGAGATTTCATAAATTTCTTGAAGGAGACTAAGTTCCCAAATATTGAAGAAACATTGTCAGTCTAATAATAGTCATACAGTATTGATTTTTCTTACTTTCCCCTAAGTCCCTGATTTGGGTTTTCATCACATAGCTCAGGTATCTTTGAAACTGGCATTTCTATTGCAGCGATACATAAGTTACCTTGTAGAGCAAAACTCTTTGGGCCAGCAACATTGATGTAACTTGGGGGCTTGCAGAATAGACGTCCCACCCATGACACATGGGATGTATTTGGGGTATCTCTCTGATTCCTAATGCTTTCCTGAACTCCCTTTCTCTAGCTTCACCAAATCCTTTGCTTTTAAATAAAAGCCTCAAGTGAATGTGCTCTGTGGATTCTGGTCAATTCTTTTAATTATCTAAACTGGGGAACCTTTGCAGGGTAAAATTCCTGACCCATGAGCTAGAGCAAGTAACTAGCTTTGCCCAATAGGATATTGGTGGATCTGATGATAGCCAAGTCAAAGATGCTTGAACTACAGGGATTTACCATTTTAGAATGACTCTCATTGCATGAAGACATGCTGGGAGTAGCTTGATGAAGGATGACTAATATGAGAAGCAGGATTGAGTCAGGCCAGTCACCTCAGCAAAGAGCAGCCTTAGCTCTGTGGACCCTGAACATCTAAGTAAGCCCAGTCCAAATCAACAGAGCCTCCTGACCAAACTCAGCTGACCTCAGAAAACTGAGAAAACAATGTCCATTGTTGTATACCCTGAGGTTCTAAAGTTGCTTGTTATACAGCATTACTATGGCAATAGACTGGAGACATAGACCATCTTCCTACACCAGTCAACTAGGGTGTAGCAGGATGTATCAGAGTATGGCTGCCAATCAAATAACTACATCAATATTGCTAGAGTGCTCTGTAAAATGCCAAATAATTTGAAACCAGCAGTGAGGCACCTTGGAGACCTCATACATGAGAAACCCAGGGATCAGTTTTAAGGAAGGTTACCGAGATATATTTGCACTTTCTTAGCCACTTTAATGTACAGTAGCCACTTTTCATCACAAAAACATATCAATTTAGTGTATGTGTGTGTGTGTGTGTGTGTGTGTGTGTGTGTGTGTGTGTGTGTAGTAATGCATCATTTAACAACAGGGATACACATTCTGAGAGATGTGTTCTTAGGTGATTTTGTCACTGATGTGGTTTGGATATTTGTCCCATCCAAATCTCCTGTTGAGATATAATCCTCAATGTCAGAGATGGGGCCCCGTGGGAGGCGTGTGGGTCGTGTTGGCAAATCCCTCATGGCTTGGTGCTGCCCTCGCCATAGTAAGTGAGCTCTTATGAGATCTGATTATTTAAAAGTGTGTGGCACCTCCCTGTTTCTCTCATTCTTGCTCACACCATGATGCACCTGCTTTCCCTTCTTCATCCACCATGATTGTAAGGTTCTTGAGCCCCTCACCAGAAGCCAAATACATGTTGGTGCTATGCTAGTATAGCCTGCCAAATCATGAACCAAATAAACCTCTTCTCTTTATAAATTATCCACTCTTAGGTATTATAGCAATGCAAGAACGATCAACCACAGTCATTGTGTGAACATCATAGAGTATAATCCCACAAACATAGATGGTGTAGACTACTGCAAACATGGAATGTAGGGTATAGACTATTGCTCTAAGACTACCGACCCGTACAGAACGTTAATATGCTGAATCCTGTAGGCAATTGTAACACAGTGGCAAGTTTTGTGTACCTCAACATTACTAAACATAGAAAAGGTACAGTAGAAATATGGTATTATACTCTTAGGGGACCACCATCTTATATGTGGTCTGTCATTAATTGAAACATTGTTATGGGACAAATGACTGGCTCTTTGCAGACCTCATACATGGGAAACCCAGAGGTCACTTTTAAGGGAGGTTACTGACCTATTTATACTTTAGTAGCCACTTCCATGAACGGTAGCCACTTTTTATCACAATAAATTATACCAATTTAGTGTGTGTGTGTGTGTGTATGCATACACATACATACATACACACAATAGATAATAGTACATAGACAAAAATACTGAATTCAATAGTAAAAATAACGTGAATTTTCTTCCCACCTGGTATAGAAGTTTATTTCTTTTGAGGCAGTTCAATATTGACAGTGTCTTATACATTGTTCTGTTGAGGGGCTAGCAATGAAATTAGTAAATCCCCATGGCTAAAACAGGCTCTTGGGGGAAGTAAACCCATTTGTATATTTTCTTCTTTATTTGTTGTAACAGGTATAATGCCATGTCACATTTAAAAAATAAAAATACCACACTACTGTGAATTAAAAGTACTCTCTAGTGCCTAGAAGAAAAATCCAGTGGGCAGTCCATGTAAACTCTTTGAAGGAGCTTCTCACATTGCTGGAGGAAATGCATCCTTGCCCCTGGGAAGTGCATAACGAGGTATCCACCTTGCTGAAAGCCATGCTTGCTTTACATGTATCATTACGTTTAAATGGTCACATATGCATTATTCTCACTCATATAAATACATTTTAAACTATTTGATTCATGTCAAAAAAATACCAGATTAGTTTGTTTTGATTGCAATGGTGTGATATTATATAAAGGACACAGGCTTTGGACTCAGATATCAAAAGGTTGCTACTCTGGCACTCTCAATTACTAGCTTTATGATTTTGATAAGATGCTCAATGTTTCTGAGTCTCAGTTTCCTCATCAATAAAGTGGAGAGCATAGTATCTATTTAACAAATAATTATTGAGAAATCATAGTGCTTGTCACTAAGGATGTAATGGCAATAAATATAAACACCAACCCTTCCCTCCAGGAATCAGCAGGGAAGACAATAGGGTTAGTTACGACTTCTTCCTCAATCCTATCTTGAGAATTTATAATACAGATCCCAAATATATTACTGTTTTCATACTGCTATAAAGAGCTGCCCAAGACTGGGTAATTTATAAAGGAAAAAGGTTTAATTGACTCACAGTTCAGCATGGCTATGGAGGCCTCGGGAAACTTAAAATTAGGACAGAAGGGGAAGGGAAAGCAAGGCATCTTGTTTACAAGGTAGCAGGAAGGGAATTACCGAACAAAGGGGGAAGACCCCTTATAAAACCACCAGATCTTGTGAGAACTTACTGTCATGAGAACAGAATGGGGGAATCTGCCTCCATGATTTAGTTTTCTCCACCTGGTCTCTTCCTTGACAAGTGGCGATTATGGGGATTACAATTCAAGGTGAGAGTTGGGTGGGGACACAAAGCCTAACCATATCCAAAGAAAGAGAAATCAGTCCCAGCAATCAAGGATCTTACTTATAAAATCCCTTAAAAAATGAAGACTTCTCTATTTAGTCTCTGGTCTGTAGTGGCTGGAAACTGTGCCTGAACCCATGTGACTCATGTAACCCATTGCAGGGACCCATCTGACTCATCTAGCCCCTTCTAGCTGCCCTGAAAAACCCACCAATTCACAGAGCTTAACGTTCTGCACTGGAAAAATGCACATCGGGAACTGTATGCTCAAATTGTATGACAGCCAGCTGCATGTAGTGGACTATTTCACATTCCACGGCAACATGCTGGTTTCCTTTATAAGTCCACCACCAACAACACATTGTTGTTTTCTGTTTCTACCTGCCTCTGGGCTATACAAATCAATTTCAATTTTGTGTTTCAAATGGGAATGAGAACTGAGGACTTTGTAAAAATAGCTTTTTAATATATAGGTGTCCTCAGAGGTTCCTGAGCACATTTCAAAGTAGAAACTGATAAACGATGATAACAACTGACAGAGGCTTTCAGTGCATTCAGGGGAGGAATTGAGAATCTCCTTTGATTTTGTGCTGGCCCCCGTCCAGCATGAAACAAATGAGGACAGTCACTGTCTTAGAAAAGAGTCTACTGAAATTTGTAGATAATATTTTCATCTCTGATGAGAGGTAAACTGTTCAAGTCATTATGTGAGAATATTTGTTTTAAAAACAATTCCCTCTTATTATGAGCACCCTTAGAAAATTCCCAAATGCAACCAGGTGTAACTAACTTATGATTTTTTTTAATTTTTTTCCAGAATAGATGAGATGTAATGCCTAGACCCATGGTGTCTGTGTAAGGTGGGCATAGCCCTCGTATCCCTTGTGTAAAAGTAGAGTGCACATTATTTCTAGTAATAAATGCCCTGATAAAACTATCCATCACCTCCCTTTTAACAACAGTGCACATTTTTGTCTTCAATTATTAAATCCTGTATGTTTACCTTCTTTGAGATATATGTCCCATGGATAGGTTAGGGGTACATTAGAGACAGATCACAAACAAGGTGCAGAGGAGATCTAAGTAGACATCAGCACGGGCCACAATTATCACCCAAGAAAGCAATGAAAAAGAATCAGAACTACCCTTTGCTTGTTGAAACAGACACCAGCTGGGATCAGTGGGGAGTTTGACATCACATTTCAGGTATAACGTTCCCTCATCCAGTCAGCAGTCTCTGAGGAAGTAGTGTCTCTGAAACCCAGGGATGTTTGGATGACTGGAGAATCTAAGTTTTGGCAGGAAGCTGTCAGCTAGGGTGGGTGTTGGCAAGGTAGGAGAGGAAAGGATGCCTACCCACTGAACCACTGAAGGGCACTGCATTTTCCAGATGAAAAACTGACCTGTTTCTGTCCCTGGAAGTTCTAAAATTTTATCTCAGTCTAAAAAATAAATAAGTAAATAAATAAAAGGATGGTCTAGCCTCCAGGAAAGATGACAGTCTTAATTTGGGGAGAGTTTAAGGTCACTCTCTTATTTTTTTCTGGGGTAGGTAGAGATGAATTTGCCTTTTGCTTAAGTTCCAAAGGAAGAAAGATATTTCATAACTCCAGCTCATTGTGATTTCCCCCTCTGCTCTGTGGTCTAAAAAGGAGACTCCATTTGCTACTTCCCTTTCTTGGCATACCCATGCAAACAGACTGTTACTGTGGGCATCATGCACCTTTCAATAACGAAATAAAATATGACCTAAAACATGAAATAGCACAAGCAGTGAAAACTTAGGATGGAAAGTTTCTGCTAGTGAGAAAATCTGGACCTCATCATCTCTAGAGCAGGCTGTGTTTTTAAAAGTCTGATTTGGAAGCTGAAGTCTGTCATTTATGCTAAAATGCAAAGTGTTGAGGGAAGGTGGGGGGCTCTGAATTTATCGTATGTGGGAAGACCACCCTGCTTGCTCATTTCCCTGCCGTATGGGAAGGCTATTATTACAGGCTCTTCTGTTAGGCATTTGAAACTTCTTCAATAATCTTTCTGAATGTTTCAAAATTTGTCGCAATTAAAATGTCAGATGGGGAGGCATACCTGGCAGATGTTTTCTAGGGGATGAGCCTTCAGCAACCCAGCTTTGGGAATCTTCATGTGCTGTGGTCTTGGGAAGTGGAGGCAAGGCAAGGTGAGAGAGGATGCTGTCTTGCCCTCAGGTTTTATAGTCTGGAGAAGTGCATTATCAGCTAATGCTGCATTCTTCATCCCATCTTAGAAGACAGACAATGAGTATCAATGGAGTTCTTATCAGGTTCCTTATGGAGGCTGTTGCAGTAAGGCAAGGGTTCAAGTCTTTCTTGGTTTGGCCACCAAATCCATATGTGATCATCCAGCATGTAAACTGAAGAAAAGAATAGTCCCTTTCTCAGAGGGCTGTTGTGAGGCTGTAATGAGGTAATTCTCATCAAAAACTTGCAGCTTCCCTACACCATTGCAAGCTTCCTGGCATTGGAAAGACAGGGCAGCCCTGGCTTATGCTCCCTGATGCTTAGTCTGCTGGTGGCCAAGTTGTGAAGCAGGTGACAGTCTGTCCTGTAGTGACTGAATGTCTGACTATGGATGGATCCAAGTCTCTCCACAGATGTGTTCCAAAGTCTAGGCTCACTAAGGGCCATAGGATGTCTTGTTACAAACTTGAATACAAACTTATCATTTGTAAATATTTTGCTTTCTTTCTATTTTGATCTAACTCCCCGAGTCCACAACTGTTAAGACACATGAGATGGAAGGATGGAGATGAAACCATTGAACACCACCAAACCTCCAACATACGTATATAAGAAATAGGGTTTAGGTAAGGCATCTATCCAGCCCAAAGAGATTGTCTTAGCTTCATCATTTCATAATTTAGTGAATCATTTTTTCTTTACTCCTCCATAAAAGGCTTCTGTTTTCAGTCTTTTTACAGAAAAATATAATTTTCTTTCATCAGATCTTCATTTTGTTCCAACTATGAAGCTACCACAATAGATGTAAAAGATAAATATGATATGTTCTCTGTCATCAGAAAACATCCTGTAAGTGAAGGAGACAAAGATGTAAGCAATACAGTATATCCTAATAACTGTAATTATAATGTAAAATGTCCTAGATACAACTCTTACCAGCACTGTAGCCTCAGACAAGTTAATTAACCTCTTTGGAATTTCATTTTATCACCTGATAAATTGATATAACATATCTCTAGTATGGTTAGGTTAGAAATAATAGGTATTGCTAAATAGCAACAATAATAATGGTGCTGTCTTGTGAAATTTCAGAGCTTTCTAAGGAGGTACCTGGGTTGCCAGTCCCCATGTCATTTAACCAGAATGTACATAGAACCAGGCAGAAGATCATACATAGGTTTAGGTTTTCTGATTTTTTAAGAGATAAGATATCTGTTTCTTAAAATTACTTAATAAAAATTCCTAACATAAAAGTGCTGTAAGAATGGAATTTTGGTAAGGAATACATACAAAGAAATAAGCTTCGAATATTTTGAAAAAGTAGCTGTCATTTATCATGGAAGAAAAAATGTCAAGAGTAGAGAAGACATAGCTGTTGAAATCTCTATTGTTGGGGTGTAAGACCTAAAATCAAGACTCAAAATGACATGTTGCCTTGGCATCTCATGAGATAACCTTACCACAAGTTTTTCTCCTCCCTTTGTTTCCTTGAATAAGATTCCTTGACCAAATAACATTCTCATTCAAAGGGCCCAGGCACACTTTCTGCTTATAACTGAGGAGTTGGTTTCTGTTCCTTGCCAGACTATAGAATGATTCAAACAAGCCAATTACATCCTCCCACAGAAAAAAGGGCCACCGCACCCTCTTGATTCTGCAAGGCATGTCTCTCACAACCCCTGCTCATTCACTGCATTCTCAGTTGTAAGCTCCACAATGTCCTTCTCTCTGGGGCCATGAGTAGATGTGACTAATAAACTGCTGTGAGCTTCTCTGTCTAGTGCTGGGTATCATGTGTTTGTCCATCTCCATGACTCTTGGGTGAAAATCCTTCCTCACAAACAGTGCATGGGAAACAGTTAACACAATTGTTCTCTGATGGATTTATTTGTGTGCATTTCATGTCATTAACTGCCTTCAAAAAATTGTTTTTAATTCAATGTGTGCTTGATTAAAAAGAATATCTTAGCATCATTTGGAATAAGTCAGACAAATTGAGAAGTAGAAACCGAGACTTCAAAAATGGACACATGCATGTCCTTTATTGAAATTAAACGCATTTGATTAAGTGAATCCAAATAAATGCATTTTCAAATACCAAATATTTTAATGTGTTGCCAATAAAAACACCTTTTTTCATTTAAATGTTTGAAAATGTTTTCAAATGCCTGGATCAATTGCAACTAAAAGAAAATAACATATTTTCTAAATTATAAATTATTTCACATAGAATCATGCAAAAATTCAATTTACAGTTTCTAACTGATCACTCTAAGGAAACAAAAATCTACATTCCTAGACCTGAAGCTTGAGGATTTTCTTTCTCAAACATAAAGTGGTGCCCTTCTTAGCATTCTACTGAGCACCAACATCTCATCTAAATGAATGGTTCATCTGACATGTTCAAGTACAAGGTGACTCTGGTTACTCTAAGACAATATCTGTAAGACAAAGAGGGGTTCATCTTACAGGTGCTGTTCCTAAATACCTTATAATTCCTTTAGGTAATCTTTGCTTTCCAGATAATACAGATAGAGTACAGGATGTGTTAAACCAATCAATTTAACAAAAACAAAGCTAAGAATGAAAATAGAATCTGAAAGTAAGGGGATTAACACAGCTCTGACTCCACCCCTGACAGTGGCTGTCCATATTGGTATAAAGGCACCTGGCTACATGCCATCATCATATTATGATGACTCTAGGAGCAGCTACCTCCATTTTGTGCTTAGAATCATTAGAGAAATGCAAATCAAAACCACAATGAGATAGCATTTCACACCAGTCAGAATGGTGATTATTAAAAAGTCAAGAAACAACAGATGCTGGTGAGGTTATGGAGAAATATGAACACTTTTACACTGTTGGTGGGAATGTAAATTGATTCAACCATTGTGGAAGATGATGTGGCAATTCCTCAAAGACCTAGAACCAGAATACCATTTGACCCAGCAATCCCATTACTGGGTATATACCCAAAGGAATATAGATAAATCATTCCACTACAAAGATACACGCACTCCTATGTTCGTTAACAGCACTATTCACAATAGCAAAGACATGGAATCCCCTCAAATGCCCACCAATGGCAGGCTGAATAAAGAAAATGTGGCACATATACATCATGAAATACTATAGAGCCATATAAAGGAATAAGATTGTGTCCTTTACAAGGACATGGATGAGCTGGAAGCCATATTCCTCAGCAAACTAATGCAGGAAGAGAAAATCAAATACCACATGTTCTCACTTATAAGCGGGAGCTGAACAATGAGAGCACATGGTCACAGAGAGAGGAGCAACACACACTGGGGCCTATCAGAGGGTGGGGCGAGTGGGGGAGAGAGCATTAGGAAAAATAGCTAATGAATGCTGGGCTTAATACCTAGGTGATGGGTTGATAGGTGCAGCAAACCACCACAGCACACATTAACCTATGCAACAGACCTGCACACGCTGCCTATGTACTCCGGAACTTAAAAATACAAATTAAAAAATTTTAGAAACATAAGAGTCAGCGGTGGCTGTTACACCTTTAACCATGGTTTGATTCAAGCAAAATTGTAGGTGTAAATAGTTTGGACATCTGCATCAGCTTCTGGTGTAAAACCACATAATATTTCCTTTCTTACTTTGTTTTAAAAGATCCAAGTCTCAATCCCACCGATGGTCAGAAGACAGTTTTTCTCTTTAGTTCTCCTCCTCAGGTATGTCCAAGGCATTGAAGGGTCTTTTTTCAATTCAAAAAAGGAATCTATACTTAAACATTGTCATCACCCCTCTCTCCGATGTTCTGGACAATTCATAGAACCACTCCAAGAGAATATGGTCTCTAATTGTCATGGGTCATTATCAGAAACATGTTATTTTGACCTTAGATGCTGAGACATTCTAACCTCTGCTGGGAAGCTGTGGTTGCTACCCTGGCATTTCCCTCTTCTTTTTCTAGAAGTGGGTGGAGAAAATTCCTCCCACCTCACTACTATGCTATCAGGGAATGACTCACGACAGAAAGAATAAAATTGCGCCCATGATCCACTTGTTGTGGAAGATGGACACGGGGCTTTTCTTGCAAATGTCCCTGAAATCTCAGGTTTGTTCACTCCTAATTCAAACACTGGTAACCCCTTATCTGGAGAATGCATTGGTAACCCTTATCTCATTGGGGCATGACATTTTTACCTGGACTTTGGGTATTCTAGTGACAATGTACATATGGCAGGTATTTTAATAACATTGTTTTGTTCAACGTCACTTCATTATGACATTGATGAGAAAAAATAGATTCCCTATCTCAGTGAGGCTTGCACATTCTTCCCATGGCTACATGGGTTTCTCCAGGTACTTTTGTTTCCTCCCACATCCCAAAGCTGTGCACCTTAGGTTAATTGCTGTGCTACACTGTCCCAGTCTGAGTGAGTGTGGCTGAGTGTGTGTGTACCTGCAATGAGACAGCCTCCTGCACAGGGCTGGTTCATGCCTTTCATCCTGAGCTGCGGGGACAGGCTCCAGCCACCTGTGACCCTGAAATGAATATTGGGCAAACAATTCTCTTACTTACGTTTATTATTTTTTAATGTATATTAGCTTACATTTATTTCAGTGTTTTGGGTCTTTAGAAGTTTGGTAATTGATGTTTTTGTGGTCAGAAATATACTGTAGAAACTTAACCCTTATTTATATTAATTAGCATATGGTAAAATTGATTTTGCTACATGTTGATTCAATTAATATCATAGTTTCTAAGAACCTATTGATGATGTTAAGTGAGGACTTATTTTGCCTCAGAAGGAATTGTCAGAGTTTTTTCCCTTCCCAGTGAAAACATGAACCAATAAATAAATTCTCATAGGAACTTAGGTGTGAAAATCAGTTGGCTTCAACATGAAAGGCTTGACTGTCTAAAACAAGGGAAACTTAATTCGACTTCATGTCTCTGGGGGAGGGACATTCATTCTGTAGTGCTCTGCTAATGCCCTCACGTTCAGCTCTCAGTGACGACATCCCAAGTTTATACATCCTGCATTGGAGCATCCAAGAAATTCATCAGCATCTGGGGGAGTCCTCAGAGGAGGGATGGGATGAACTACTAGAGAAGGTGATTGTCCCAAGAAGGAATCAGCATCAGTGTCTCTTAATTCCCATCTTCCTAAGAGCAACTGATTCAATTCAGGAAGAATTATTCTCCTCCAATGCTACCTGTCTGTCATTTTATAATGAAAATGCATAATTAAATCTTATTCACCTTGTAGAAATTTGCTAGAACCTTTTCAATCTATCAACTAAAAGAGTGACACTCTTTTAAATATGTTTTATATACGGACAATGCATTCCAACAAAAGGTATCTTCTTTGCACTCTATCTATTTTTTGGCTCTAATTAGAGTATAAACTATTGAAGTCCAGAAAGACCAACCTTTTATTTTCAGTCTTCTTCTCTGTGGAACCTACTCTATTAACTGCATTAACCTGACTGACCTTTGGTAAATATTGATTGAGTCAAATTAAATTGAAGGACAGACTCTCTGTGTGTGATTTCAGAATTAAAAACACAGTGTTTACATGGTGAACTTGAGGGCATATTTCCAGGAACTCAAGCATCAGTTTGAGAACAGTGAATTTTATTCCCAGTGAGATAAACAACTGAATAGCTTTACTCATTTAGTGCGAGCGAAGGGATATGAAACACAGGAGGGCAATCATCCAGTACTGCACTCTGATTCAACCAGGTTCCAAGTGTGTTGTCACTGCAAACTTTATTCCATTTAGGCTCGGAGATTACTGGGGATCAGGATATCTCTTTGCATGCAGACTATGGCCACATCTCCGTCAGCATGTACCAGACTTAACCTATTGTCTATGCCCCAAATCCACACTCCCTCTCCTTTACCCTACATTGGCTCACTCTTGGCTGATATTTACTCCAGACTGCCCTCACTGCTCACTGACTCCACTCCCTCCCTCCATGCTCAAATCTCAATATGTAACAATGGTTCAGGGTCTTCCTGTTATCAGTAGGATTCCATGTCATGACCCACAGATACCCCCGTAACCAGGGGTCATCTACCTTCTCAGTCTCATCTCCATTTTTTTGCCTACATAAAGTTACATGCAGCTACAGGTCATTCCTGTAAGGCAGTAGGGCCCTTATACTGCTCTGTATTTCCCTGTGCTGATTCATTGGATAGGATGCCTGCACCTGATTATCTGCCAATCACTTGCTCATCTTTACAACCACACAGAAATCACCTTCAAGAGGTTCCTTGTCCTACACTTCCCAGGCAGAAGAGGCACTAAGCTCACAGAGTCCCCTCTAGACTCCTCTGCCATCATCTTATGGCATGGCCTTACACCTTCACTAGATGTTGCCTTCATTGCTTCTCTTTTCCCCTTTAGGGCATGGCAAGCTTTTCTAAGGCATCTTAGATGCTTTAATTTATCTTCCAGATTTTCTCTTCAGCTTTAATTCAATCAGTGGCTGCTTGATGTTTAGATCATATATGCCTCACCAGCCAATATTTCCCTAATATTGATCTCTGTCATCTATTGATTAGGGAGGATAAGTCATGGAACTTCTTTGAATTCTGGTTTTCACCTCTAAAATGAACTTACTATTATCAGTTAAAACATTAGAGTGAAAATGGAAAATAACTTCAGTAAACTGTATACCACAATGTTTTGTAATTGTAAATGCTCAATATACCATTAGATTATTTAGCAAATATTCAGTTTATACTCTAGGCCAAGCAATGCAAAATATTAAGAAAAGTCAAACCCAACCCATGACCTCATTGGGTGTACAACAAACTGGAAGTGATAGACAATAGTTACATTATTACAGCTGCACACACACTCACACACACACACAACTGTAAGAGAAATACAATCTTAGAAGAGGAACTTTGTGTTATAGAAATTATAATAGGGGCCATCTAAACCTAGTGTAGGGTCAGGAGAGTCTTCCTCAAGGAACCTGATGGCTGAAGAATAAACAAAACACAGCTGGGGCCAGTCGCAGTGGCTCTCCCCTGTAATCCCAGGACTTTGGCAGGCCAAGACAGGTGGATCATGAGGTCAGGTGTTCGAGACCAGCCTGGTCAACATAGTGAAACCTCATCTCTACTAAAAAGAAAAAAAATACATAAAGTTCACTGGGTGTGTTGGTGGGTGCCTGTAACCCCAGCTACTCAGGAGGCTGAGGCTGGAGAGTCGCTTGAACCTGGAAGGCGGAGGCTGCACTGAGCTGCGATTGTGCCACTGCACTCCAGCTCAGGGGACAGAGTGAGACTCCATCTCAAAACACACACACACACATGTACACACACACACACGCACACACACACACACACACACACACACAGCTGGAATGAGTAGAGCATTCTCCTTTTTTCTCTTCTGTTCTGATATCCACTTCTTATGAAGCCAAAGAGGCACACACATGCATGCACACACGCGCACACACACACACTCTCTCTCTCTCTCTCCTTATGCCCAGTTTTCTACACCAGCTTTGTCCAATAGAACTTTCTGTGATGATGAAAGTGTTCTATATCTGCACTGACCAATGCAGTAACCACTAACTCTTTGTGGCTACTGAGTTCTTCAAATGCAACTGATAAGACTTAGAAACTGAAATTTTTATTTTATTTATTTTAGTTAATTTTACTGTGAACATAAAGAGCCACATGCCTCTGGAGGCTACCACATTGGACAGTGAAGTTCTAGACTCTATTCACTTTCCAAATCTCAGACTCTGCTTGATTCATGATGGGTACTAACATACACTAACTCCAGGCTGTTTGGGGAAACAGGATGTCGGAAAGGCATCTTGGCACCTTTCATTCAGAGCAAAAGTGACATACACTAGCTCAAGTCAACTCTAACTGATTCATCTGTCTGGGACAAGTTGCCATGCCAGAGCATGAACTCACCCTAGAGACTTCTCACTAAGAATATCAAATATGCCATCATGTTTTCCATTAAACAAGCATTAAAAAGTAACTAGTTCTTCCCTTTCCTCCTATGCAACTGTACACAGGAATTCACTCAATTAACATTTGATGATGATTTTCCATGTACACAGTTCTAGGATAGACATAAATAATGAAAATGAAGAAGAAAATGTCTCTGTCCTCAAAGAGCTTCAATACTGGGAGCGACAAGGATGGGCAATTAAATCAGAACTTGGGTGGGGCTGGTTAGGAGGACTCACTGGAGGTGGCTACATGAAATGAGTTACCAAAACAAGGCAGCCCCTTCCGATCACTGACAGGGGTTGCGGTGTGGGCCCTCACTAGTTTTGAGAGTTCACCTATGAGATTGGGCCCCAGTTCCTGTGGTGGGAACTGGTCCCATTATGCACCATAGGCTGCCTTCCCTTCCTGCACTTTCCTCACTCTGCCACTCTTACAAAAGTACTTCATGGCTCACCTTCCAAACACGCCGTTGACATACAAACCTGTGTCCTTAGAGTATGCTTCTAAGGGAACCTAATAAAGAATAAAGAAGTGGTAATCACTAAACATGCAATTTCATGGGCTGACAAATTTTCAAGCAGTAGCAACATGTGATTGTTATTTCTTTTTCTCATTTCCTGTGTTAGGACATTTAAAGAACAGCAGAGTAACATCAATAAATAAAAGGATTTATTTGAAGGAAATACAACTGTTCATCTCTTCCAAAACACACAATAAGGAAAAGATGAAAATTACACGCTATTAGTAGAGGAGAAAATTATTTTAAAGAGGACAGCTACCTGCTTTTGCCCTTGTTTTCCCCATCTCACTGTGGAACAATAAGAACTCTACCACAGATGTGCTCATGTCCCTGGGACTGTGCTTAGGAAGTATTGAAGTAGAAAAACAAAGGGGGATGGAATGCAATAGAGGAAATAAGGAGATAATAGAGCTACACAGGGAGGCCTTTTGACTTGAAAGGAAATGAGTGTTCGCTCAAAGGCCTATGAGAAGCTTTGGTGATTTCAGGGTGAGGTGTGGGCTGGGTGTGCAGTATATATTCTCTCTTTGCTGCATCAGAAGAAGGCCTGGATTGGGGTGGTGATGAGAGAACTTGAGAGAAAAGGATAAGTCCAAGAGATGTTTCAGAAGCAAAAGGCTGATCTATTGCAGAGGAAAGTAGAAGGATGAGTCTAGGATGATTCCCAAGTCTCTGTTTCGGGTGATGGAGGGATAATGGTATTGTTGTACAGAATCTACTATACAAAAGAAGAAAATGTAGAAGAAAAGATAAGGCATGCCTGGGGAATTAGCAGATTGAAATATTTTGTTCTGTAGGGAACTCATGTGTGTGTGCGTGTGTGGTGTTTCTGCAGAGAAAGAGAGAGATTGGTGTCTTCTCTAGAACATTGGTCCTCAGCTCTTATCCAGAAGCCATTTTGCCCCTCCATGTACCTTTCGCAATATATGAAGATGTTTCCATTGGAAAGGGAACTACTGGCATCTAGTAGGATGTAGGTAGAGGCCAAGAATGCACAACAAATAATTCTAGTGTCAGATGTCAATAGTACAGAGAGAGAAAGTTCTACAATTAACATGAGACAAATAAAAGAACACCAATTGTGAGATAAGACATACCTGGATTGAAATCTCAACTCTACCATTTACTTGCTGTGTGACCTGGAGGATGAGATTTGTTTTCCTGGAGACCCAGTTTCTATATATGGGAAATGATGATGACACCATTGCTGCAAATGCTACATGAAATTGTGTGCATGGAATCGATGGATGCATTTAGGTGCTTAGAAAATGCTTCGTTTCTTTTTCTTATATTTAAAACCCATAAATGATTGATAAAGTAGGTCCTAGATATATTAACAGCTTCTATTTCCCATACTGTGACATGGCTATTTCTTTACCTATATGTATAAGGTTCTCTAGCAGAGAAAGTCCATAGTAAAGCTGAGGTGGAATTCCTCCAAATCCCCATGCCTTCCCTTGAATACTTGTTTCCCTTTCATGCTGTCACCTGTCAATGCATTCTCATTGCATTATATGTTTATTTCCCCAAGTCTAGATGGTAAACTCCTTGAGGCTAGAGACTGTATTGTACTCATCTTGTGTCTTCATCACTCTTCCTAATGTCTAGGATGTGACAGATATCCAGTAAACATTTAGTAATGAAGAATTAGTTATGAATAGCTGAAATAATTCCATGTAAACGATTACCAAAAGGACTCTACTTTGTTCTCTCCTCGAATCCATCTTATCTTATCATCTTAATTTTACACCTCATTTTCATGCCTTATACATTAATTCGTATTTTGTGTTTTATTTGATATTTCAAATGTAATGTTTCTGAAGTTGGCTTTATTTGCCTTCTCCACTAAGCTTGTTTTCTAAATAAATTATGCTTATATTCATGAAAGGGCCTCTTCCCAATCATTTAGACTTTTTTTTTTTTTTTTTTTTTTTTGAGGTGAAGTCCGGCTCTGCTGCTCCAGGCTGGAGCTAAAATCTCAGCTCACTGCAGCCTCCACCTCCCAGGTTCAAGCGATTTTCCTGACTCAGACTCCTGAGTAACTGGGATCACAGGCACCTACCACCATACCTGGCTAATTTTTGCAATTTTTTTTTTAGTAAAGTTTCACCATATTTGCCAGGCTGGCCTCTAACTCCTGACTTCAGGTGATATGCCCGCCTTGGTGTTCCAAAGTGCTGGGATTACAGGCATAAGCCACCATGTCCAGGCTCCCATCATTTAGATTTGAAACTTTATAGTAATCTTTTATTCCCTCCTTTCGGTGGCAGCTGTATCTAAACAGTCTGAGGTTCATGAGGACACTGTTAATGCAGTCTCTTCAAGATAAATGATGCCCCTTCCGCCCTCACTGGCTTCGCTACAGCTCATGAACTTAAATAGGAGCTCCTGAACAATGGTACCAGTCTCTATAAGAGATGATGACTTAGGCCGGGCACAGTGGCTCAAGCCTGTAATCCCAGCACTTTGGGAGGCCAAGGCGGGTGGATCACGAGGTCAAGAGATCGAGACCATCCTGGTCAACAAGGTGAAGCCCCGTCTCTACTAAAAATACAAAAATTAGCTGGGCATGATGGTGCATGCCTGTAGTCCCAGCTACTCGGGAGGCTGAGGCCGGAGAATTGCTTGAACCCAGGAGGCGGAGGTTGTGGTGAGCCGAGATCGCGCCATTGCACTCCAGCCTGGGCAACAACAGCAAAACTCCGTTTCCAAAAAAAAAAAAAAAAGAGATGATGACTTTTGGTAAAAGTCTGGTCCCAGCATCCTGCCCAAGATCCCTCATGATCTGTCCCCTTCTTAACAGTTTCAACCCCCAAATTCCTTTCCTCTCATGTGCAAGCCCTTCTCTCCAAACAATCTGCTGTGTCTCACATTTACTATCCTTGTATTCTGTTTCTCTGCATCTACACTTGGAGAATGATGGTCTGGTCAACAATTACCAATAATGACCATCCCTATATTATGTTACTTGACCATTAGGCAGCATTTGAAAGACCAACAATTTCTTCTTATTTGAACAGCTCTTGCTTTTTTCCTTTATTTCATTGGCTGAAGGTTCTTAGTCTCCACTGTCAGTGTAGGCTCTCCTTTCAGCTTCTACAAGGCGATGGAGTCCCTCAGCCCTGTTTTCCTACTAACTCTCTTGAGATTACTTCATTCAGTCCCTTGGTTTTAAGCATTATCTGTTTGTCAGAGACAGTGTGGTAGAAACGTTCATTATCTACTCAGTAGCCAATCCCTCTTTTATATATATCAGAATCATGGTTTTATTCAGGATGGCAATATATCCAGATTTTAAATTCTGTTTCAGAGCTTCCCTTGCAGGTAGGCACAACCTATACTACATTAAAAGAAAAAAAAAGTAGAAGTTGTTGGATTGAGTTTCCAGAGAAGACTGTTATCCTTTCCTACCCTTCTTCCTGGGCATAACTCCTACCGGAAACACAGGTAAGAGGGCTAGAGTTTAAGAAGCCATCTTTGACCATGAAGCCAGCTTCAGTGGATAAGCCACTTAATATGATTTATAGAGATGAAAGATAAAAATGAGCTTTAGTCCTTGATAATACTGAACCAACAAGTCAGCTCAAGACTTTCTACCTTTGGGTATTAATGTGAGATAATAGTAGAATTCCCTTTCATTTAAATGATTGTTATTTTCATCTCTGTTACTATCAGCCCATGACAATTTCTAACTGATACACACACTCAGTTTTAGGTCTATGTTTCTAAACTCCATCTAGAATTATTGACTTTTACATAAAAGTCCTAATAAATGTCCAATATATCTCTCAGAAAAAAATATAGATGAAATGAAACTCATGTTTTCTTCTGGAAGGCATGCTCCATCTGCAGTCTTCCCCATGTATGTAAAGTATACCATCTACCCTACCTCTCTAGATAATTGCTCCAGGGTTTTCTTGATTCTTGGTTTTTGTTCATCTTGTTCAGATCATTCCTACCTACAAGTTATCACACGTCATTCCTAATTTCATCCCATATCTATTGATTTCTCTTTGTTGTCACTTGCACAGTCTAGTCCAAGCCATCATTCTCTTGCCCTGACTGCCATGACAGCCTCTTCACTAATGTCCTTGTTTCCACCTCTCCTTGTTGACAGTCCGATCTCTGTACAGTAGCTAGAGTGATTTTAACAAATACATGCTTTTATATAATCCCTTTGCTGAAAACCCTTCAAGAACCTTCTACTGTAGTCAAAACCACACAGCCCGAACTGAGATGCCTCACTCTAGTATATACCCTAGCCCTCATCCCAAATCCCTCGCCCTCTGCTATGCCTCCGCTGCATTGCCTTTGCTGTGGAAGCTGAGGTGCTAAAATTCTTTCTCAGCACGTGTCAGTGTATTGGCACTAGACATGTCCCATTCCAGGAATGCATCTTCCCCAATCTCTGTGTGTGCCTAGCTCCTATTTTATAACCAGAACTAAGCTGGAAAGTTATTTTCTCCCTGACCACTTGTGCAAGATTTCCATCAACCACTTCCTATATCATCATCTTATAATTCTCTGCACACCATTATTTTATATCTTTTTTTTTCTTTTCTTTATTTTAGCTTATTTAATGTCTTTCTTTCCCACATTAAATGTAAGCTCCCTCACAGCAGGGACCTTGTTTTTTCCATCTGCTTGTGTATCCCTAGATCCTAGAATGGGGAGAGCAAATGAATGGTACCACACAAAATGTCTTTTGAGCAAAGGAATGAGAAAATGTATCTCTGATTACTTCAGCCCTTCTGCCTTTAAAATCCCTCAGTCTCCTTTCTCTATCAGTAGTTAAATGGGCTCATCTCTCAAGTTCTATCTCTCCAGCTAGATTTCAAGCCTTTTTGGGAGACTGTGTTGCACTTATTTGTACCCCCAAGTGTCTCACACAGTATTAAAAGTCAGCACCCAAGTCATCAATCCAGGGGAACAGACCTCACCATTGTCACTGTTGTCCAGAACCCAACATCCCTCACTTTCTCCTGTTTGTCTGATTTTCATGTGCTGGTCTGCGTGCTCAGATTGACCTTTCTTACTGCACATAAACTCCTCCTGATTATCAAAACTCATTTTAAGTATCAGCAAAACTTCTCCTCACCACTTCAGCAAAACAATCACTGACTTCTTTGATTCAAATGGTATTTTCACATTCCCTTATTATTGCACATATCACAGTGTTTGCAGGACTGTGTTTTTGTTTGCTTGGTTTTGGTTTTGGTTTTTGTTTTTTGTTTTTGAGACAGAGTCTTGCTGTGTCTCCAAGCTGGAGTGCAGTGGCACGATCTCGGTTCACTGCAACCTCTGCCATCCAAGTTCGAGTGATTCCCTTGCTTCAGCCTCCCAAACAGCTGGGTCTACAGGCGCACACCACCACACCCAGCTTAGTTTTGTTTTTAGTAGAGACAGGTTTCACCATGTTGGCCAGGATGGTCTCGATCTCCTGACCTTGTGATCTGCCTGCCTCTCGAGTGCTGGGATTACAGGAGTGAGCCACTGCACCTGGCTGGCTGCATTTTTAATATACCTGCTAACTTCTCTAATTTGATTATAAGCTCTTTGGCAGCAGACCATGCCTCACCCATTTCTAGAACCCCATTCTTTTGGAACAATTTCTGTTACATATTCTCCATATGTTTTTTGTTGAATGTTGTTGAATGCTTATGTTCTGCTTTATGTTCCTTTTATAGATTTTCACTGAAATATTCGTATTTTTTCTAGACAATATATTTTCAGTGATTCTCTTAAGAGTACCTCATTTCTCCAAGGCTATTTTTCTGATATCCATTTTCCTGAAAACTTATTTTTGGACCATTGCATAAGAAGCTCCATTTACAGGTTAAGGGTGGTGAGGAAGAAGAAGGAAACACAAGTGCTCTTTGTTTTTGTTTTTTTTCTTTAGACATAAAACTCAAAATGAATTATGGTATATTCCATGAGGTACAGAATAGAAAGTGAATCCTGTTTTCCGTGGCACTGACTTCATCACTTCCAGCAGGCAGACGGTGAGCTGGGGCTTGCTACCTCTATGAAAGGATGCCTGTGCCACTAGGGAGAGACACACCCACGAAGCCACCCTGCCCCATCTCAGAACCTAAGAAACCTCACACTTAGGACTAGAAGGAGACACCAAAGTCACCGTTCTAACCATCTCACAAACAGCTCTAGAAGGGACAGAGGATGACACTAAAGCCAGTTCAAACTAAGAGTTTTTTTTGTTTGTTTGTTTGTTTGTTTTTTGAGATAGAGTGTTGCTCTGTTACCCAGACTGGAGTGCACTATTGCAATCTTGGCTCACTGCAACCTCCGCCTCCTCAGGTTCAAAAGATTCTATCTCAGGCTCCAGAGAAGCTGGGATTATAGGCACGCACTGCCATCCCCAGCTAACTTTTGTATTTTTAGTAGAGACAGTGTTTCACCATGTTGGCCAGGCTAGTCTCCAACTCCTAACCTCAGGTGATCTGCCCACCTCAGCCTCCCAAAGTGCTGGGATTACAGAAGCCACCACTCCTGGCTCAAACTAAAGTTCCTGAGTATGATTAACCTACGGAGCTGATGAGTGGGGCAATCTGAAGCAGAGCTCACCCCATCATGTCCTCAGTGCCCATCCTACTGCACCATGCTACCTACTCAGGGGAGAAAGAAAGTTTGTCACCTTCCACCCAGGGATAACCATGTGTCTCGTGATTCTCTGCAATCTCCTTATCAGAAACCTAATTGACTTTGTCTTTTATAATGTATTATTACTTCTTCAGTTTTCTTTCTTCTATGCTAGACTGCAGGTTCTAAGAATAGAAACCATGGGTGTTATTATCTGTTTCTAGCTCCTAACACATTGTCTACTTCTTGCAGATACTCAATAACTATTTGTTGAATGAAGGCAGGAAGGATGTATAAGCTTTTTGTTCTCTCTCACTCTTATTCTTTCTCACTCTTGATCTCTTTAATAGAGAATGCAAACATCTACGTAAGCATTTACCTAGAAAAATGTGTGACAGACTGTGCAACCTAAGGACAGTCCAGATATCACCAGTTAGAACCTTATATTCAACTAGGATCTTCACTATCATTACCTATTTACAGTTTGCCTGAGGACCTAGGAAAAAAGAGATACTGTTTGAAAATCAGAACCTACCTGAGAACATATATAACCTTCTTGGGAACTTTTCTTCAAATGTGTCCAAAGCCCCTGGCTTCTGCCATGTGACTTTTCCCCCTCCTTTTTATGGGAAGAAAGGATAGTATTATATCAAGAACACCATTCTTAAGCAGAGCAGAGTAAGTTCATAGTCCCCTTTCTCACAAAATACCTGCATATCTGAATTAAGGGAAAATGAATATTGCTCTAATTGTTTAGTCAGTTCATTTGTTTGATACACACATTTCTATATAGTTTTAGGAGAAATGTGTCTTTTTGTTTTTTAAATAAACAAAAAGAAATAACTGAACATGGATTTTTCATGATCCGACAATTCCTACCGTGAGGTGCTATGAGAGGGAGAATCATAATCCTGAAAGCTTTCTATGTCCTATCCCTAGAATCTGTGGATAATATTACCTTACAAGGGAAAAGCAGTTTTGTATATGTGACTGAAGTTAAGAAACTTGAAATGGAGAGAATATCCTGGATTCTTCAGGTCGGCATAATCCAGTTACACAAATCTTTAAAAGCTAAGACCCTTTCCTGGATGTGGCCAGAGGGCAATGTAACTAAGCATAATGGTCAGAGACCTGCAACGCTGCTGACTTGAAGATGGAGAAAGGGTCATGAACCGGGGAACGCAGGTGGCTCCCAGAAGCTGGAAAGCAAAGCAATGTATTTTCCCTGAAAGCCTCCAGAAAGGCGTATAGTTCTGCTGACACCAGGATTTTATCCCAGCGAGATTTATATCAGAGTGGGAGATACCTAAAAAACGATTAGGTCATATGCTTGTTTCATTTTAAAGTATGAAGTTCATGGTAATTTGTTACAGCAGCAAATGGAAAACCAGAGAGTAATGAAAAGAGCCAATGGAGCTCTTGTCGGTGCAGGGAGGATAGGGTGGCCTGATTGATTGTGTAGCTCCTTAGCTGTTAGGCCAGGGACAGGCCCTCTGATCAATCCCTGATCACCAAGCTTGGACCAAGAACCACTGCAATGGGTAAAGATGCTCATCTCCAGACAAAAGGCTGAATATGGGGGAGTGGGGGCTCAGAGGGATCTGATTAAGTATAATATCATGGAACAGGGAGTCAGCTTACCTCTCTGTCTCTGCTACATAATTTAGTGCCAATACCCACAGAGAAATGCTTCAATGAATGAGAGCTATGTGAACACTGCAGTTGACCTGTAATAAGTGGAACATAAAACTCTTGGACTGATCTTTCTGGGGTGATGTCTTCAGAAGCATTTTTATAAAAATGAAAAAGAGCATTAAAAAATTAAAGTTCTTCACACTAGTCTAACTTATCTCAGAAGTCAACACATGGAAACTTTGAGAAGATTTTTTTTTTCTTTCTTTCTTTTTGCCTGGGGTCATATAGCCAACTGGGGAAAAAAATACCACACAATCCATGTGCCCTTGACCACCGCTGTCTGTATTATATCAACCTGCAGTGAAACTGGCAAATCCATTAAAGAGGCAGATCCACTTCTATAGCCCAGAAAATATTTAGAACATAAGCTAGTAATTTCCACTGGGAGGGGAGGGAGACATAATTGCCCAGGCTGGAGTGCAATGGCGCGATCTCAGCTCACTGCAACCTCCACTTCCCGGATTCAAGCAATTCTCTGCCTCAACTTCCTGAGTATCTATCTGGGATTACAGCCACATGCCACCACCCCCAGCTACTTTTTTTTTTTTTTTTTTTTGTATTTTTAGTAGAAACAAGTTTTCACCATCTTTGCCAGGCTGATCTTGAACTCCTGACCCGGTGATCCACCCGCCTCAGCCTCCCAAAGTGCTGGGATTACAGGCATGAGCCACTGTGCCCGGTCCATATATGCTAGTAATTTTAACAGAACAGCCTATGTAATAAAAGCCGTATATCCTGTTGGCTTGCAAACACTTTAGACAAATTCATGGGTGAGTAATCCATGGCGTGTCATTCTGTTGTCCACTCCCCATAAGAACAGGGTCCCTTTGTAGACAGGGGACAATTATAACCATGCATGAGTAGCAAACCCATAGAAAGTCACACCATAATATCTCGGAAAAGTAGAGTACTGAAATTCAGTTGACATCATGTGGAAGTTATAAGGAGCAAAGGCTTGAAATTTGGAAGAAGCAACATTGCGATCTAGACGTGGAAACATTAAAAGAGCTATTGGTGGGCTTTGTCCAGGGACTTGGCGTCTTGAACTCTGAATTTGCTCATTATAATACAGGGATAATAGTACATGCTTTGCAAAGTGATAGATTATAAGGATTTATTAATTCATTAAATCATCAGATAAAATTAGATAAATGCATGGAATTTCATTCAATCGGTGTTTAATTTTTTAAAAATGTTTCTCACCTTTCCCCAATTCTTTATAATTTTCCCCTAACATCTGAAATGAAAACTTGACAAAAACGCTTGTTGTATGAGAAATTATTTCCATACGATCTGTGTAAATTGCAATGATCAGTTGCCCCAACTCCCAGGAGATGGGTTGGATGGAGGCTTGCACGAGGTCGTAGCCAGCTCCAAACATTCTGTCTCACCTGCAACATTTTCCAGGGCTGGCTTGTTGCGAGCTTCACTTACTTTCCTGAAGAAAAAAAAAAAAAAATCCTGGCCAGGGATGGTGAGAGCACTTTGGGAGGCCAGGGCAGGCAGATAACGAGGTCAGGAGTTTGAGACCAGACTGACCAACATGATAAAACTCTGTCTCTACTAAAAATACAAAAATTACCTGGGTGTAGTGGCAAGCACCTGTAATCCCAACTACTTGAGAGGCTGAGGCAGGAGAATTGTTTGAACCTGGGAGGCAGAGATTGCAGTGAGCCAAGATCGCACACCATTGCACTCCAGCCTGTGCAACAGGAGAGACTCCATCTCAAAAAAAAAAAAAAAACCTGTTCCTCACGATTGTGGACTCACAGCTCCATCTCGTGGATATCTTTGGACTTCCTTAGTATTTTTTTTTTCCTTACTAGAAAGTTCAACAAATTAAATACCATCTCTCTCAGCACAGAGGATACAAAACCCACAAACTTCACTTCTGACTTTAAGAAGAAAACGTCTCCTTGGAAAAATGTACATATCCAAAACTAACTGAAATGGAAGGAAAATCCTAGCATATCTGTCTAGCAAGCTTACAGGAAAGTACTTCTAATCAATGCGGAGGGCATGGGTCGAAGGCTTCCTGGAGGAGGTGGCAGATGATGATAACAGGCAGTATGCATTGAGCACTGCTCAGACTGGCCTTCTAGATGCTTTATGTGTATTTATTCTCATTTAATCCTTACAAAAACACTGTGAGCATATAGGGAAAGCCAACCTTTGAATCTAGGTGGTCTTGCTCCCAAATTCACTCTCAGTTACAAATGCCGGTTGCTACTAGCTGAATAATAGTTTACATTTCTTTTTTATTATTATTATTTTATTTTACTTTATTAAATCTTACTAATATTCTTTAAGGGACAAACCAAACAAGTAGGCTATAGTGAGGAAATCGTATTTTGGAGAGTCAAGAAACCACTCAGATACTTCCAGGTATTACCTTCAGTGGTGCTTCTTATCTTTATTCAGGGAGTCCAGGTAATATTCAGCTCCTACAGCTACCACAAATGCGGGAAATCTCCATTTGAATCCTTTAAAGAATACATCAAAAAAGGTAACCTTTTCTGCAAAGCCACATATGTATCTCCCAGCTTCATTGCGGCCCCATGGGTCCCTTAGCCCTGTGCAGCCAGCCTCTTCTGAACGCCTTCTAATGGTGTCGCTCTTATCTTCCCTTGTCCATAATCTGGAAGTTCCATTTTACTACGTCCATGTTCATGTCCATGTCCATGGGCCATGTCTGTGTCTCAAGTGAATCTAAAAGTCCGATGAAGATCAACCTCCACTTAAGGAAGCTGGCTCTAGTACAGAAAAATTGCTGGTATCCTTTCCCCAACGGCAATCTGACCTCTCAGGACACTCACCTCTGCAACCAGAGCCAACCGGAAGCCTAGTTTGCATTTCAAATGAAAGATTAAAAGTGCCAGAGACATGCTGAAATTCAAATTCCCTAACTACAAATTACCTAATTCCTAGGAAGGAAACAAAAGGGATTTTTAAAGCAGCAGGCTTTGAATGAGCAGGGCAGTTGGTATCTGCAAAGGGCGGGCTTTCCAGGGAAGGGAGTGATATGGCCTAAGTACAGCTGTGAAAGAAAGGATAACTGAGAGAAAGGGAACTGTAAGGGAAAGGGTGGTTGTCCCTCCAGATCTCATGGAGAGACAAGCAAAGGGGAGTGGGTGGCATGTTTTGCAGAATGGTTAATCTCAAAAAAAAAAAAAAAAAAAAAAAAAAAAAAAACAATAAAAATTTGGAAAAAGATGAGACACAGGGAGGGAAAGAATGCTGGACACTGGGGAGATTGATGTGCAATATTGGCTCTACATTTATTGAGTTCTGTGTCCTAAAGACATTTCTCATTTTTTTTTTTTTTTTTTTTTGAGACAGAATCTCATTCTGTTGCACAGGCTGGAGTGCAGTGGCACGATCTCAGCTCACTGCAACCTCCATCTCCCAGGTTTAAGTGATTCTCCTGCCTCAGCCTCCCAAGTAGCTGGGACTACAGGCACATGTCACCACGTTGGTTAATTTTTGTACTTTTTTAAGTAGAGACAGGGTTTCATCATGTTGCCCAGGCTGGTTTCGAACTCCTGACCTGAGGTGATCCACCCGCCTCAGATGACAACTTTTTGATGTAGGGACTCTTTTAGCATGTCCCACCCACAGCATCAAGGGAGAAGAGGGTACAGGAAGAAGCAGAGTGAGGCCAGAGTGGAGTGGGAGTCAAAAGAGGTGGGTGCTTGTGCAGAAAGGTAAGAGCTTTAATCTGAATGTCACAGAAAGCCATGGGAGGGTTTGGAGCAGGGGAGTGACATGGCAGGATGAATGTTTTGTAAAGGATTTCACATAGGTCAATATGCAGGAATATCACAAATACTGTGAAGTGGGGAGAAGACCAGATCTAAAGAGCACATACTGGGTTCCATTCATACAAAGTAGAAACGTGGGCAAAACTTTTCCATGCTGCGAGCAGTGGTTGATGTTGAGACGGGGCTGTGTCTGGCGGGAAGTAGGAGGAAGTCTGAGGATGGTGGGACAGGGTCTGATTCTTCATCTGGATGCTGGTTCCTGGGGGTACTCAAGTTGTAGAAGTTCACCAAGCCGTATGCTTATTGTATGCACACTTCTCTGCATGCATGCCATATACTAATAACAAATTTAAAGGGAAATCTTCCAGGAGGTCCTGTGTGGATAGGGACAGCAGAAGAATCAGCCCAGTTAAGAGGCAAACTCAGCCCTCCTGTTGAGAGACAAGGGAGGCTGGGACTAGGATAACTGGATGAAGGTGGCGAGAAGTTGTCAAATTCATTCTCCACATCTGTGGCATCAACGTCTACTCCAAGCCACTGTGATCTCTCCTCCTGGCCTGTCCTTCAACCTCCCCGCCTTCCCCCTCCATAACCCAGCCCCTTCTGCAGCCACTGACCTCTTGAGTGGAGAATGCTCTATGCTCTTCCCCTATAAGCAGGGTCAGCAGCTCCAGGCTCTCCTTTCTCTTCTCCCCTTTATTGCTGCAGCCACCCTGTATTTCGTGAGAATAAGTTTGTAAAGAAGTTACCATAAACTAAGGTTGATGTATTATTTGAAGGAAGAAATCAAACTATTAATTTAGTGTGGCCTAAGTGTACAATGTTTATAGTCTACAGTAGTGTACAAGCATGTCCTCGGCCTTGGCATTCACTTGCTTCATCACTCAGAGCAATTTCCAGTCCTGCCAGCTCCAGACATGCGCCTATAGGCTATATCACATAGCCTAGGTGTGTAGTAGGTTATACTATCTAGGTTTGTGTAAGCATACTGAGACTATAATCTTCTCACAACAACATCACTTAAGGACGCAATTTTCTGTGCATATTCTCATTGTTAAGTGGTGCATGACTGTATAGGTAACAATATTTAACTTTCCTACCTGGGAGTGCTTTGATTTCTTTGATTCTTATTTTAATCCGATCCTTTTGGTATCATGACATTCTTGTCTGTTGCATTAAAAAACAGTGTTTTCCAACTCACTAAATACATATGAGATACTGATGTCTTTCTGCTCGTAATCTGAAGCATCCTGCTGAACTCAATGCCCATATGCTTTATGAACCTACACATCAGCAGGAGAGATTGAAAACAGCCTGCCAAGTGTTTTCTCACTGCCCCACTCCCACTTTCAGAATAAATTGCTTCAGCCCTTCAGATTTTCGACATATTTATAAGGTAGCAGAGAAAAACTGAATGTTATCCAGACTCTATTCTATTTAAGCATGTTTTTCCTCCAACAATGACCTTTCACTAATTTTAACATGAACATAATGAGTAGAAACATTGCATAGCACTGATTCTATAGAACTATCTCTATGCATGCACCAGGACAGATTCTTTTCTTTTTAAAAAAAAAATTCAGCAGTAAATTTTTTCGACATATAATTATCAGGTCTCTATTCTATGATTTATCTACCAGCATATCTCAAAATATATTCTGTGAGGTGCTATTTGCAATACATGTACACACGTCATAAGAAATATAAGCTTCTAGGTCAAATTTCTTTGGGAGATTATGGCTAAATAATGTTTTACAAGTTTTTTTTGCTGCACAACTTCTTAGAGCTTTTAATAAACTACATATAAATTCATATGTATCTTTCCGACATTCGAATCTATATCTAACTTGACATCTCTATGGAATATTTAATACATAGCTCAAGCTTAACATGTGCAAACATGCTTTTTGATTCTTCCTTATCTGATTCTTGATCCTCTTGTTGACTTCTTCCGAAGTGGCAACATTTTCCAGGTGTGCAGTCCGAAATCTATGTTTTATGCTAGAGTCACCTATTTTTGAAATATAAACAAAAATAATCCTCATATCCTATCTTTTCATACATTCTAAATAAATCCCCAACTTCACTGGTCCAATTCACCGTTATTTCCAGCCTGCATTATTAGAATAACTTCTAAATAGTCCCCCCGCTTCCAGTCTCGATCCATTCTAGAGGTTCTCTAGATGCGACTTAGAGTGAACTGTTAAAACTATAAGTCAGACTGTGCCCTTTCCTCTCTGATCAACATCTTCCATTGGCTTCTTTTTGTATTTGGAATAAAATTCAAAATCCTTCCCATGGGCTTCAAGGAATAATATCACACGGCTCTTGGCTACCTCTCCCACTTTTTTTTACCTACCCTCACACCCTCCGCCGGCCAGCTAGCTATTCTTCCTTTCTCTCTCTCATGTATGCCAACTACTTTTCTAACCAAGGGACTTTAATCTATGCCTGTCATATTCTTTCCCTTGATATATACTTTTTTTTTTTTTTTGAGACAAAGTCTTGCTCTGTCGCCCAGGCTGGAGTGCAGTGGCACAATCTCAGCTCACTGCAACCTCCGCCTCCTGGGTTTAAGCAATTCCTCTGCCTCAGCCTCCTGAGTAGCTGGGATTATAGGCACATGCCACCACATCCATCAAATTTTTGTATTCTTTTAGTAGAGACGGGGTTTCACCATGTTGACTAGGCTAGTCTCGAACTCCTGACCTTGTGCTTCACCCACCCCAGCCTCCCAAAGTGCAGAGATTACAGGCGTGAGCCACTGTACTCAGCAGATACATACTTTAAAAAAAAAAAAGTTTTACTATTCTACATTATCCCAATGCTTGCTCATACAACAACTTTCCTACCCATCCTGTCTAAAACCACATCTGTTCCTATTCTCTGTCCATTTTACTGCTTTATTTATTTATTTATGTATTTAGTTTGGGATTCATCACTACTTTATAATATTAATTCTTGCATACCTGTCCACTTTTTGGTTGTTAGGTGTCCCCAGCAAGAATATGAGCTCCATAAGAGCAGGGACTTTATTTTTATTAACAGCCACATCTCGGTGCCCAGAAGTATGTCTGGCACATAGTAGGCTCTTCCAACAATTAAGCACTGAAAAATAAATACATATGCTAATTAAAAATATTAAATATAACATTCTCTCAGCAAATATGCAATTTTTATAGAATTTGTACATTTTTGTAAAGTTGGTAAATGTTTGTAAACATTTATTTTGTAAATGTAATTTTTCCCCCACAGACCAGCTCTCTGCCACCAGAGGTCCTTCTCTCCAGCTCCACTGAAACAAAATCCTCAGTCTCTACTTGAAATAGAGTCAATTAATTACTAGATCTGATGTGACCAAAAGTCTCAGTCTAGCTCTATATGCTCCACATTGATTTATACCAAATGTTTTAGGTTTATGCCATCACCAAATGAAGCACAGACCCTTGCTAATGACAGTCTCAGCCAGTTCATTTTTGATGGCAAAAATATGTCTGAAAGAAGATTGTTGTGCCACCTTTTTATTTATTTATTTTTTTTTTTTGAGACCAAGTCTCTCTCTGTGGCCCAGGATGGAGTGCAATGGTGCAATCTCAGCTCATTGCAACCTCCACCTTGTGGGTTCCAACAATTCTCCTGCCTCAGCCTCCCAAGCAGCTGGGACTAGAGGCACTCCCCACCATGCCCAGCTAATTTTTGTGTTTTTAGTAGAGATGGGGTTTCACCATGTTGGCCAGGCTGGTTTTAATTTCCTAACCTCGTGATCCGCCCACCTCAGCCTCCCAAAGTGCTGGGATTACAGGTGTGAACCACCACGCCTGGCCGCCTCCTTTCTTTTTAAGAAATACTTTAGATTCCCAGGCTATTTTAACTGTGAGAGAAGTCATTTGGAAATAAGTCCATGCTGACCGTTCTGTCCTACTCTGACAACTGTGAGCGTTGTCAGAGTAAGCCTTTGACAGCGTCAGAGGCAGGAGAGAGGAAGGACTGGAGAAGCAGAAGGGAAAGGAAAGGAAGCAGAAGGAGGAAACAGGAAGAAAAAAAGAAAAGGAGAAGAAGTTTGGATTTTGTTGTCTCAAAAGTAGAGCTTTTTATTTTTAAGGCTAAATGATATTCCATTAGGTGTGTGTACCTCACATTTTTCTTTATCCATTTACCTACCACAGACACTAAGATTGTACGTAATGCTTCAGTGGACATGAGAGCACAGAAATCTCTTTGAGGCACTGACTTTATTTCCTTTTTTATATACCTAGAAGAGAGATTGCTGGATCCTATGGTATTGCCATTTTTAATTCTGGTGGGGAGAATCTCCATAATATTTTCTATAATGAATGTACCAATTTACATTCCCACCAACAGTATACAAGTGTTCCCTTTTCTCCACTTCCTCACAAACACGTGTCATTTTTCACTTTTTTAATACTAGGCACTATAAGAGGTGTGAGGTGGTATCTCACGAGAAGAACCATAGTTACCAGACGTGGGTAGGCGAGAGAAATGGGGAGATGTTGACTGAGGGTACAAAGTTGCCATTACACATAATGGAAAGTCTAGAGATACAGTTGTAGGGCTTGAAAACTATATAGTGGTCACATGTTACGTAATGACAGGGATGTGTTCTGAGAAATGCATCCTTAGGCAATGCTGTCATTGTGTAAACATCATAGAGTATATTTACATTAACCTAGGTGGGGATAGCCTACTATATATTTAAGCTACAAACCTGTACAGCATGTCACTATACTGAATGAATACTGTAGGCAATTGTAACACAGTACTATGCATTTATGTATCTAAACATATCTAAACATAGAAAACATACAGTGACACTATGGTAGAAAAGATTAAAAATGATGCACTTGTACAGGGCACTAACCATGAATGTAGCTTGTGGGACTGGAAGTTGCTCTGGTGAGTCCCTGACTGAGGGGTGCATGAAGGTGCAGGCCTAGGACATTACTGTGTACCATCACCAACTTCAGAAACATGGTACACTTACACTATCCTCGATTTATTAACAAATAGTTTTCATTTTTGGATAATAACCTTAGCTTACTGTAATGTTTTTCTTTATAAATTTGTTTTAATTTTTTTTTTACTCTTTTACCTGAAAATGAAACATTGTACAGCTGTACAAAAATATTTTGTTGATTTCTTTATTCTCTATACTTTCTTCCATTTTTATTTCTTCAAGTTTTTTTTTTAATCATTATTTTTAAAACTCTTTTGTTACAAACTAAGACATAAACACACAGTAGCCCAGGCTCACTGTCTCAGGATCGTCTACATCACTGTCTTCCACCTCCACATCGTATCCCATTGAAGGTCATCAGGGACAGCAGCATGCCTGGAGCTGTCATCTGTTGTATAACAATGTCCTCTTCTGGATAATTCCTGAAGGACCTGTCTGTGGCTGTTTTACAGTTACCTTTGTCTTTTTAAGAAGTAGAAGGCGTATACTCTAAGATAATGACAGTAAGTATAATATAGTAAACACATAAAGCAGCAACATAGTTGATTATTGTCATTATCAAGTATTATGTGCTGTACATACTTGGAAATGCTATACTTTCATAAGACTGGCAGCACAGTGGCTTTGCTCATATCAGCATCAGCACACACATACGAGTGATATGTCATGCCACAATATTAAGATGGCTCTGATGTTACTAGGTGACAGGTAGTTTTAGCTCTATTACAATATATACAGCCCATCATGGGTCAGAACAGCATGCAGCGCAGGACTGTTACTGTATGTTGGAAATGTCCTGAAAGTGTAGTTTTCAGGAGCTCTCAACACACACAAACATGGCAGCTTTGTGAGGAGATGAATATGTCCATTAACTTGCCTGTGGTAATTGTTATACAGTGTATACCTATAACAAAACATCAGGTTGTACACCTTAAATGGATACAGTTTTTATTTATAATAAGTGAGCAAATATTTAAAATTTTCTTTATCATCATTTTCGTTGCTGCATAATAGATGTACACATTTTCAGGGTACATGTGATATTTTGATACCTTCATATGATGTGTAAAGATCAAATCAGGGTAATTGGGATATCTATCAACTTCAGTATTTATCTTTTCTTTGTGCTAGGGAAATTCAAGTTATTTTCTTCTAGCTATTTTAAAATGTAAATTTTTAAGAACTACAAAGGGGAAGCAAGGAAGGGTGAGAGAACAAAGAAAGAAGAGGAGGAAGATGGGAGAAGTTTGGGGGGAATGTGGACGGCGATGGTAAAGTAAAAGCTAGGGAGATGAGACAGGGGCACAGGAAGAGAAAGTTCCATAGGACGAGGACATGAGGGGACAGAAGACGGGAGACAGGGGAACGCAAAAAGTTCTATGACTCACTGCAAGCCTTATCCATGGAAAGAAAAATTCATAAATTATACCTCATCAAAGTAAGGGTTAACAAATGAAAACTGGGGTAAACATTTGCAAGCCATTATTTCAACAAAAGACATGTATCTACAATGTAGAAAAATGATCTCAAAAGTTTAAAACAGTAAAATGAATAAACACAAAACTTTTATTCAATGTCTTACTGGGCATTCTAGTCAACAGAATAAGAAAAGAGAAATAAGAAAAGGCAGATTGAAAAGAAAGAAACAAAAAAATTGTTTCTATTTGCAGATGGGTTCAACAAGGTTGCAGGATTCAAGATTAATCATAAAAATCAATTTCATATTGATATATGAATAATACAAGCATAGAAACTCATGTTTCTATGTTAAAAGATACAATAACACTTACAACTTCTCCAAAGAAGATGAAGTACTTAGGTATACACTTAACAAAATGTGTAATATCTGTATGATAAAAATTACAAATTGTTGATGAAAGACATCTTTTAAAAGGCCTGAGTAAATAGAGAGCTATATGCCAAATATGGAGTAAGAGTAAATAGGAACTCATGAAGCGGAAGTGTTAAACTAGTAAAGACGATTTATAAATTGATGTATAAATTTAATGTGACTCTTATCAAAATCTTAGCAAGATTTGATTACAGACTTAAAAAGCATCTTATAAAACTTATATGGAAAGGAGTGAGCCCTAAAATAGCTAAAACAGGCTGACAAAGAATGTAGGAGTGATCACTTCTCTGATATTAAGGTTTAATATTTATATTCAGTAGTTGAGACAGTCCAATATTGGTGGAAGCATAGATTGGTAGCTTAATGGAACAGAAAACAGAACCCAGAAATAAGCCAAAATAAATAAACTCAACAGGATTTTTACCAAGGTATGAAAACAAATCAATAAGAAACGTTTAACAAATAGATCTGGGCCAATAGATCATCCATTCATTCTAGGCAAGAAAGTGAACCCTGACCCAGACCTCTCACCTCACACAAGCACTAACTGAAAACCAATCCTGTTCACCAAAGTGAAACATGAGATATGGTAAATATTATGTTATGTAAAATGTAATAAATATTATATTACATAAATTCTTAATAAAACATAGAAGAAAACCTTTAGGTTTTTAGGCTAGGCAAACGGTTCTTAGACTTCATGCTATAAGCTTGACCTACAAAGGGAAAAATTGATAAATTACACCTCATCAAAATGAGGGCTGTCCCTACAACTACAGAGAATAATCAAAATAGATAACCCTTGCAATTTCCCACAGGTACAGCAAAGAACACTCATGGAGCCTGAAGGGAGCTAAGGTTGAGTTGGGGCTCAAATGATTTTTAAGCCTGAGAAGAATAATTTTTTACACCCCAGATCCTGCCTTTTGAATGATTGTATGGAAGGTGGTTTTCTCTCAGAAATCACACTAAAGAACTTATTCATGTAACCAAACACCACCTGCTCCCTTAAAACCTATTAAAATAAAAAATAAATTTAAAAAAAAGGTAGAAATATATTATAGAGGCTATAGAAGAATTGAATATCATCCTGGACTGAATGGTGCTCCTCATCAGAATCCTGGCCTTAAGGAATCTTGCTTTATTCAGTTTCTGAGAAAGAAGAGATTGGGAAAATTTAGTTCCTGGAATAAAAAGGTGCCTTTGGAGGAAACACAAATCTCATACCAGCCATGCCAAGAATACTACTTGCTCACAAATTTCAAACATGTTTTTTGGATCACCCACAGAAAGTGTTGAAAAATTCTTATAAAGAGCATGAGACGTCTCTCACATTCTCTACTTTCTCTAAAGAGAATGATGCTAATTTCTAATATGTAACTGCAAATGTCTTTGTGAGACTGCATTAAAGAGATCAAATGTGAGTGAGCATGAAGACTAAAAGGGGGTGAACACATTGCATTCCTCACAGCATTGAACAGTTCACGCACCGTCTTCTTTTCTCCTTTCGAGCTTTAAAATCCCAACTTCTCTGTCCTGTTTCTACCACTGCACATGGTGGCTGGTCCATGAAGCTCCTGTTTGAAGTCCTACTTTTGTGCCATAGAAATGGCATGCATTTTTTAAAACAAGAGGAATAATAGCTTTGTAAGAAACATTTACTAAACAAACAGAAAAGTCTTTATAGAAGATCATTTATTTGAGTTTGACCAAATGTTAGAATATTCTATCTTGAATTCCTGCATATGCATTCAGAAGGCAGTTAAAAGATATTCTTCTAATCCTGTGGCTAAAAATAAAATTGTGGAGCACAGGCAATCTAACAGATCATCTGGTTAAACTTGACAAAGCTGGGGCCTAAACTCGCGAGAGCCAAGATGTAGGAACAGGTGCCGGGGAGAATCTCTTGGCCTTGATTCCATGTGGAGGAGCTGCCATAGGAGGGATGTTCCTGCCTTCTTGCCCAACTCCTTCGTTATCCACAAAGAAGGTGAAAGAATCAATTGTTCAAGCGTGTCTTTCTCTAAATCCATGCTTTCCTGGGGTTGCGGGGGACACCCTACCTCCAGACGCTATACATGATGGAGGAATGAGGTGGCGGGGGGTGTGGTGAAAGACGGTGTGAATGACTTCCTTTTGGTCACAAATATAGAACCTCGTTCTCCAAATAGGTGATTACTAATAAAGCTGAACTTTGAGTCTGTTTTCCACTCTTTTATCTCTCTCTGGATTGGTTTTATGTTTGGGAAGGGAAGAAGAGGCCTATATATCACCCCCTGGAGTCCTGGGGTCACATGCTGAGATGATCAGGGAGTTCCACCTGAGAGCTTCCAATTCTCTGTGGATGTGAGAGGAGATTATCAGTTGAGAATGTGAGGCAAATGCTGGGATGTGGTAGAGAGGCAGATGTAAAAGTGGACTAAGGAAGTGTGGCAGTGAGTCTGTTAGACCAGAATGGCAAGGCTGTCTGTCTGGACTGAGTCTGACAATTCACACCTGTTAATGGGAAATGCACACTTACATGGTTTGTTTGAACCAACCAAATGAGGAGTCTCAACTGTTCTTTCAGTTTTCGCACCTAGGAAATTCTTATTTCCAATTCCCTGGATCACTCTCTCACCTCCGATGAAGAATAAAGAGGACTGCAGAGTCCCCAATATGCAAACAACTGATTTATACAACACCTCCTTCCTGCAATAGCCACCCTGATGCCTGCATGCCATGATTCTTTACCACAGAGTTCCAATACACATTTGCATCATTATTGTATTTAGAAAGTTAGGAAGTGTGCATAGAAATTCACAAATTGGTACTAACTCTGTCTCATGAGGATATGTAAAATAAGTCCATTCCATAGAATATCTTTTAAGAAACTGCAAGACAGAAGCTATGCTTCCGAATTTAAAGGTTGGTTTGGATTACTAGTCTATTTTTAGGAATCATGTGATGGTTAATAATGAGTGTCAACTTGATTGGATTGAAGGATGCAAAATATTGTTCCTGGGTGTGTCTGGGAGGGTATTGCCAAGAGAGATTAACATTTGAGTCAACGGACTGGCAAAGGCAGACCCACCCTCAATCTGGGTGAGCACAATCTACTCAGCTGCCAGTGAGACCAGAATAAAAGCAGGCAGAAGAACCTGGGGAGTTAGATTGACCTAACCTCTGAGCCTACATCTTTCTCCCATGCTGGATGCTTCCTGCCCTTGAACATCGGACTGCAAGTTGCTCCCCTTTAGGACTCAGACTCTCTCTCTCTTTGCTCCTCAGCTTGCAGATGGCCGATAGTGGGACCTTGTGATCGAGTGAGTTAATACTCCTTAATAAACTCCTCTTTATATATAAATATATCCTATTAGTTCTGTCCATCCAGAGAACCCTAACACAAAATGTAATAATTTTTATACACATACCTCTCAGGCAGTTCAGCAGAGATCATATATAATCAGATGGCTTTTCCTATTTCTCAAGCAGAAAAAATGAAAGTTTTTGATGGAGAAGCATTGTAGGAAGTAAAAAAAAGTGTCTTCTGTCCCATCCGCCAGAGAGCGCAACTGTCTTTCTGGGTACTAAAGCCCAGGAGGAGAGGGTTTGCTGAATGAGGAAAGCAGAAAGAGGTCTGTAATGGAAAACACATGGACTTTGATGCACAACAGACCTCCAGTCAAATGGAAGCTTTTCTATATTAATCAATCATATGACCCAGGCCAAGTCACCAAGTCCCATGTATTCTGATATTTGTGATAGGAAAATCCCTATTTCTCTGGGGAAGTTTGGGTGAGAGCAGTTTGTTTCAACTAAATGGAAAGAGCCTGACAGTCAAGGGCACAAAATTGACACGTTTGAATTGCTATTTTTTCTATTTTGGCAATTATTATCGTATGTAGTGTTTTTGATTTGCTTCTTTTTTTTTTTTTGTCTGATAAAGTTTTGCTCTGTCACCCAGGTTAGAGTGAGGTAAGGCAATCTCGACTTACTGCTGCAACCTCTGCCTCCCAGGTTCAAGCGATTCTCCTGCCTCAGCCTCCCAAGTAGCTGGGACTACAGGTGCGCACCACCACAACCGGCTAATTTTTTAAATTTATTTTTAGTAGAAACAGGTTTTCTCCATCTTGGCCAGGCTGGTCTCAAACTCCTGATCTCAGGTGATCCACCTGTCTTAGCCTCCAAAAGTGCTGGAATTACAGGTGTGAGCCACCACACCCAGCTTTTGTTTGCTTTTAAATCAAGTACAGATGTATTTTATATAAAACAGAATCCATAGTGACCCATGAGTTAGTTTCACTTCCCATCTAAGAAGCAGTAGGGGAAGGCAATGCTGAAACATGGCTGGGTTTACAGACGTTAGTAATTCAATGTTGGAGCCGGTCCATTTCTCTGGGGAAGGTTGTGGGTCCATGAGCAAGGCATGCAGAATTGAAGGCTGGGCAAAGGTTGCCAACAGCAAAGGGGAAGGATGGCCATAGTCACGGTTATAGTCAAAGGGTTCATTAGAACCAGTCATAGGACCATACCTATGGATGGGAGACAGAAGATAAGGAAGAATACAGCATAGCTCTGGAATATTCTGACATGGCCACCTGTGCAACTTCTTGATCTTGCCAAAAGGGAGGAAGAAAAGGTACAGAGAAAGGTCATGTGCTGTTCGCCCACTGGGCTCTGGGAGCTTTACAAATATCATCCCAATGTCCCCATGAAAATGAACTGAGACAAATAATATTATTTCTATTTTATGAATGAGGAAATTCTGGTTTAAAGAAGTTAAAAATCTCATTTCAGGTCATCTAGGTAATAATAACAGAACTGATTCAAACCTGTTGATGCTTAGTTCCAAAACCCATATTTTTTCACATGCATTCCACTGTTTGTAGGTTGACATTTGTCTCTCGTGTAGTTAATTACCAATGGCAAATGTTGCCAAAGTTTAAATTTGGCCAAGCTGAATTTATATCCAGAAAATATGTAAGAACTGCTCCTGCACATTTTCTCCTTGCTTCTCCTTTTTCATAGGTGTTCTAGAACTCGGGTCATAGATTGTGACTGAACATAATTCAGCTATGTGATGAACTCAAAGGGTATCTATGAACTAACTTATGAGCCAGCTTGCTTTTATTACATTATTTCTATGAGAATATCTATGCATAGTTTCAAATAGCAAATGCATTGCTGGAGGACAGCATATCCTTATGGTGGGCACTGTGCTTCCAGAAGAAGCATCCCAGGCAGATGCTGAGTGAGGTGTGGGAACCTGCACCATGGCTGTAAGCTAAGGAGCCTTCATCAGCCAGCCCTTGAGCTGGGTCACTAAGAAACAAGTCCTAGGGACCATGCCGCGATTCTGACAGCCACTCCCTAATAGGATGGGAGTGTCACAAACACACACTGTATTTGCCCCAACATCTCCCCAAGCAGGTTCAAGGAGTCCCTCTTGCTGACATACAACTTAGCAGAATGCTTTTCTGCTAGTGCCATTAGAAGCAGCACCTCCTTTTCAGGTTTCCACTTGCATAGAAAATGCACTGAGGAAGACAACACTGACAGCCTCGTAGGGATGTTTCTAGATTTGAGAACCAGCAAGCAACAATGCCGGCAGTGACAAAGAGGAATCCTTAACTGATATGTATAGCCTTCACTTATAGAGATTTGCAAAGAACTCTCAACTACATATTCATATTTGCTGCAATAGAATCTCTGTGAGAAATAAGTTGTTACTATATCTTGAAAATAAGGACTCCAGTGGTACAGTGAGATAGCTTTGTCCAAGGCTTTTAACTATTATCGGATAAGCCACTGAATTAAACTCAGTTCTGACTCAAAGTTCCTTCATTTATGCACTCAAATTCGATTAGCATTTGTTATTTATTATTATTTGCTGGATGCTCTAGGACTCAGTCCTGGAAATAAAAATAGCACATATTAGCTGGTGGTTTTGATTGCTTTCCAAGAACCAGACATTCTATTAAGTGCCTGACCACATTATCTCCTTCTGGCTTGAGTTATGAGACATTATTTTACTCATTTTTATTAATGAATTGGCAGTGGTGAGAATTTAAAACTGTGGAAAGTGTAACATTAAAAACTGGCTAAGGTTGGACGTTCATTTGCTTTGATCCCGTTTTTAAATGCATGCTTTTTCCACTGTGACATAGACAGCCTCTGCCTGAAGAAGCCCTTCAGTGGGAGAGACAGCTGCATAGATACGGAATTAGAGAATTGTGTGCTAGGTGCTATCAGAGTGACACCCAATGTGCTTTAGAGGAAGTCTCTATGCCTGCCATGTTGATCTGCACATATATATAAAAAACAAAGAACATAGAACTTGAATTCAGACTCTTTGCCTCTCTCATGAGTCTTTAGAGAAAGGAGTCAAACATTCTCTGTGTTGTGGTTTCTTACCCACAGACTATGCTTGTGATTTTCAACATGGCATCTGCTTTTAAAAGCTGTTTTCTTTCTAAGCATTTGAGCAAAACGGATTGCTTATAAGAAAGCCTGGTTGACGGCCTCTCCCTCGAGGTTTCACCATGTCACTTGGGAACCACATGGAGCCTCATCCACAGGTCCCACAGTTACATGGAGAGCCACCCAATCCCCCCCCCCCCCCCCAATGATCTTATTTGTTTATTGAGACAGAGTCTCACTCTGTCACCCAGGCCTGAAGTGCAGTGCACCATCTCGGCTCACTGCAACCTCCCAGGTTCAAGCAATTCACCTCCCTCAGCCTCCTGAGTACAGGAAATTACAGGAGTGCCACCACACTGGCTATATTTTTTTTTTTGTATTTTTAGTGAAGACAGGGTTTCACCATGTTGGCAAGGCTGATCTCGAACTCTTGACCTTAGGTGATCTGCCCGCCTCAGCCTCCCAAAGTGCTGGGATTATAGGGGTGAGCTACCACGCTCAGACTGCCCCATGACTTTATAATACTCACCTTGCCTTTCCCCTTCCCTTCTAAAGATAAAACATAACTATATTTCCTTGATCTGCTAAATAGTTCAGACGGCATTTTTTGCCACTTCCTTGCCTGGCTTAATTTAAAGCAGATGAGGAGACATTTGCTCCTAGAGATGAACAGAAGCCTGGGAATCTCTTAGAAGAAGAACAGCAGGGACAGAATACACTTTTTAAAGTTTTAGGATTCATTTATACAGATTTTAGTAGGAGTCAGCAGAGTTTTGTGACTGTGCACGCCCCAAGCGAAGGAAGGGTTTCGGCAGCATTGATAAGAATATGAGGTCTAGACAGAAGCTGTGATG
The DNA here is from genome assembly GCF_009761245.1 of Sapajus apella. NCBI lineage: Eukaryota > Metazoa > Chordata > Mammalia > Primates > Cebidae > Sapajus > Sapajus apella. The sequence continues at coordinate 60,928,961 of NW_022436943.1, forward strand.
CCGATAATGTCAATCTTCTCCTACTTGGAATATTGCATTCTGTTTGAAATTCATGTTTTTCCATTTTTAAGCATGTATATTGAATGATATTTCAATTAAGGTTAATTTTCAGAGAATGGAATTGTCTCCTGCTAGTTTAGGGGACTTATTAGAGTACCAAGCAGATCACTGAATTGTTGAGATGGCTGAGGAAACAGTCTACTAAAGTGAACTTCCAAAAATGAGCCCCAAAGCTTGCTGCAGTACCAGCTCACCAGGTGCTGCTGCTCCTTGGAGGCTTTAGTATCAGAACGTTGCCTGCCAATCAGGGAAGCCACCTGCAAACCACTGGTTCCACAATCACAATCAGCATCAAATAAACAGAAGCGTTTCACCTTATCCTAGTTCTGAATTCAAAGAAACGCCTAATTGGAATGCTCTAAATCACACCTAGAAACCTAGCAGCAAGTACAATTGAGAAAACCTAGCAAATACTTAGGTTTCTGACCCCTGTGAGACAAAAGTACATACAGGGAGTTTGGAATGAACATCAGTAAATTCAATCTATGGTATTCACAATAAACAACTTTTGTTTTTTCCCCTGATAGCATCCAAGATTTTTTTTTTAAGTTGAGAATCCATTATTTACTTTTTTATCTATTTACCCATTAAAATTTTACCATGCAACACCTAAAACATATAATAGTGTATAAATAATAAAGTAACAAAAGCTCATCTAACAAGGGACTCGTTCAAGATAACCTTGTAAAGGGTCAACAGCTTTCTGTGCTGCACATATATACACCCCAAGTGTGAAAAAGTAATAGCCACAGTGAGATACTGGAGAAGTTCTACGAGAGAAAATGCAAAGGCTACTCCTCCCCATAAGGATCTGAGTGCAGCACATTCCAGGCTTTTTCAGACACCTGCTGAGAAGGAAAAGGTAGGCTAATATTTTGAAACAGATATTCCCCAGCATTCAGAGCTCCCACATCAGGTTCAGCAGGCTCCAAGATGGCCATTATGCATGATTTTTAATTATAATTTAGAAAGTAGAAAATCGTAGAACTTCTTTAATATTTCCCAGGCTTTTTGTTGTTGTCGTTGTTTTAATTTAATTAATTAATTATTTTTTTTCAGAAATGTACCAGCAGCATCTAGTCATTCAACAGCACCTAGTCATTCAGAAATGTACCAGCAGCATCTAGTCATCTCCTGCTGATGAGATGGTGTGCCTCTTGCCAATACACCATGTTTCCCAGTGTCTAACGTGCTAAGTGGGCTCATACAAATGTCAGGTCTGGACTTCTCTGGTCGTCTCCATGATATCCTCATTCAGACGTTGAGAAACTCGGGTACAGAAAAGTATTGAAGAAAGTAATTATTCTAGAGGATTATCTAGAAAAGGGCACCAAGGCTAAGGAGATAATTGTGAACTTGGTGTTGAGGCACCAGCTAGACTAGTAGATGCGTGGGTTATGAAAACAGAAAACCTACTCATGTATGGCTTGGTTTTATCTTTCTCCATGGTCCTTCTTGTTAGTGGGGAAATGTTTGTTCCAGCTTATGATTCCATTTGAAGGGCTTACTTAGCAAAACATCCCTTCTTCCCATGCCCTACTCACCAATCTTAGAGTCAGTGCAAAACGGTGATGCCAGTGACTAAGGTAAGGAAAACTCTACCCTTAGCCTAGGATTCAAGGTTCAAGAGAAAGACACACACTATGGTTAAGCAGGTCCTCGGAGCTCATTCAATATACAATTGATTTGGAGTTTAAGGCAATAGGAATATTTCAAATACCCTGGCTCACCAGCCCATAGTGTTTAATGTATCCTGAGCCTTGATTCCTGACCAGAAAAACTGGCTTAGAATCCAGGTTGGTGGACACTCTACAAGGCTAGACAGGGCAGGAGAGACAAAGGGAATGTGAGCCAGACCCAGTGTTTGAACATCAGACGTTGGACTGTTATACACCACTTATTCTCAGTCTTTTTATTGTTTATCTTTTTATTTTTATTTATTTATTTTAGGTGTATACTATATTTGGCATTTCTCCCCATGTTATTCCTCCCCACCCCCCACTATCTCTCCCCTACCACCCCCAACTGTCCCCAGTGTGTGATGCTCCTCTCCCTGAGTCCACATGTTCTTGTTGTTCAACACCCACCTATCAGTGAGAACATATGGTGTTTGTCTTTCTGTTCCTGTGTCAGTTTGCTGAGAATGATGGTTTCCAGATTCATCCATGTCCCTATGAAGGACACTAACTCATCGTTTTTTATGGCTGTGTAGTGCTCCATGGTGCATATGTACCACATTTTCTTTGTCCAGTCTATCATTGTTGGGCATTTGGGTTGGTTCCAGGTCTTTGCTATTGTAAACAGTGCTGCAATGAACATATGTGTGCATGTGTCTTTATAGTAGAACAATTTGTAGTTCTTTGTGTATATACCCAGTAGTGGGATTGCTGGGTCAAATGGAATTTCTATTTCTAGATCCTTGAGGAATCGCCACACTGTCTTCCACAATGGTTGAACTAATTTACACTCCCACCAACTGTGTAAGAGTGTTCCTATTTCTCCACATCCTCTCCAGCATCTGTTGTCTCCAGATTTTTTAATGATTGCCATTCTAACTGGCATGAGATGGTATCTCAGTGTGGTTTGATTTTCATTTCTCTAATGACCAGTGATGATGAGCACTTTTTCATATGTTTGTTGGCCTCATATATGTCCTCTTTTGAAAAATGTCTGTTCATATCCTTTGCCCACTTTTGAATGGGGTTGTTTGTTTTTTTCTTGTATATCTGTTTTAGTTCTTTGTAGATTCTGGATATTAGCACTTTGTCGGATCGGTAGATTGTCAAAATTTTTTCGCATTCTGTTGGTTGCCAATTCACTCTAATGATGGTTTCTTTTGCTGTGCAGAAGCTCTGGAGTTTAATTAGATCCCATTTGTCTATCCTGGCTTTTATTGCCATTGCTTTTGGTGTTTTAGTTATGAAGTCCTTGCCTATGCCTATGTCCTGGATGGTTTTGCCTATGTTTTCTTCTAGTGTTTTTATGGTGTTAGGTTTTATGTTTAAATCTTTGATCCATCTGGAGTTAATTTTAGTGTAAGGTGACAGGTAGGGGTCCAGTTTCTGCTTTCTGCACTTTGCTAGCCAGTTTTCCCAACACCATTTATTAAACATGGAGTCTTTTCCCCATTGCTTATTTTTGCCAGGTTTGTCAAAGATCAGATGGTTGTAGATGTGTGGTGTTTCTTCTGGGGTCTTTTTTCTGTCCCATTGGTCTATGTCTCTGTTTTGGGACCAGTACCATGCTGTTTTGATTACTGTAGCCTTGTAGTATAGTTTGGAGTCCGGCAGTGTGATGCCTCTGGCTTTGTTCTTTTTGCTTAGGATTGTCTTGGCTATGTGGGGTCTTTTGTAATTCTATATGAAGTTTAATGTGGTTTTTTCCAGTTCTGTGAAGAAGGTCATTGGTAGTTTGATGGGGATAGTGTTGAATCTATAGATTACTTTGGGCAGTATGGTCATTTTCATGATATTGATTCTTCCTAACCATGAGCATGGAATGTTTCTCCATCTGTTTGTGTCCTCTCTTATTTCCTTGATCAGTGGTTTGTAGTTCTCCTTAAAGAGGTCCTTTACATCCTTTGTTAGTTGTATTCCTAGGTATTTTATTCTCTTTGTAGCAATTGTGAATGGGAGTTTGCTCTTGATTTTGTGCTCTGTCTGTTATTGGTATACAGGAATGCTTGTGATTTTTGCACATTGATTTTGTATCCTGAGACTTTGCTGAAGTTGCTTATTAGTTTGAGAAGATTTTGGGCTGAGATGATGGGGTCTTCTAAATATACAATCATGTCATCTGCAAATGGAGACAGTATTTCTTTTCTTGCCTGATTGCTCTGGCTAGAACTTCCAATACTATGTTGAATAGGAGTGGTGAGAGAGGGCATCCTTGTCTAGTGCCTGATGTCAAAGGGAATTCTTCCAGCTTTTGCCCATTCAGTATGATATTGGTTGTAGGTTTGCCATATTTAGCTTTTATCATTTTATGATACGTTCCATCAATACCTAGTTTATTGAGGTTTTTAGCATGAAGGGCTGTTGAATTTTGTAGAAGGCCTTCTCTGCACCTATTGCAATAATCATATGGTTTTTGTCTTTGGTTCCATTTATGTGATGGATTACTTTTATGGATTTGCGTACGTTGAACCAGCCTTGCATTCCCGGATGAAGCCTACTTGGTCGTGATGGGTAAGCTTCTTGATGTGCTATTGCAGTCGGTTTGCCAGTATTTTATTGAAGATTTTTGCATCAATGTTCATCATGGATATTGGCCTAAAGTTTTCTTTTTTAGTTTAGTCTTTACCTAGTTTTGGTATCAGGATGATGTTGGTCTCATAAAATGAGTTAGGGAGGATTCCCTCTTTTTGGATTGTTTGATACAGTTTCAGAAGGAATGGAACAAGCTCCTCTTTGTATGTCTGGTAGAATTCGGTTGTGAACCCATCTGGACCTGGACTTTTTTTGGCTGGTAGGCTATTGATTGCTGCCTCTACTTCAGCTCTTGTTATTGGTCTATCCAGGGTTTCAACTTCCTCCTGGTTTAGTTGTGGTAGAGTACAAGTGACTAGGAATTTATCCATTTCTTCCTGGTTTACTAGTTTATGTGAGTAGAGCTGTTTGTGGTAATCTCTGATGGTAGTTTGTATTTCTGTGGGATCAGTGGTGATATCCCCTTTATTGTTTTTTATTGCCTCTATTTGATTCTTCTCCCTTTTCTTTTTTATTAATCTGGCCAGCAGTCTGTCTATTTTGTTGATCTTTTCAAAAAACCAGCTCCTGGATTTATTGATTTTTTGAAGGATTTTTTGTGTCTCTATCACCTTCAGCTCTGCTCTGATCTTGCTTATTTCTTGTCTTCTGCTAGCTTTTGAGTTTTTTTTATCTTACTCCTCTAGTTCTTTCAATTTTGATGATAGGGTGTCGATTTTAGATCTTTCCTCTCTTCTCTGGTGGGCATTTATTGCTATAAATTTCCCTCTTGACACTGCTTTAAAGGTGTCCCAGAGATTCTGGTAAGTTTTGTCTTCATTCTGGTTGGTTTTGAAAACATCTTTACTTCTGCCTTCATTTCATCATTTATCTAGTCAACACTCAGAAGCAAGTTGTTCAGTTTCCAAGTGGTTGTGTGGGTTTAAGTGCGTTTCTTGATCCTGAGTTCTAGTCTGATTGCACTGTGGTCTGATAGACTGTTTGTTATGATTTCTGTTCTTTTGCATTTGCTGAGGAGTGATTTGCTTCCAATGATGTGGTCAATTTTAGAGTAAGTGCAATGTGGTGCTGAGAAAAATGTATATTCTTTGTATTTGGGGTGGAGCATTCTGTATATGTCTATTAGGTCCACTTGGTCCAGCACTGCATTCAAGTCCTGAATATCCTTGTTAATTTCCTGTCTTGTTGATCTGTACAATATTGACAGTGGAGTGTTGAAGTCTCCCACTATTATTGTGTGGCAGTCTAAATCTCATTTTAGGTCATTAAGAACTTGCTTTATCTATCTGGGTGCTCCTGTGTTGGTGGCATATATATTTAGGATAGTTAGCTCTTCCTGTTGGATTGATACTTTTACCATTATGTAGTATCCTTCTTTGTCTCTTTTGATCTTTGTTCGTTTGAAGTCCATTTTATCAGAGACTAGTATTGCAACCCCTGCTTTTTTTTGTTCTCAATTTGTTTGGTAAATTTTCTTCCATCCCTTTATTTTGAGTCTATGTGTATCTTTGTATGTGAGATGGGTTTCCTGGATACCACTCACCAATGGGTTCTGACTTTTTATCCAGTTTGCCAGTCTGTGTCTTTTGATTGGGGTGTTTAGTCCATTTACATTCAATGTTAATATTGTTATGTGTGAATTTGATCCTGCCATTTTGCTACTGGCTGGTTTTCTTTCTCATTAGTTGACTCATTTTCTTCATTGCATTTTTGGTCTTTGCCAACTGGTTTGCTTTTGCAGTGACTGATACTTTTTCCTTTCTATGCTTAGTGTTTCTTTCAGGAGCTCTTGTAGGGCAGATCTGGTGGTGACAAAATCTCTCAATAACTGCTTGTCCGTATTTTATTTCTCCTTCACTCATGAAGCTTAGTTTGGCTGTATATGAGATATTGGGTTGAAAGTTCTTTTCTTTAAGGATGTTGAATATTGGCCTCCTCTCTCTTCTGGCTTGTAGGGTTTCTGCTGAGAGATCTGCTGTGAGTCTGATTGGCTTCCCTCTGTGGGGGACCTGACCTTTCTCTCTGGCTGCCCTTAGCATTTTTTCCTTCATTTTGACCCTGGTGAATCTGACAATTATGCCTTGGGGTTGCTCTTCTTGAGGAATATCTTTGTGGAGTACTCTGTATTTCTTGAATTTGAAATTTGGACTGCCTTGCTAGGCTTGGGAAGTTCTCCTGGATAATATCTTGGAGAGTGTTTTCCAACTTGGATTCATTCTCCCCATCATGTTCAGGAACACTGATCAAGCGTAGATTAGATTTTTTCACATAATTCCATATTTCTTGGAGGCTTTGTTCATTTCTTTTCACTCTTTTTTCTCTTGTCTTGCCTTCTCTTTTTATTTCATTGAGTTGATCTTCAATCTCTGATATCCTTTCTTCTGCTTGATCAATTCAACTATTAAATGTGTGTTTGCTTCACATAGTTCTTGTGCTGTGTTTTTCAACTCCATCAAGTCGTTTATGTTCTCCTCTAAGCTGGTTATTCTAATTAGCATTTCGTCTAACCTTTTTTCAAGGTTTTTGGTTTCTTTGCATCGAGTTAGAACGTGTTCCTTTAGCTCAGAGAAGTTTGTTATTATCCACCTTCTGAAGCCTGTTTCTGTCAATTCGTCACACTTTTCGGTCCAGTTGTGATCCTGAGTTATTGAGGAGTTGTGATCCCTTGAAGGAGAAAAGGTGTTTTGGTCTTTGATGGTTTCATCTTTTTTGCACTGGTTTTTTCCCATCTTTGTGGATTTACCTGGCTGTGGTGTCAGAGAGTTGCTTGATGAGGTTGCTTGTCTGCCTGTGGAGGTGATACTGGGTTTCTAGGGACTCCTTTAGGTTACTAGGGAAGCTTCCTGTGTCTTTTTTGTTTATACTGGGAGATTAGGCCCGCCTCTTCTGCTGACCTGTAGGTACTGCTGGTTTGTCAAGAACGCCGTCCTGTTGCTAGGTAGGCTTCCTGTGTTTTTTGTTAAAACATGTAGCCCAGTCCCACCCCTCTAGTGGTGGGTTGTGCCCTTCCTCCACTGGGCTGGATCATTCAGGGTTCATCTCAGACTGTGGCACTGGCTGCACAACCCACTAGAGTCAGAGCTTAAGCCCTCTGGGGTTTGTGGGGGAGGGTAGGTACCTGCCCAGCTTTCAGCTTCCTCTGTCACCAGTCAGGGGGTAGAGGCCCACCCAGCTGCTCCCGCTTACAGCTCCATCTCTCTCTGGGCAGGGGGAGAGGGCGATAGCTTAGTCTGCAGTTTCTTTTTCAATTCCGTGCTTGTAATTAATTCCCAGTGCTGGACTGGCAAAGATCCCCTGTTCTGTGTATTGCTGAGGCTTTGGGGGAAGCCCTGTGTCTGGACCAGAGCACCAGAAGTGGAGGCTCTGACTCGCTGGTCAGATGCACTTGCTGTGTGAAGCAACACCCCTCCCCACCTAGGTCTGCTCTGAGTGGGCTTTGCTCACCATTGGACCAGACCATTGAAATGCACCTGTTACCTCATTTGAAGCTAGGAGATCTCTGGTTTTCTGTGTCTTTCTCGCTGGGTGTTGTGTGCTGGAGTTGTGTCCAGTCAGCCATCTTCCACTTATTCTCATTCATGACAGAGTGGCAGTGGGATTTGCATTGTCTGGGAGTAAGGAGGCTCCTTGCCTAGTTCAGAACCTGAACATTTTTTTACCTTGTGGTTTTGCACAAGTCACTACACATTCCTAAGCTTCATATTTTCCAGAAGAAATGATCTGCACAGGCAGACAGTGTATATGCAGGCTCTTCTTTACAGTTGAAAGGTCCTTAGAAATAATTAGAATTCTTTATATTGGAAATAGAAAAATAAAAAGTCTGATGTGACAGAAGCAAGAAGGTGTGTTGGGTCATGGAACTGGAAAGCCCAAGTGATGAACCTGGCTGCAGAGACCATCTGAGTATTTATCTCAGCCAGCTTTTAGATATGCCTCCTCTGATTGGCTTCATTCTCATGGTCTGTCTCATGGTCCCTAGCATGGTAGGCTCTGCATTGTCAAAGTAGAAGTCGTATAGGTTGGATGACACTGCCATTGCCATCACATGCTATCTGGTGGATAAGATTGAATCAAGGCTCACTCCTGAAGCAATCACCAGTGTAATATGTTGTGCTTACTCATATATTCCACTATTAGGATGAGAATTACCCCAAAAACAAAAATCAGAGCTGTTGCTTGAAGAAGGAGAAGGACTGTCTAGAGCAGCACTCTCTAAAGGAAATACAAGGTGAGCCACATATGTCATTTTAAATTATCTGATAGACATATTTTTAAAAGTAAAAATGAACAAGTAAAATTAATTTCAATAATATATTCTATTTAACATTTCCTTTTCTTTTCCACAGACATTATGGTGGGTTATGTTTAACTGAATATGTCTAAAATGTTATTTTCAACATGTGATCAATATAAATATTAGTAGGATAGTATTCTACATTTTTTCACACTATGTCTCTGAAATTCAGTGTGCATTTTACACTTACAGAATATATCCATTTCAACATATTTTAAGGGTTTCATAGACACGTATTGCTACCATATTAGGTAGTACAAAATTAGGACAAAAATAACCACTGCTCTATTTCTTCATATCTGCTACCACATTGGATGCTTACAAACCAGTAGTTAGGATGAGCCCATGTTTCACAAGTTGAATGACTAGCTTAAGCAACAGAGGGATCAGAACTCTAAACTAGATATCATGAATTCAAATATAAGTTTTAAGGCCAATGAGGAATGTACTATATGTTCTATGAAAAGGAGTTGGAGTAGACTTTTTAGATTTTTATTGAAATAACAGAAGCTCCTTGTGTCAGGCCAAGTAGCCAGTTTATAGCCCAAACTCTGTTCATTCCACCCAACTTATACCAGGAGATCTCTCATTCGTTTCTGTAGGGCCCAGCCTCATGTCCCGTTGGCTACCCAGTCCTGAATTTGTACTCCAGTTTTACTACGTGAACTCTCCATGGCAGAGACTCTTCCTTAACCCTAGTTAGGGTCTTTACAGTCTCCTCTTGTTTTTTGGTGCAGGTCTCTGTCTGTGTAATTGGTGATCTGTCTAAAAAACATCTCCTTGTAGAACTCATTCTTCATTTTCTTCTCTTGCTTATCCTTTTTTAGCCCCTAGAATCTTGCTTTTGTAACATGGGCCCTCCCACTTACAAGGAGACTCTACAGATTTTTTCTGCCTTAAGAGAATAGCCTCACCCTTCATGGATCTTCCATAAAAATAATCCTGCATTCCTAATATCCATTAGCTAATGGGGTATTTGTGAGGATTTCCTTGCCAAACATGCCTTCTCTGGAACCCATAACCGATGACATCACATCCAGAGATTGTACCTACTCCCCTGGTCATAACTGGGCACCTCAACTGATACTGCCCTTCACCCACCCTGATAATGAATGGGGGTAATTTCTGTCCTATTAATCACAAATATATATGATACTGACTGTGCTACTGTCGGCCATACTCTTTAGCAATGATATTCTGCATTTAAGGGACTCTTGGATTTTAGTGACTCTGGATTTAGGGAAAGAAGTGAGTGTAGGAGGATGACCACTTATTAACACTTACTACGTGTCAAGCATTTTGATAAATGCTCTACATTTATAATTTAATTCAATAGTCACTAATTGCAATTATTAACCATATTTTAAAGCTGAAATTTCAATTATTACTCATATTTTAAAGATGAGGAAACTGGGCATCCAAAAGTTCAATAACATTGCCGGAAGTCTCGGGCTAAGAAGTGATGGATGGAAGATCAAAACTCAGGCCAGTGCAGACGGCCCCCTTCTCCCTCCCTCTGTGTTTGCTTCTTGACCATACAGTCCCTTTAAAAGAGCCAATTAAAACAAAACAAAATAACACAGAGGACTAAGAATCCAAGGCATTTTTGATGCCCAAGTTCTGTCATTCGATATTCTTTTGGGATGCAGAAGACATAAAATCAAATAAAGAATTATGTACCTTTAAAAAAATTCAATTGGCAAACTTTGAGTTTCATCTAAACAATTCATTTGGTGTTTATTGAGAATTACACTTCCCCTATCTATTTAATCATTCATGACCACAATGCCATAATGCTCGACAGCCCCAAGCAGGATTTCTCTCCTTGATTTTTGTACTTCACATGAAATTCAAGCTCCCTTTTTATGTAGCAAAATAACAGAGAGCATCTGAACAAAAGTGCTGTAGGAACCAGAAATCCAGGGGTTTTTTTGTTGTTTTTTGTTTTGCACTTGCAGACTCATTGTTTCCCTGCACAGCCTCACACACAATAGAATTCTAGATACTTTTAATAAATAGAATTTCACTCCAGTCTTTTGAAGAGCAATGATGTCTGTCTTGTGATCATTCCATCCTGCTTTGGCATTCAACAAAACCAAATCATCATCATGAGGAAAGGGTTTGCTTCTAATCTCCAAGATCATGATGCTTCATGAATATGAGGGACACTATAAAGTCAGCAGTAAAAGTTCCCAGCACATGGCATGTACTGGATAAATGTTAGGTTTCCTCCTTCCTATCAGCACTCTTAAGGCCACATACAATTGTCCATTTATGTAGAAAATGACCTCCAAGTTTTGCTCACACATTCTCTAATGTCTATATTAATTACAACATCTTGAAGATATTTGTTACTGTTTCTAAAGCGTGTTAACATTCAGCATCCCACTCTGACAAACATCCCTGAGAGGTAGGCAGCACCAAAATAACATCCATCTTGACAATAAAAGTCAAAGGTGAAGAGGGGCCAAGAGATTTGTCAAAAGTAGATTTGTTCATCGGAATACAGAAGTTCAGTGAATGGGCTCACTTAATGCCCATCCCATGGTTCACCTGGTCTACAAAGGAAAGAAAGCTAAAAACTACATTTCCCAGAGGTGTTTGCAACTTAGAATCCACCAATCAGAGACATTAACACCTGTTAAGAAACCACCAATCAGAAAGATTAACACCAAAGGGAAGTTTTGTTTGGAATTTATGCCTGGGGAGAGTGGTAGAGTAAAAAGGCACCCATTTGACCTGCAAGGATTGTAACCACAGCAGCATAATTCTGAATCTTACTAATGGGGCTGTGCTTTTTAATTCACAGTTTCCTGGCTTTAGTAAAAGCAGAAACTCCTTGGATAGTTCATTCTGCAGTGTGGCTTTGGAAGTCATTGCAGGAAGCTCAGACCAGAGCCTGCTGTGCAGCCCGGCCAGTGATTAGAGGTATCCTTGCATTTAATAAAATTTCTTTTGCTTAATCATCTAAAGAAAATTCTGTTAGCTGTAACTGAGAACACTGGCTGGTGCTTATGATTAAACCAATGATCAAAATCAGATTTTATTGACCCCATGGAAAAAATAAAATATTTCATATAATGGCAAAACTTAAAAGAGCTAGGATGATATAAATGGAAAGAAAAAAATAGGCCTTTGAGCTACCTATGTCTGTATCCAAACCTCAGCTCCGCTACTTGTGGACATGGATAGGGTTACCAATAGGACCAGTAAGTGAAAGTTTCCTGGAAGTTTTGGGAAAATTAATCCTGAGATTGTTGCCAGCCAAGTTTGGACATCAAATTATACAGAGAAGTTGTGGTTACTGACATCAGGCAACTACAGTGTCTTAGTAGAAATAAAACTACACAAGTAACTTTCCATACGTCCTTGAAAAATGCTTGCATAAAAATCAGGATAAAAGTAGGGGCTGGGTTCATGCCTATAATCCCAGTAGTTTGGGAGGCCAAGGCAGGGCAATCACCTGAGTTCAAGAATTCAATACCAGCCTGGCTAACATGGTGAAACCATTCTCTGCTCAAAATACAAAAGTTAGCCGGGTGTGGTGGCGGATGCCTGTAATCCTAGCTACTCTGGAGGCTGAGGCAGGAGAATGCCTTTAACCCAGGAGATGGAGGTTGCAGTGGGCCAAGATCATGCCATTTCACTCCAGCTTGGAAAAAAAGAGTGAGACTCCATCTCAAAAAAAAAAAAAAAAAAAAAAAAAAGAGGAAGAGCGATGATGTTATGAATAACACAGCAAAGGAAAAAAAAATTAGGACTTCTGGGGCCTGAAAATATGACTGACAGGCACTGCAGGTTGTCTTCATGCAGGTTGCCAACTTGTTGGAATTTGGTCCAATTTTCAGGAGAGGGACTATTGCTCTTATAAGCAGTGGCAGTAAAATGCATCAGGGAGCAATTCCAGGTGCAGCTGCAGAGAAGAAATTCAAAGAGAACTAGATAGCCTCTTGAAGGTTACTCTGCTATTTATCTTTCTTCAAGCAAAAGGAAATAAAAAGCAATAGGAGAACTTAACTTTCTTTCGGCTACTGTTTTCTGAGATCACATTCTCCCACACAAGGGCCCTTCAAAAAAAATTGAAGATGGTCTATTTTACAATTAAAAATTAACTTGCGCTGGGCGCGGTGGCTCAAGCCTGTAATCCCAGCACTTTGGGAGGCCGAGGCGGGTGGATCACGAGGTCAAGAGATCGAGACCATCCTGGTCAACATGGTGAAACCCCGTCTCTACTAAAAATACAAAAAATTAGCTGGGCATGGTGGTGCGTGCCTGTAATCCCAGCTACTCAGGAGGCTGAGGCAGGAGAATTGCCTGAACCCAGGAGGCGGAGGTTGCGATGAGCCGAGATCGCGCCATTGTACTCCAGCCTGGGTAACATGAGTGAAACTCCGTCTCAAAAAAAAAAAAAAAAAAAAAAAAAAAATTAACTTGTTAGGTAAGGGTTTATTATCCCTTTAATAATTTCCTAGGAGTAAGCATATTGAGAAACTTCCCCACTTTTCCACTCTTTGCTTGTTTTCACTCATAATTTTCTTTCAGAATGGATTCTGTGAATTTTCTCAGGCCAAATTGTCACCTTCTTTTTACTTATATCTGGCAGAAAGAATTCTAGCCCTGTTTTCAAGAAGTGTACTCTCAAGCAAGGCCTGCCTGGTTCTATTCTTCACACTCCTTCCCTGGGGCTTCCAGATTCTGAAAATTTTTCTTAGTCTTCAGTTTCAAGCACATATTCATCTCTCAAGACAGGAAACATTTGTCTCATCTGGGTTCTGAAACTCAGTCTCCATTTGCATAACAGTTTTTGTAGGGCTGTTGGAAAAGAAAGTGGAATGATACATCAGGAGTATTTAAAGCATGCCTAAGCAATACTTCTTTGAGAAAATTCTGGCTCTTTACTCAAAGCCATTTCCTTTTGTAGTTAGGTACTACCAAACTCTGACTTCTAGCTGCTGAGGTTTTGGCAGAAGGGTCATGTATTACTCCCAAGCCTTCCTAGTACATAAAAGTATTCTACATTCTCCTCCATGCTCTGCCACCTTCCTGGCTATGTAGTCTCACTGTAGAAGTCAAGCATTGAATATAGAAAAGATGCTATTATCCTAGATTCCTGAATGACTAATGGAGGAGGCTCATATGTGCCAAGAGGATCCTTTGTCCAGGACTGTTACATGAGGAATAATAACAATAAACAATTAAAACATTGAATTTTATTTGTTTGGCTGGACTTCTTTGCCTTAACTAATACAAGTTGTGTTAACTTTTGATTTCCTAAAGAAAGGTTTTATTGGCCAAGCACGGTGGTTCATGCCTGTAATCCTAGAACTTTGGGAGGCTGAGGCAGGCAAATCACCTGAGCTCAGGAGTTCAAGACCAGCCTTGTCAACATGGTGAAACCCTGTCTCTACTAAAAATACAAAAATTAGCTGGGTGTGGCGGCAGGCACCTATAACCCTAGCTACTTGGGAGGCTGAGGCAGAAGAATTGCTTGAACCTGGGAAGCAGAGGTTACAATGAGCCAAGATCACACCACTGCACTCCAGCCCAGGCGACAGAGTGAGACTCCATTTCAAAAAAAAAAGAAAAGAAAAAAGGCAAGGAAGATTTTATTTATTTTCCTTGCCTTATTTTATCTGAGAACACATAACACATAGGGGCAGCATTATTCCTTCGATCTTTATTTATCTGCTCTTCATGCCCTAAAATCTCATTGGCCCATGATATTTCATCTCCATTGGGTATGCCATTCTGGAAACCTTCCATCATGTATTCTCCGTACTGACAATATCACTCTCAAGAGAATGAAAATTGGTTATAGGTGAAAGGGGAGAAAAGCATGCTCTTCTGTGTATAAAGCACAAATAATCATATTGTACGAAATGGATACATACTGATACACCTGGGGGATTAAAATTTTATGGGGGGATAGTGAGAAAAACAGTGTCTCAAAAGTCTTGTTAGAAAAACCATGATGAAGCAACAAGGTTGAGAAGCACTGCCTTCAACATAGCATTCTATGAACCAATTGTCAACATCTCCCCCATCATAGCTATAAAGTATTCCTGAAATGGCTTCTTCACTTCCTTTAGAACGATGCATTAGCTAAGAAAACAATATGCTCTGTAGGTGTTTATTACAATAAAGATGAAACATATTGAACAAATCTTAGCCAAGAGACTCACCAGTAACTTTCAGTCCATTCAACAGTTCCCGAGAAATCCTTTTCTGTAGTCTTCATAAATGACCAACCCTAAAAGGAGTTGAGTCAAGGCAAAAAAAAAAAAAAATCGGGTAAAGAAAGCCTGAGTGGCCCATTAATAAAAGCCTTGAAACAAAGACTTTTGCATTTGAGAGTGTATTCTTTCTTTCAAAAGTTAAAAAAGAAAGTGATGAACTGAACTCTAGACCTAATATAAGTGTTTATATTTGGGAATTCCATTTAATTAATTCAGTGGAAACTATCCCCTAGGAATTATCCACTGAATGCACTCCATATGTCTATATCCCTAGTTACCTGATTATAAGAGCTATATATATTCATTGTAGAAATTTTAACACATTCACAAAGACAGTCATGCATCACTTAGGAGTAGGGACACAATCTGACAAGTGTGCTATTAGGCAATATTGTAATTGTGAGAAGATCGCAGAGTGTGCTTACACAAATCTGGATGGTGTAGCCCACTACACACCCAGGTTATATGATATGTAGGCTACAAATCTGTAAAATTTATACAGTATACTACTGTACAGAATATTATCAACAATTATAACACAATGATAAGTATTTGTCTATTTAAATATAGAAAAAGGTACAGTAAAAAATACAATAGATTAAAAAAACAGTACACTTGTATGAGGCACTTACTATGAATGGGGCTTGCTGGATTGGAAGTTGGTCTGGGTGTAGCCAGGGAGTATATGACAAGCGAACACGAATACCTAGAACATTACCGTACACTCCTGCAGACTTTATCAACACCGTACACTTAGGCTACATTAAATTTATAAAGATATCTCTTCAATAGTAATTTAACCTGAGGTTACTGTAAATTTTTACTTTACAAACTTTATTTTTTTAGCTTTTTAGCACTTGTGATGACACTTCTCTGAAAACACAAATACGTTGTACAGCTGTAAAACTGTATTTTCCTTCTTTGTATGATTATTCTATAAGCATTTTTATTGTCAAAATCATTTTACTTTTAAAATGCTTTTGTTAAAAACTAAGACACAAGCACACATTACTGTAGGCCCAGCCAGGCTCAGGATCATCCACGTCACTGTCTTCTGCCTCCCCAGCTTGTCCTGTTGAAAGGTCTTCAGAGGCAATAACATGCATGAAGCTGTCATCTCTTAGGATAACAAGGCCTTCTGGAATACTTACTGAGAGACCTGCCTGAGTCTGTTTTACAGTTAAATTTTTAATATGTAAGTAGAAGAAGTGTACTCTAAAATATGGATAAAAATGATATAGCATAATAAATACATAAACCGGCAATATAGTTGCTTATAATCATGATGAAGAATGAGATACCATACACAATGGTATGCATGATACTTCCATAGTACTGGTAACACAGGAGGCTTATTTTCACCAGCTTCATCACAAACACGTGCATGATGTGTGTGCTACAACATGACAGTGGCGAGGAGGTCACTAGGAGATAGGAATTTCTCAGCTCCAATATAATTCTATGGGACCAGCATCATATGTGTGGCCCATCTTTAATCAGAACATTGTTATGCAGCCTATAACTGTGCATAAATAAATCACCCATACATTCTATCTTATCAGTAACTACTTCTAAATTCTGAGATATTTATTTCTAGTATTTTTCTAGGCATATAAATTTGAACGAATGACTCCCATAATAAACATTATTCAAGTAATTCACTGTTGATTAACCCACCACTGAAGATAAAATCAGGTCAAATTGGAGCTTCTTAAGGCACAGTGGCATATTAAACCTTTGGAGTTTTACACATACTTCTCTGTCTTCTGGGACGTTTCTTTCACACATTTGTGTGACTGAAATATCGCTATTTATCTTTTAAGAATCCAGACTCAATACCTTTCCCTTTAGAATTTCTGATCCAACCACATCCTCCAGCAGAGCTGTTCATTACTCCCTTTTCAATAACTCTATCTTGGACATGCTCTATCATAAAGTGTTAGCATGCTATATCTTATTTTATTTGCCTAGATGTACATTCCTTACTAAACTGTGAGGAAATTAATTGAATACATATATACATATAGATAATTAGTCATCCATTATATGTTGGATATTGTATCAAGTACCATGGATTAATAAACTATGCCTAGCTTCCAGCTGTGCTAGAGAAAGTTGCAGCAAAACCATGTCTCCACCATGAAAAAGTATAAAAACAGATTAAAAAACAACAACAACAGAAACATATCTTTTGAAGGCTTTAAGGAAGCTGCTAATCAACTATGACTTGAAGAGTCAAATATCGAGGAAAGGAAAATATATAAGCTCATTGAGCTGAGCCTAACATCCGCATGCTGCCTTTTAGCTGAGGAATTTAGTGATTTTTGTCTTTAGGCAGAAAACTAAGAAGTTAGGTAGAGGGATAGATTGTAAAAGCCTGAGAAAGAACCCACCAGATCTTAGGTCATCTCACTGGGCTGGAAAGAAAAACACCAGGGTTTAAGGTTACAAGGTAACCAGCACTCAAAAACCAAAACCCTGCGAAGGAGAAGCAGCAAATTAAACTCAACACCATTAGTCAATTTTTCCCTTGAAGCATTTACAATTAAATTGAACAGCCTAAGAGACTAAGAAGGCACTCAGAAAGCAGCTGAAAAATGGAACAGACGTTTTTACAAATGTCACTGTAGAGGAAAGACAGTAATTGCAACACAAAACCCACTAAGAAGGATCCCTAAGAAATATCCCTCACTCTAAATTTGCACCTCTGGAGGACCAAATTCTAGGAGTGGTAAAACAGAGGAACAGCAAGCCTTATAAAGACTACTAAGCAGTTTCAAATCTGTTGAGTCCTTAAGTGGATTGAGGAGATCTGATCTACTGCTGTATATGAAGATAAAGAAAATGCTCTCAAGAGAAAGATACTAATATGCAGAATCTCCACAACATTCAGCAATTAGTTTAGACACACCCAACAGAACTCATGCTAAAAACAAAAATAAAACAGAACAGATGCATAAGTAACTTAGATATTGGAGATATCAAGCATGGACTTTAAAATGATTTATTAAAATCTTGATGAAAATCTTTAGAAATTTGGAATTTGTATAAAAAGAACCAAATAAAAATGTTAACAACAAAAAATTTGTAACTAAAATGTACAGCTTAACTGATGGGTCAAACAATTTACTGGGCATGGCTGCAAAGAACATTCATGAGCTGGAAGATGTCAGTTAGAAATATCTCAAAAACAGAGAGCAAAGAAGATAGCACAGAAACATGAAAACACAAGAGATTCATAGGATACAGTAGAGAGATCAGTGCATGTAAAATAAATACCCAGAGAGAAGAATGATAAAAACAAGGGAAAATAAATATTTGAAGGGATATTAGCTAAGAATTGTCCCAAACTGACAAATGACTCAAACTAGAAATTCTAGAATTACTATGAGCCCCAGGGCAAATAAATAAAGCAAGTAAATCACAATGGGGTCATTTTAGTAATAGTGTTGTAAATCATGGAGGTAATCTTGTAAGCATTCAGTTTAAAAAATAAAACAAAATGCAAGAACTGGTTCAATACCTTTAAAGAATTTACAATAGCAATGATATAGAACTTATCAACAGAAATGATGAAAGCCAAGAGACAAGAAACATGTCTTCAAAATGCTGGAAGAAAACAAACAAAAACTGAAATGATATATCCAATAAAAATATTATCTAAAGGAGGAGATAAAATAAAGACATTTCTATACAAAGTATTAATTTAATTTCCATCACTCTTACACTAAATGAATTCCAGAGGATATGATTTAATTAAAAGTAAAATAATGCAAAAGGAAACATAAAAATGTAGAAAAAAGACTGAAAGAAAGGAAAATGGGTAAATGTTTGGGAAAATAGATAGTTACCATTTAGAATAAAACTCTCAATTCGAAATCTGAAGTCCAGTAAAAATACCTTTCAAAAAAAAAAGAAAAATTCAAACAAATCAACTAAATCTCAGCAAACTTAAAACTAGCAGAGTTATGTTACGAGGAATGTTTTAAAAAATATTCAAGCACAAACAATATGAGACAAGACTAAAATTAGCTCTACATGAAGAAACTAACAACTGGAAAGAAGATAAACATAAAAGCATTTCTCCTTTAAAAAGAATCTAAAGGATAATTGTCTAAAGCAAAAATAGTACAAATGTATTGCATCTTCAGAACGTATGTAAAGAGAAGTGCATAGCAAAAATAGAACAAGAGATAGAGGTGATTGAAATTATATTCTTATAAGACTATAAGGTGTTAACATTTTACATGAACTTTTATATTATTTTTATTGATACATACCGGATGTAGGTGTCTTCTAGGTACATGTGATATTTTGGTATATTCACATAATGTGATCAAATTGGAGTAATCGTGATATCCATCACCTTAAGCATTTTTCTTTTCTTTATGCTGGGAACATTCAGATTATTTGCTCCTAAATATTTTGAAATATAAAACAGATTATTGTTAACCATGATCACTCTATGGATCTATAGAACACTAAGTCTTATTTCTCTTATCTAACTTTATTTTTATATCCATTAGTTAACTTCTTTTCATTCCCTCCTTCCCATTCCCACCCTTTTGAGCCTCTGGTAACTACCAATATATTCTCTTTATCTCATTCTAGCATTAACCCAAATGTCTCAGTCCAAAGTCTCATCTGAGACAAAGCAAGTCCCTTCCACCTCCAAGCCTGTAAAATAAAATTTAAAAAAAGTGAGTTACTTCTGAGATACAACGTGAGTACAGGAATTAAATAAGTGCTCCAGTTCCAAATGGGAGAAATTGGCCTAACCACATATCATATCAAACATACACACACGCAAACAAAAACAAACAAATAACACATTAGGGCCAGGCTCGGTGGCTCATGTCTGTAATCCCAGCACTTTGGGAGGCCGCGGTGGGCAGATCACGAGGTCAAGAGATCAAGACCATCCTGGGCAACATGGTAAAACCCTGTCTCTACTAAAAATACAAAAATTAGCTGGGTTTGGTGGCATGCACCTGTAGTCCCAGCTACTCAGGAGGCTGAGGCAGGAGAATCGCTTAAACCCGTTGAACTAGGAGGCGGAAGTTGCAGTGAGCCGTGATCACACCACTGCACTACAGCCTGGCAACAGAGCAAGACTCCATCTCAAATAAATAAATAATACATTAAATGTAAAGATGTGTACAGGTTATAAGTAAAGCATGGGAGAAGATATACATGGCAAACTTTAAGTAAAAGAAATCTGGTGAAGAGAAATTGGCCAACACAAAGGGGTTACAGTTCCATGCGAGGCTGAAACCCAGATGGCAGACATTAAATCTTAAAGTTTCAAAATAATCTCCTTTAACTCCATGTTTCACATCCAGAGCACACTGATTCAAAGGGTGGGCTCCCAAGGCCTTGGGTAGCTCTACCCCTATGACTCTGCAGGATACAGCCCCTGCAGCTGCTTTCATGGCTGGCAGAGTGCCTGCAGCTTTTCCAGGTGCATGGTGCAAGCTGGTGGATCTTCCATTCTGGGTTCTGGAGGACAGTGGCCCTCTCCTTACAGTTCCACTAGGTAATGCCCAGTAGGGACACTGTCAGGGGGCTACAACCCATGTTTGCCTTTCATACTGTCTTAGCAGAGGTTCTCTATGAGAGTTTCACTCTTGCAGCAGACATCTGCCTGGACATCCAGATGTTTCTGTACAGCCTCTGAAATCTAGGCAGAGGTTCTCAAACCTCAACTCTTGACTTCTGTGTCCCACAGGCTCAACACCATATAGAAGCTGCCAAAGCTTGCGGCCGCCAAAGCTGGGCCCAGGGCCTGGGCCCCAGAACCCTATTTCCCTCCTGGGCCCCTGGGCCTCTGATGGGAGGTGCTGCCAGGAAGTTCTCTGACACGGCCTAGAGCCATTTTCCCCATTGTCTTGGCTATAAACATTCAACTCCTTATTACTTTCGAAAATTTCTGCCACCAGCTTGAATTTCTCCCCAGAAAATGGGTTTTTCTTTTCTACCACATGGTTAGTCTGTAAATTTTCCAAACTTTTATGCTCCACTTCCCTTTTAAACAAAAACTCCAGTTTTAAATAATCTTTTTGTGAATGCCTAGGACTGTGCAATTTCAGCAAAAACCAGATCACTTCTTGAATGCTTTGCTGCTTAAAGATTTCTGCCAGATACACTAAATCATCTCAAGTTCAAAGTTTCACAGATTCCCTAGGCCAGGGGCACAATGCCACCAGTCTCTTTGCTAAAGCGTAGCAAGAGTGACCTTTCTTCCAGTTCCCAGTAAGTTCCTCATTGCCATCTGAGACCACCTCAGCTTGGACTTCAGTGCCCATATCACTATCAGCATTTTAGTCAAAACCATTTTACAAGTCTCTAGGAAGTTCCAAATTTTCTAACATCTTTCTGTCTTCTGGGCACTTCAAACTGTTCCAACCTCTGCCCATCACTCAGTTCCAAAGTCATTTCCACATTTTCAGGAACTTTATAGCAATGCCCCACTCTCAAGGTACCAATTTGCTGTAGCAGTCCGTTTTCATACTACTATAAAGAACTACCTGAGACTGGGTAATTTATGAACAAAAAGAGGTTTAATTGACTCACAGTTCTTTCAGCTTAACAGAGAGCATGACTGGGAGGCCTCAGGAAACTTATAATCATGGTGAAGGCAAAGGGGAAGAAAGCAGGTCTTGCGTGGCGGAGCAGGGGAGAGACAGGGGTGGGCAGGGAGGTGAGGTGAGGGGGAAGTGCCACACACTTTCAAACAACCAGATCTCCTGAGAACTTCCTCATTATCACAACAAGAGCAAGGAACAATTGACAAGTACACCCCCTAATTCAATCACCTCCCACCTCCCACCGGGCCCCTCCCAAGACTTGTAGGGATTAGAGATTACAATTCCAGATGGAATTGTGGTGGGGAAACAAAGCCAAACCAAATCAGTACCCATGAAAATTTAAAAAAAAAAATTATAAGGGAAAAATTTGAAAAACAACACACAAATAATTCAGGGATCGAAAAAAGTAAGAAGGGCAATTAAAAATGCTTAAAGTTGCAATTAAAATAGGACAGTAAAACACACAGAATGCAGCCAAAGCAGTGTTTAAAGAAACATTTACAGCATCAAATTTCATTAAATTATATTAGAAAGGAAGATAATTCTCAAATCAGTGATCTAGGCTTCTACCCTAAGAAACTAAAGGAATAATTAAGTTGCAAAAGAAAATAATGAAAGACAGAAATCAATAAAATTGCAAAAAGAAAAACATATTTGTTTTTAAATGGGGAAGAAAAGGTCTTTGAAAAGATCAATAAAATGCTAAATCATTAGCCAGGCTAAATAAGGATGAAAGAAAGAATATACAAGTTGCCAATATCAGGGCTAAATGAAGAAACATCTCTATAGATTCTTGGTAGATGAACAGGATAATAAGAAGTTTTATGAACAAAGTTTTACCTTTGAAGTAAGAAACAGAGAACATTCATGAGAAGACCAAGAATGATAAAAGGAGACAGCATTCTAGATCCTACAGAAATTAAAGTACACAAAATATGAATAAATTATTAATGTATGTAAGTCAATCATTTAAAAATTCTGATAAAATAGATGAATTGCTATAAAAACACATTTTTCCTGAAACTGAAACAAAAATCTGAATAATCATATACATTCAATACTTGAAAAATGCACAGGAAAAGATCTTCAAAATTAAATGGCCTGACCCTTGTACTCCTGGAAATATTTGTAGAAAGAAATAACACTAACATTAATGTCATGCAACGTTTTGTTTTCTTTTTCCAGAGAATTTTTCCAGAAAAAAAGAAAAATTCTCAACTTGCTTCGTGAGGCCAAACTTTAATATGGAAACTTGAAAGGAAAATAACAACAACAAAAAAATGAAAAGTCTTAGCCAATTTCTCTCGTAAACATGAATGCAAAAATCTTAAATAAGATATTAATATAAGACTGATAACTGATATATAGTAAAATGAAGATATATTATTTTTCAATCTTGTTAGGTTTATTTCAGAAAATCTCAGTAATTGAAAATTCATCAAAATGATTTACAATATTAACACAATAAATAAAAGCTATATGATTATCACAATAGATGGAGAAAAATTGTTTTGTAAATGTCAACACTATTTGAATAGAAACAAATTTAAAGTGAATTAAAAAAAAACCTTCCTAACAAATATTATATACAAAGTATTCTGTATCCTATGCAAAAAAAAATTAAAATGGGAAATCTTTAATTGGAAAGGAAGAAACAAAATGTTATTTGCAGATTACGTAATTACAAAAGTAAAAAAGATGTTGACATCTACCCTTTAAATAAAAAAATGAATTTAGCAAATTGCTGAATGTAGATTAATATAAAAAACTCAATTGTATTTCAAATTCCATCAAAATTATGTCAATAATGCCATTTAAAATAGCACTAAAATGTCAAATAGCAATAAATCCAATAAATGACATGCAAGACCTCTTTCACAATACTACCAAACACAAAGGAGAAAAATTAAACAAAACAAATGAAAGGGGAAATATATTCTGTTAATGGACTAGAAGAATCACTATTATAAATATGCCAATTTTATCTAATTTGAACAACAGACTTAGGGTAAGCCTAATCATCTCCTGATATTTTTGGTTTTGTTTTTAATAAAAATGGATAAGCTAATTCTAAAATACATATGGGCATGCAAAGGAACAGTAAGAGCTACACATAAACAGAAATAAGATTGGATGACTTACTAGCAGAGAGTAAGACATTATAAAGCCACAGTGATTATAACATTGTGTCATTTATGCAAGTATAAACTGTAGAACAGGACAGAGTTCAAAAACAGACATCACATGTACAATTATTTGATTCATAACAAAGATACACTAAGAACAATGGGTAAAGAATAAATTTTTAAATATGCTATTAGAAAACAAATGGAAAAAAAGAATTTTTATTTCTACCTTCAGACTGAAAAAAATTAATTTAGGATAAACTTAAAAGTTTACTGTGAAAATGAAATGCTTAAGCTTAGAAGAAAACAGCAAATATCTTCACAGCATTGGAATAGGATAAAGATTTTTCAAATAGAACCCAACAAGCTGCAACAATAAAGTATATGTTTGATAAATTGAACTATATCAAAGAATGTCATTATGATTCTACAAATACAAATCCTAGAACAAGTATAAAATCTTCTACAAAGATGACATGTAGAAAGTACAAAACTTCCTCAAATCAATGTGCAAAATGTCAACACAATTTTAAAAGGTACAAAGGAAAAAAGAGAATATCAAAGTGACTCATGAATATAGTAAAAGATATTCAATTTGTTTAGTCGTCAGAGAAATTCAAATTTAAACCATAATGAGATATCATTACCCAATCACTAGAATGTCTACAATTTTAAAAGACTGTCAATGTCAACTTTTGTAAAGTAATGGGGTAACTGAATCCTTCATGTGCGAATACAAATGGTGTGAATTGGTACAACCACTTTGAAAAACTGTCGGCAGTGTCTACCAAAGGTGAAAATATACACACTTTTACCCAATAATTTCATGCCTAGTATGTACCTACAGAAATGTACACATAAACTCACCAAAAGTCGTGTACAAAAGTGTTCATAACAACACTACTCTTAACACTCAAATGTGGAAACAACCAGAATGTAAGTCTAAAGATAGATAAGTAAAATGGTCATATATTCACACAGAGGAATGTGATAAGAATGATTGGTTTTCCACAACACACAATAGAGATGAATTTTACAAAAATGATGTTGAGCAAAGGAAACCAAACAAAGAAGGAGCAATAAGGTGAATTGTAAAAACAGGCAAAAATAATCAATGGCAACAAGCATCGGGATTGTAATTGCCTCAGGAGTTTATAGTGATAGGGGAGAGCCAGGCATTTCTGTTCTATTTTTCAATCTAGGTTTAGTATATTTGTGTAAAAGTTGTAAAACGTTTTTTACAAAAAAAATTTGTAAAACTTCATTGAGCTTATGGCTTGTGCATTTTTTAAGTGTCAGACACCACTGCTCCAGAGCACTTGTTCACTCTCATGCAGCTTTCAGGGATTAACAGAACACTGTTTAAACAAACATTGAAATTTTACTTTTTCTTATGATATTTATGACTTTGAGCAAGTCACTTAACATCTCCAAGCCTGTATTTTACCTGTACATAGTCTGACAATAACATCCATACCATAGAATTATTTTTAAAATTTAATCAATTTCAGGTATATAGTATGTAACATAGTATCTGACACTAAATATACCCCCAAATGTTAAATACAATTACTAATGCATATTAAATATGACACTATCTGGCATGTAGTAAGCAATCAATGTTAATAGCAATTATCACATTAGTAGTATTAGCAAAATGCATGCAGGAATCATTTTAACCCAAGGCCTGCTACATATTATTCCCTCTGTAAAATGGTGTGATGCTGAAATTCTAAAGAAAAGCAGGCCTATCCTTAGTCTTAAAGTCAGTGATGGCTCCAGGTTTCCTGTTTTTCTAAAAGACCTGGAGATTGGAGAGAAAAAGTAAGAACAGCTCTCTGGCAGTTATCCCTGAAGTATGGGACCATGCTGATAATAACTAAAATTGCAACTAGAGGAATTTCCTCACAGTGCCTCTGGGCATCATCACCCTCGTTTCACTACAAGAGTCTTTAGCCATTTTCAATCTGTGCCTCATTAGACAGTCAGCAGCATGTACAGCCTATGGAGACATTTGGTAAAACAAGCTTTGTGAAAAGGAGTCCACCTTTTCCCTCCCAACCTTTTCTACCTCTAAATGTCTGTTCCACAGAAGCTGGGGGATGCCAATAAGGGTTTTGGGACTCTTTCTCATCCCATAAAAGTTATCATTCCCAATTTATGTATGAGTAAAAAACATAGGAGACCTTTGCTATTTCATCACATTATAAATCATTTAGCTCTTTTGGGGTCCCCTCACTTTTTGGTAACCTGACTAGACAACCAGGTGATCCAAGACCTGAGATACTCCACTCAAAGGCAATCACTTTATTTCTGGACAGAGGAGATACAGGAGGAGCCCACTAATACCTACATTGCCTTGGGATAGGACTTCGCCTCTGCATAACTTGGATTACCTTTCTGGGAAAATTGAAATATAAAAATTGTTATCTGTCCAGTTGTGGGATTGAATGAAATCCAGAGTTATAAACATGTTTCTACCTCTTTAGGTTTAAACCCAAGGATTCCTCAACCAAAGCACTGTCCCATCAAACCACACCAGGCACTTTCCTAGCACAAACTCTCCGGTCTCTGTCCTCCAGGCCTTTGCTTAACAAATGTTCCCTCCCAGAGGTGCTCTTCTCTTTATGATGTGCCTGTAGGAATCAAACACTGCTTTCTAAGTCCAAGCCCAAATCCATCTTTTTTTTTTTTAAATCTCAGTTAGAATTAACCTCGTCTGAGCCCAGTGATTCTCAATCCAAGGTGGATTAAGACATTCAGGAGATCTAAAAACATTTCTGGTTGTCACAACTGAGGCAGGTCATCTTGTGGATAGATGATCTACTGCTAGATATCATGTAGTGTGCAGGACACACCCCACCTCAGCAAAATAATAATCTAGTCCAAAATGCCGATAGTGCTGGTGTTGGGAAATCCTGTCCTAAACTGTCATCTGCAACGTGGCTAGAAACCTCTTGTGGCCTCCTGATTGTTCCCTGTGCATGTTCCTCAGTCATGAGCAATGAGTTCCCAGAGGAGGGGGCACAACCTCGTATCACCTGCTTATCTTGATGGATGCCAACTTCAGTGCCTGTTACAGTGTTCTTCCCACAGAGGCTCTGCTCCAAAGTGTTGGCTTTGTGGAATTGGATTCTGTTTGATTTTAATCATATATTGCCAACACCTGGCTTTCTCCCCTTACAGCTTATCCTATATCTAGGAGTTAAAGGGGTCAGAAAAAGAGTTGTTGGTATAAACTCCAATAACCAAAAAAGATATTTAAATTGCTCTCATCACTATACACCACACAAACCAAAGCTCCAGAACTGGAAACTTTGATAAGGAATGTATTAGTCCATCCTCACACTGCTATGAAGAAATACCCGAGACTAGGTAACTTACAAAAGAAAAACGTTTAATTGACTCACAGTTTCACATTGTTGGGGAGGCCTCAGGAAACTTACAATCATGGTGGAAGGCACCTCTTCACAGGGTGGCAGGAGAGAGAATGACTTCCAGCAGGGGAAATGCCAGAAGCTTAAAAAATTACCGATCTCATGAGAACTTGCTCACTATCATGAGAACAAGATGGGGAAATTCTAGCTATAGGCAGAGCATGATAAAATGCATAAGGTAAGTCATAGATTTTTAGGGGACATGTCTGTTTTTCTCTGACTCTGCCCCGATAAACCTCTATGATCATCCAACTAAAACTTTATCCCCACCGAGTGCATGCCCTACCAAAAGGTATGGGTGAGGATGTACAGGGTCAGCCCTTCCCCTTTCTC
This sequence comes from Sapajus apella, assembly GCF_009761245.1. NCBI lineage: Eukaryota > Metazoa > Chordata > Mammalia > Primates > Cebidae > Sapajus > Sapajus apella. The sequence goes on from NW_022436943.1 coordinate 60,956,242, forward strand.
AGTGGTTCTTGCATCTCTTGGAGTTGAAGGAACATGCACTCCATCCTGAAATGCTATTTCTATGGTCCTAACCTTTCGGAATTCAGATTCCCACTCAACCTCTGTAAGGTACACGGATGTGCTTTGGTCAGAAATAGGCGGAAGTAAACATCCTGTATGACTCAGTGAGTTTGGATCACAGGCACATATCTCCACTTGTTATGTAACCTGTTTGGATAGTTTCGTACTTGGCTCAGAGCCATTATTGTTTGAAAAAGGTATAACTGCCCTGCTGACGCTGAACATACAGCATGGCATGGCACAGCTCAGGCACAGCGACTCATACTTGGAGAGAGAAAGAGTTAAGCTGCTGACCCTGTAAGGAGAGCTGGCCATGCAGTTGTGCATGGGAGTGGCAGTAGCCACAGAGCCGGCTGCTGAGATGGGAGCAGGCAGCTGAGACAGAAACAAACTGAGAGAGAGCTGCTGATGAGAGAGCAGCTTAATAAAACCATCTTTCACCTGCCTACGCTGCACCCCCCATCCCCAACCCGAGTGTTCTTTCAGCTCTCTGCCACCCATCCACACACTTCCTTCGGAACTCAGCATGGCCAGGAACCTAACACTGGGCATGACATTTGGCATAGCCATGGCATGACAGCCTCTTTGATTAGATCCTCTCACTTGTTTTTCCTACATGACTGGATGATACGAGAGTCCTGGGGCACAGCTAAGGCCTGTGAAAAACTGATTTTCATCCCGATCGTGGGCCAGAGCTGCAATGGAGTCTTCCTGTTGCATACCCACACCAGCCAGTGCAACGTGATTAGTGATTAGATGCTTCTTAAAAGCATGTGGGAAAGTAGTCAGAGCTGAAACAATAAGGCATATCCACTTGGCATATACATCATAGGAGACACTGGTGGCTGATTGAGTGTTAATTGAAAATTGGAGCTCCTAATCCCATTCAACTGTTTTTCGATCTCTTTTCAACTTAAAGACATAACCAATGTGTGGTGCAGCTGGCATAGAGAGATGAGTCTGGTCATTTATACACTGATTCATTGAATATTTGCTAAGACTAACCTCACGCCAAACACCAGGCTAGGTACTGAGAACACAATGGGTGGCCAAAGGGTGGGAGGAGATGTGGTCATTGATTTAAGGCACACTCAGGAGGCAATTGCAGCAGTCTTTGTGATAGCAGGGGCATGGAAGATGAGAAAGGGGGTTGTTAAGAGTGATTCTGAGGCTCTTCAGGTTCAGAATCTGGATGGATAATGGTACCATTTACTGAGACCGGGAAAGCTAGAGGAGGTAAATCAGGAGGAGGGAGGATCAGAAAGACAGCTTAGCATGCACAGAATTGAGGATGCTTTGGAGCCCTGCAGGGTATGTTGAGTGGAAAGTTGGCTACATAGCTTTCTTTCTCAGGAAGGAGTTCTAAGCTGGTCTTGCTAAAGCTTTGAACTTTAATGGTGGTAATGGAAGGCTTGGGTGCACCTGAGTTACCTATTTTCTAACTGGATTCATCTTCCCAGTTGATTAAAGAGATGAGCACTATGTGGTTTCCCAGTAGACAGTAATGGATGCCAAATGGAACAATTAAGCTGATTGGCATTCACTGATATCAGAGAGGAAAAAAACCCCAAGGGGAAAGTCCTAACCATCATGAATCATATTATTAAAAAACTTGAAAGTCATGGATAATTTTGCACTACATTATACATCTACCTTTTAGCCCTTCAGACTGAGGCTGTATTTTGCCATTTTGTGAAGATAAAGCCACAGTGATGAGAGATTGCTGTAGCTTTTCTACTCCTTGGAAAGCATCCTGATGAAGTCTAGGCCCACAAATGCACCTGCAAAGTGTTTCTGCTTGTTTCTTACATATTCACTTCACCCATGAAACTGCATCAAAAGGCAAAGAGGAATGACGTTCTCTGTTCTGAGGCCCGGAACAAGGAGGAACAACATACTGTTGTTTCTTCACTTGTTAAAATTTCTCACTGCTTTACTATACAACAGTGTTTCTCTATGGGAACAATTTTGTCCTCCAGGTTACATCTGGTAATGTCTGGAGATGTTTTTGGCTGTCACAAATAGGAGAGAGGTTGCTACTGACATCTAGTGGGTAGAAGCCAGGAATGCTGCTAAATACTCTGCAGTGCACAGGACATCTCCCACAAGAAAGAAAGGGAAGAATTATCCAGCCAGGTCTCTCCATAGTGCCAAGGTGAAAGAACTTTGCTATACAAAATGGCACCAAAACGCCAAGGCTGTCACTCAAATCCTTCTGTGATCTCTCTCTCTCAAGGGGTCAGCTCTACCTAATACCTTTGCCTTCTCATATGTTGCTCTTCAGTCATTTCGATCTAGTTATAACGTCTGCAACATTATGAATCTGTATATTCCATGAGAACAGGAAATTTTTCTTTGCTGTTTTGTTCATTCCTGCTGTTCAGTAAACACCTGTTGAATGAGCAGGCGAATCAACGCTAAGTGCAGTGCTTGCAAAGACAACTTCTCTTTCTGGGATGTTTTATTTTCTCTGTGTTGACCTAACAAAACCATAGTTATCAACACTGGAGCATCACCTCTTGGAGATGTTCCTCTTTGCCCAGACAGACTGCCCTACCTCTTGCACTGTGCTGTTTTTCACCTTTGACATCCCTCTACTTTGTTTTCACCACACTGCACCGCAATGTATCTTATCCCATATTTACCTTCTCTATATTAATCCAAGTTCCTTTAAGGCAGAGCTCCTGTCTGACTCACTATCTCCTGCACCTGTCACAGTACGTGCCACTGAAGGGTTTCTCAGTGAAGAATTTTTTTTAGGCCAGGCGCGGTGGCTCATGCCTGTAATCCCAGCACTTTGAGAGGCCGAGGCGGGCAATCACGAGGTCAAGAGATCAAGACCATCCCGGCCAGCATGGTGAAAGCCCATCTCTACTAAAAATACAAATATTAGCTGGGTGTGGTGGTCCACATCTGTAGTCCCAGCTACTCAGGAGGCTGAGGCAGGAGAATCGCTTGAACCTGGGAGGCAGAGGTTTCAGTGAGCTGATATCGCACTACTGTACTCCCACCTGGCCAGACACTGTCTCAAAAAAATAAATAAAAAACGTGTATTTTAAATGGGTGAATGAATGAATAAATAATGAATGAGGAGATAACTGAATTCTTGCCTTGGAACAAACACAGTGCCGGGAGGGTGGGAGAGTCACTGCAGCCAGTAGTGAAACACAGACCCGCCAGGTAGCATCCCCCTCTCCATGTGTATGCACAGTCCCCAGGCAGCACACAAGAGCCCCCGTGCGGCCAATCACCGGCTTACTTTCAACTGTTGTGGGCACAGTTTAGAGTTATTGAGAATACAAATACCATAATGTATGTATAGATTTGTAAAAGTAAGAGGAATAGAGAACACGTGTTAAGAAAGACATCAGATGTGAGTAGAAGCAGCCAGTGTGATTTCTTCACTTTTCAGAGAAAGCATTTCGCAAGAGACACTTGGGGAGGAATTGATGTTTTTCAGCATCGAAGTAGACACTCAGAGGTGCAGTGAAGATGGGCCATATGGGCAGACGCACTGCCTCTCCGCACTTGATAAAAATAAAAGTCAAAATCCATGTAGGGCCAGGTTGGCTGGAGGTCACGGTAGGAGGAGCTGAGTAAAGGGAAGAGGCAAATGAGGGCAGTGGTACTGACCGCTGGGAAACAAAGGCTCCTCGTGTGAGCCTGGTGAGAGGAGCTGATGAGCTCCTCCCTCAGAACTTAGGGGAACTGACCTGGGAAGGAGAGGGAGAAGTGTCGCTCCAACCAATTGCCTCAAGCCTGTTTACTATGGCTGGGGTAAGAAAGACAAAGTTTAGTACTAGGAAAAAAAAAAAAAAAAGCCCAAGAGAGTTAGGATAGAATACTGTTAGCTAGAGGGAGAAACAGATTTGACAGAGGCTAAGTTCTCTAGTTGAATAAATCCACAAATACGGTTTGTGAAACTGTTCAAGTAAACATTTTAGACATAGAAGAATCTCAAGAAAAATCACTGAAGAAAAATTCCAGGAAGTGACCAACTGGTGAAGTGGGGACCACCATCACTCTTCATTCTCTCAAGGAAGATATCTGCAAGAAAGTCAGGAGGTGACAAAGACACGTCCATGAAACAGAAGAGAGAAAGGTACTTTTCTCGGCAGAATGTGGAACCATCCATATTTTTCTGAGAGTGCCTCCCTTAGTCGAGAGTGCCGTCTGATGGTTGGAATGAGTCACTCTTTTCGGTTGTGGTGTATGACATTTTCTGGGAGACATGGTAATCTGTCTTGATATTTTCAAATTTGAGGATGATGATGACCATGGAACCTATTCCTTGAGAATTTTAGGTTTACAATAAGCACAGAGCCAAGCAGGGAGCCTGGTGCCTAGAGGGCGCTCCTAAATGGTGCCTAGAGGTAAAACATTTATTCTGTGTTTCATAGAATAAATGAGTAATTTCATAACCATCACTTATTGAGCACTTGTTATTCATCCGCTGCTTTCCATATTTTTATTATTTATTTACTTATTTATTTTTTGAGACGGAGTTTCCCTCTGTTGCCCAGGCTGAAGTACAGTGGTGTGATCTTGGCTCACTACAACCTCCGCCTCCCGGGTTCAGGCAATTCTCCTGCCTCATCCTCCTGAGTAGCTGGGATGGCAGACACGTGCCACCATGCCTGGCTAATTTTTTTTTTATTTTCAGTAGAGACAGGGTTTCATTGTGTTAGCCAGGATGGTGTCGATCTCCTGACCTCATGATCCACTCTCCTAGGCCTCCCAAGGTGTCGGGATTATAGGCCTGAGCCACCTCAGCCGACTGCTTTTCGTATTTTATCTCAATAAATCCTCACAACGTGAACCCAGTGGGTGGAGGTTGCAGTGAGCTGAGATTGCGTCACTGCACTCTTGCCTGGGTAACAGAGAGAAACTCTGTCTCAATAAAAGTTAAAACAATAAAAATAAAAAAAAATAAAACATTGGGTAAGGAAAGATACAGTGTGGAAGGAAGATGTTCTAGATTAGGAGCTGGCTTTTGGGTCAAATGTGGCCCACAACCTGATTTTGTAAATAAAGAAAAAAAAATCCTGACAACAATTTAACAATGCGGGGTAGGTGAGTGTCTTTGTCCCTAAAGTCTGCATGAGGCAACTGAAATTTAGAAGGGTTAAGTCACATGTCTGAGGTCTCACAGTTACATTTTTAAAAGTGTCTGCATACAAATTTCTTGAGGTGAATGAATAAATGAAGGTATGAATGAATGAATAAGTGAAAGTATCAATAAGTGAATTACTGAATAATTTTAAAAAAACAGTTATCAGGCTTGAAGTATCACATCAGGGTCAGACAGAGTTCCCTGCTGACCAGCAGAATCACTGTGGACATTTGAAAACATATGCTACGTGGGACATTCTGATTTAATTGGTTCGGGCTGAGCAGGAACCATCAGGGTTTTTACTAGCTCCCTCATGATGATTTTAACGTACAGTCAGGTTTGAGAATAATTTTGTTAGAAGAAAGGATGGTTTTCATTGAACTCAGTTGCTTGGTGAAGGAGATAAAGCTGTGATCTTATGTTGGATATTTACAAAGGCCAGGAGCATGTGTTTTTAATAATCACACACAGTGATTATCTTTCAGCAAGTTTGGGAACTACTTCACCAAGGTGAGGCAGCTGGTTACAGATCTCTTGCTGCAGGATGGGGTTAGTCCTGGAAAGCAGCAATAGACTGGGTCTGTCCAGGAGGCCAATGGGAGATCAGGGACTCGTTGCCCTACCTAGAGATGGAAAGGAGGAAGTCAGCTGGATGCAGAAAAGCAGATGCACTAAGGAGGGCAATTACTTGGTGCTATTCAAACTGACAGTCTTTAAATATTTGTTAACATTTATTCAGCAGGGGCTTGGAGTGACTGACTTGCTATTAATGCAAAATATGTGCACGAATAATGTGCTTATTTGGTTTGAACCTTTTATTGCTGTGATAGCACTTTTCAAGAAGAAACATTATTCAATAGAGAATGTGAAGGGTTTTCTGTTTGTTTGTTTTTTGCTTTGAATAGCCTTGTTTTAATTTCTAGCTTCTGAAGGCAAGGGGACAAATGATATAAGGCAATTTATTTCATCGATGTTTAAAGGCCCCTATGTGTTACAGCTTATCCCGTTCAAATAGCTGCCCTGCCCTGTTTGAGGCATCGTGTGAGGCCCGTTAAAGGACAAATTTTAAAAAGTGACAGACTTTCCTATAGGGGAGAAAAGTCTAATTGCAGAGACACATGTATTCCTAATACAAATCTCAGAGATTCACCCTGTTCAGACACCACATCAAATGAGAACATAAAGAGGGGCCTTAGGCTCACCTTGGATCAACTTAGAATGTGTTGTAGCAATGCTAACATCTGGCTCCACTTTTTAGGGCAGACAAGTTATTCTACAAATATTTATTATATGTCTATGCAATGCCATGTACTTTTTTAAATGCCTTGGTTAGGGATGAACAAAACAGAAAACATGCTGACTTTGATAACATTTGCATTCTAGTTGGAATAGAAGGACAGTGATTAAAGAATAAACGACAATATTCACGTGATTATTAGTGCTAGACAGAGAATAATCCTGGGGCACAGAGAATACTTTCGGGCAGGTGGTCAGAGGCTTCTCTGAGGAAGTAAAGTTAAACAGAACCTAAATTTCAAAGAGGAGCCTGCCATAAAATCATTCCTGTGTGTCCTGGGCAAAGGCCCCCAGGGTGAGAATTGTGTGGGTGTGTTCTGTGTTGCAGAGAGGAAGGCCAAGAAGGGTCAGAAGAGGTCACAGCAGTCCACAAGGACCAGGCCAAAAAGCCAGGATATGGGGCTTTATTCCAACTAAAATATAAAATCACTGGGAGTTTTAAAGAGGAAGTTGATATATATGACCGCTTTGGGAGAATGAGTGAGTTAGGTCAAGCAGGAAGGTGGAGAGAACCGTTGAGAGACCCTTGCATTGATCCAAACCAACAATTATGGTGGTTTGAGCTAGGACAGACCCATGAAAATGGTGAGGAGTCATTGAATTTGGGATACGTTGTGATGGACGTGTCAGAAGACTTAATAAAGCAATGACTATGGGCCAGTGAGGAGAGAGAGGCAGGAAAGCTTCCTGGGCTTTGGGCTTAAACATTTAGATCTGTGCGGGTTCATTTACTGGAACAGTGAACACTGGAGTAGGAGCAATTCTGAGAAAGGAAGAATTAAAAATTCTGATTTTATGAACAGATAAATGTATTCTGGGCAGAAGAAAATTCAGGTGAAGCACAGTTAATATTGGTAAGAAATAGGCTTTGTACTAAGTATTGGGCTAAATACATATTTACAGTCCGGCTAAACAAATATTTACCAAATAACGTCTCACAGGTTTACCAAATAACCTCTGCCCAACTATACAGTAGTTATTTTTGCCCTCGTTCCCTAACAGAGACTCAGTAATGCTTAAGCCACTTGTTCATTCTGCCACTCAGATACAGAGTTAGGATTCGCCCCAGGTCTGTCTTCTTACATAGGTTTATCAGCTGAATCTCTGCAAATGCACTCATTCAATCAGGTGCAAGGTGTGTTATGCCTTTTACAATTCATTTTATCAAATGTGCTGGCAAGCACGGCAGAGTTCCTCATCGTTCTTCTGACTAAAACAGGGCAAATCAGAAGCTCATAAAATCTAAATTAAATACACATAACATGGTTTTTTCTTTTTCTTTTTCGTCTTTGGATTCTTTTTAGTGACAAAGGAGATGTTGATTAAATTTATGCAGGAGATTAAAGAGGAGTTATTTTTTGAGTTTTCCAGATGTAGGAACTTAACTTCTTCCTATCCAAAATTGGTTTGGGCAATCATTGTCTCCAGTGGTGATGTCAGTTGCCTTCAGAAGTCAGAATTTTATAGATTTCCAAGACTGCTTTTTCACCGCTCAACCAAATCCCACATTCCTAATACCAACATAAGAACTGTGATGGGGAAGATGGTGGTGGTAACAATATTAGAGACAGAGGATGCTGCCTTGGATGAGTCCCCAAGCCTCTGGGAGCCTCACTTCTCTCCACTGTCACCCATTAATACTCTCAGTAGCAGCCCTTACTTTGCCACCACACAAAGTTTTTGCAAGAATCAGTAGAAAGCCACGCAGACTTGAGACTGCTTGGAAAACCAGAAAATCCTCAGCTGGGAAAAGAAGGAACACTCACTCACCCTCCCACCCCCATTCTGGCCGTTCTTGTTAGCTATATGACTTTTGGCAAGTTCTTTTTTGAGTTGCAGATGCTTAATCTGTAACGTGGACACAAAAGAAGAAGTGATGTAGCAGGTCAGAGAGCACCACAAAGTTATCACATTTTTAGGGGCTTAAAACAACACACAAATCTAACTATTTCCATGGGTCAGAAGTCAGGCGTGGCCTAACAAGCCTCTCAGGCTCTCTCCCAAGGCTATAATCATGGTGCTGGGTGATCTGTGTTGTCCTCTGGAGCTTAGGGTCTTTTCCCAAGGTTATTTGGTTGTTGGAAATGGATTCTCTACATCACAAGGCAGCCTGCCCCTTCCACAGTGAAACCATAGCCTGGACTGGAACTGGGGGAGAGGAAGCCCATCTCCTTGGCTGCATGTACCAAGACAGAACTTCTGTAACATGGAGCTTGGATGGGAGCACAGAAGCAGTGTAGGGCTCAAATGTCACAGACTTCCACTGTCCTCACTAAAAGTTAGGACATTTTCTTGAATGACTGCTTCTCCATTTTAGTATGCCCTTAGGACAACTTCCATGGCAGCCCTAACATCCCCCTCGCCTTGACTAACTTTAGACAGGCTTCTTCCTGCCTCTAGGACCCTTGGCCTCTATTTTCTTTACTTGTAATTGTGCATTGTTTCTCTGACCACCTGAGATATAAATCTCTTACCAAGCCTTTTGTCAGTTTCACAACCCAGGACCATCTTTCTCCAGACCCTAGGAATCATCTCTTTGCAGCTAATCATTATGGAAGTACTGTCCCTTTCTCCCAGCCTCTGCTAGAAGTTGGGAGCCTAACTTTGGTGGGTTCCTTGCTCCAAGTTATTGGACTGCCTCCTGTCATAATGTGAAAATGTTCACATTTCTTGAGTAAAATCAACTGACAAACACAGATGGCCCATGATCTCCTTCACGCTCCAGCACTTAAAGTCCTCCCTGCCTTTCATTTCAGCAAAATTCATCTCCAACTGAGTCCTGGCCTCACTTCTCTATTGCAATGGCCTTGAGTCTTTCTTGACTATTTAATTTGGTGCAAATGTTTGTTTGAAGTTTTGATGATTTTTAAAAATAATTCTCACCAGGTAAGTTGTGGTTGTGCTGGGGATAAAGTCACTGAGCTCCTTCCTCATCATTCCAGAAGTCTCCACTCATGGGATGCCATGTGCACACTCGACTGAGGCAGTCTCCAAGGCTGCTGAGCCCCCTCTCCATCCTCAATGCCTAGCACAAATAGGATCACAGCAGACAGTGAATGGATGAATAATAACAACACATAAATTTCATGATCCTGACACTGTGCTGGGTTCTGGAGATTTAATGGCAAGCAAAAGAAACAGAGCTTACACCAGACTGGGTCATGGTTGTGGTCACATCTCAGAAGAAATTTAGGTGATTTTTCCTAAGAGCAATGGAGATCCATTAAAGGTTTTTAAATAGGAGGTGATGTTTTGCATTTATATCTTTAAAAGATAAATCTGTAAAATGAGCTTTCTTGTAAATGCAAGGCCAGATTTTACTTTCCCCTGATGTTCTGAGCCCAAGATCCATTTTCAATTACCCTGACTCATCTTTAATTACCAACCTCCATGCAGGAGGAGAGGCCATCATGGGCCCTGTGGGATAGGCAGAAGGGAAGGCAAGGTGGGAAAGGACATGGAAAAGAAAACATGGCCAAAAGCCTTTTTCATTTCACTTATTGAAAAATGTATTATTGGGGGGATTGAAGATGATATGAAGCCAAAAAGCAAATATTAATGCTCAATCTACAAGCCCAGGATTTAATGAGAATTAGTTTAACAACTGGTGTCACTTTAAAAGGACTTAGAGAGCCTAGTGATTAAAATATAAGGAAAAGTCATTCTGTTCCCGAGCCAGACATAAGTTTTGTTTTGTTTGTTTGTTTTTGGGGGGGAATATCATTTATTTTTGTTTTTTATGAGATGACAGAGGAAAGAAGGTTTAGGACAGAAGCAATCCCCAGCCTCCTGATGGAGGAGCAAGAGTGCAACCTCCCGGCTTAGAAGCTGTCAATAAATACCACACGGGTACAAAGGGACGCAGAGAGTGGCTCCACCAGCACGAGGCTGGGGGTAGGTCTTCTGGTCTCTTCTGGTCTCCTGTAGGTTAGGTCACCGAACTGTGTGTCCTGGAACAACTGAGGTGCCCTCTCTGAGCCTCAGTTTTCTCATTGGGAAAATAAAGTGATTGAACTGATGATTTTAAGAGGAACTACCAACTCTCAAAACACCAATGTCTCTGTATTCTAGGGAGAGAAGGAATTGACATTAGTGTTGCTGAAAGGATCAGATCTTCAGGAATCTTTAGTCAAAGATTTTAACCTTTGGAAATAGTAGGTAACCGGTCATTTCCCTCCGTGACCCTGCCATTTCTCTCTCTACACCCCATCTATCAAATGACTATGCTTTTCATATTCTCTTTGGAATAAGCTAATTCATTTAACATAAAAGTAGATAAAGAGGAACAATAAAAAGATAACAGAGGGGAATTGATGCTAGCAGTATGGCATTTCTATAAGAACAAAGACTGGGCCCGGACTTCCTGAAATCAGTTGCTGGTATCCTGATCTCCCTGTCAGCTGTGTGTTGTTGGCAAACTACTCTCTGAGTTTCTGTTTCTGCATCAATAAAATGGAAATAATATTCATACATATTTCATGGAGTTTTGAGGACTATACGGCACAATGTCTGTGTTTAAAGAAATAGACTAAGACAGCAAGAAAAGAATAGTATTGATAGAAATTTTACTAGCAACAGGAGGCCCCATCCAGTGCAGAATCAAAGCTCTAGGGGATCAGGGTCAGTAGGTGAGAAGTGGAATACATTCTTTAAAACGAAAGTCCCTGCGTGCTGTCTTTGATCCGCTTTAGCAAAGGAGAAATCTCTTAACGTTGCTGGTTACCTAGCCATAGCTGGGCTAACTGGTTGATAGGCACTGGGCCAGCAATTGCATGCATGAGGCCTCCCACTGGGGACTATGGTATCCAGCTGCCTTTGCCTGGTAAGAGATGGGTTTATGGTGCCAAGTCAGCTTTTCACCACTGTCAGCAAGCTGTGTCACATGCATCGTGCTATGCAGAGTTCCTAGCATGTAATAATATCAGTTTTTATAACTAATATCACTTAAAAATGTACACACAATAAAAACACTCAACACTAAATAATAGTTGTTCTTAGAATTATGTCATGTCCCTGACAGTCCCCCTGCTCTAGTGGCCGGCATTCAGCCTGCTCCTATGTGGCCATCAGCATTGACCCAACAACAGTCAGGCTGACGCCATCCATCATGTCCTAAGCTTTTGCATTGATTTGCTGTGATCTTTAGAGTTTTATTGCATATTCAGCATTTTATTGCATAAGCTCTGTTACATGTGGATTTGCTACCTATAATATCTATTCACGCCTCCTATTCCCGCTCAGAAAAGTATGTTTATGATGCTATTCTAATTTCTCCCACAGCCAGGACCCACCCCAAAACCTCTCTCCTCCCTAAGCAGAAGGCAGCCCACGTCAATCCCCAGATGCATTCCTGCATGCCTTTGCATAGGCTGCTTGCTCTGCCCGCTTCTCCTCCCTCCATCCCGTATCTGGAAAACTCTGGATCTTTGTTTACCATCCAGCCAAACCTCCCCTTCATTATAACTTCCCTCACCCCACCTCCCCTAAGCATCATTGCTCTTGTTGCCTGTATGTCCCTAGAGCTCTTTGCACATTTTATCACCTTGCATTATCTTTGGGTCCCAGTTTCTCTACATGAATAATGGGAGAGTAAGAAAGAAGCACTCATATTTACAGAATAGATTAGGAGGCAAGAATGTCAACAATGTTTCACACACATAAAAACTTTGGAGACGTGTCTGAATAGGGAATGATGTTCAGGGAGTCTGGAGGGTGTCCTCCTAAGTCACATTAGTTTTCTAACTCTACAGATGGAGACTCCAGTTCCCTCAGGTGGAGGTGGAGACAGGGGAAGGGGTTACAATGCATCTTTGTTTCACAACATGTTACACAAGCATGAAACTGTTGCTTACCCATCCTTAGTGTAAATACAGTATGAAGCCAGAGACTGTTTTGCTAGTTGATAGAACTGTCTGTGAGGTTTGAATGGAATCCTATGCTATATAATAATTTTAATGGGTGGGGAGGGGGCACTGCAGACCTAAAAGGGGTAGATTTGGGGCATAAATTTGCCTTACTTGCTTATTTCTATTCAAATTTATTTCTTTTTTTATTCTCTGGCTTTGTCCATGATCTTGGAGCAACTGGATCAGACAGCCTTAGCACCCCCCCCCGGGAATCTCATGGGGACAGATCAGTAGAGGTCTCCAAGAGAAAAGTAAAGGACAAAGAGGGCCAGGGTCATCGGCTAAGAAGGGAGGATCTGGGTTTCCCTGAAGCTGTGTAAGATACACAGGGTACACAGAGTTATTGCTACTGTTTTATAGATGAGAAAAGTGAAGAAAGGTTGAGTTAGAGGGGTTGATCAATAATATTATTAAGACCAGCATGGTGTGAACTGTGACACAGATACAGAATATTACAGAGAAAAGAGAGAAAAAAGGAATTACAATTCTGGGCAGCTGAGAAAACTTCCTGGAGTACATAGTAATAATAAAAATCAAGCACTTTTCTTCATTTGTTGTTTGTTGTCAATGTGTAACTCCCTCACTGGAATGTAAGCTTCATCATAGCAGGGATCTGTTTGGGCAATTGACCATCTCAAGTGCTTATAACAGAGCCTGGGACATTAGAGGTTCTCAATAAATATTTGTACCTTGAAAGAATAAATGGTTCCCACAAATCTCCTGTGGATTACATCTTTGCTGCTACAGACAGCAATGGAGTTCCCTTTAAATATAATTATTGAATACCATCTTTCAGAGGAGAACCTGGCCATCCCTTTCTAAGAAGGCAACTTTCTAGCTGATAATTGAATAAAAAGCCAGAATCCGGTAAAGGGGACATGCTATTTCTACACAGAGTCCCATTACTAGACCTGTGGGTCACACATAGTACCCCTCAGTGACAGAGAATTGAACTGGAATAAATTTATTCATCATGCTAATCCCAGCTAAAAATCCTAAAACCTCAGGCTGCACCTCACTAATTCTAACTTCTTAACCTCCATGCTCCTCTCTTGTGTCCAAAGAACAAATCTCAAGTGATATGGTTTGGCTATGTCCCTGCCCAAATCTCATCCTGAATTGTAGCTCCCATAATCCCCACATGTTGTGGGAGGGACCCAGTGGGAGGTAATTGAATCAAGGGGGCCGTTTCCCCCATGCTGTTCTCATGGTAGTGAATAAGCCTCATGAGATCTGATGGTTTTCTAAATGGGAGTTTCCCTGCACAAAGCTGTCTTGCCGGCCGCCATGTAATCCGTGCCTTTTCTCCTCACCTGCCTTCCACCATGATTGTGAGGCCTCCCCAGCCTTGTGGAACTGTGAGTCAATTAAATCTCTTTCCTTTGTAAATTACCCAGTTCCAGTATGTCTATATTGGCAGTGTAGGAACAAACTGATATGCCATCTTCTATTTTTCTGGCTCAAATTCCAAGCAGAGAACATTAGGAAGCAGGAACTCCAGTCCTCTGAGCTTCCGTGAGCATTCTGCTATTTGCTGGGCTTTGGGCGCCCTCTGCAGGCCCTGTGAATTCCTGTCTCTGCTCCAGGCATAAAACGCAGGGAGGCTTCTCCCTCCAGGCTACATTTCCAGCCATAGCAGCAATAAATAGTGTGTTTCCCTTGGGTGGAAGGGACGCATAATCGGAAAGCACTGGAGGGGATCCCTGTGCTTAGACAGAATCACTTCAAGCAGAAGCCTCAGGTGGGAAGGTGGGGGTGTGTTCTAGCAAAAGGAACTCAAGATTAGGGATTTGTTAGCTAATATTCACTTACTGAGTCAGGTACACATTCATTCATTCATCAAATTTTTATTAAGGGCCTACTATGTGCCAGGGCACTGGAATTCAGAAGTGGAAAGCTTCTAAATTTTTGCCACAAAGAAAAACATATCCCCTCCCTTCATGGAGCTGGCACACTAGCAAGGAAAGACCAACAACCAGTTAGATAAATAAAACAGGGAGTAAGGTGGATGATGGTAAATGCCAAGGAGAAAAGATGAAGCAGGAAGAAGGCTATGAAGCTTCTGGGGCAGAGATGGGGAGCAGTAAGACGTTTTATCAGATGTCCAGGGAAATCCTGACTGAGAAGGACTGTGAAATGAAGATCGGGTTACAGAGAAGGAGTGAGCTTTGCAGCTCCCTGGAGGAGGCGCATCCAGTAGAGGGAACTGCCATGCAAATACCTTGAGGCAGTAGCATGCTCATGCGCTAAAGGACCACCAAAGAAGCCGTAGGCCTGGACTGAAGAAGATGAAGAGGAAGTAGAAGAGGTACAGGGGAGTGAAGCAGATTAGGTGGGAGAAGTTACAAGGGGTCAGATGAATCCAGGTATTGCTGGCAATTATGTGGGGAAGATGAAGAGCGTCAGAGACCAACCCAGCCTCCTGTGTGAACTCTAGTTGCTGGAGCACAATCCACTCAGCTGTAAGATATGGATCACAATGCTGGCTTGGAGGATTAAGAAATTCCCTGGCCTGCTGTCTGACATGTGCTGGGTGTCCAATAAACACTATTGTACCTATTTGCCCCTGCACACATCCCTGCTTATCATGTTTACTTGGTGGCTTAAGGATTTCTGAAATAGACGGCCTGAGGAAAATTGTGAAATTGCTTCAAAGTGTCCCCCACGTCTACTCCATTCACTCGGTGCTTGGGGCCCCTCCTGCTTCCCTATCAAGACTTCCTGTCCTCCCTGGGGATGCTGTTCCTAGGCAGCAGCCACTGTAAAAGTAACTTCAACTGCATCTCCATGAACATTGGAATGGAAGACACTACTAGACCTAGAGAGGAGATTGGAGCGGGAATGCTGGTTTTGTACATTTATTGGTAACACAATCTTGGTCAAACACTTACAACTCTGCACCTCACCCATCAGATGGGCCTGGCTCACAGAGCTTGGTGAGTACCTAAGAAGAGAATCAGCACGTGCATCATTTGTCACCTGTGATAACACCACAATGTGCCTTTACCCAGCACTTTATACATCAGTTTCAGGTTCTGTAGACTCTCAAAATATTCAGATAAGATGAGAGCCACGTTTAAGTCTCTTTGTCAGTAATTGTCTTGGAAATTGAGGGTTCATTTCCTTAGCTTCCCTGGATCTCAGATTGTCTCTAAGTTTGGGGAAACAATATTTGCCTTCTCTATTTCACAGACTCGACTGAAACATGTGTATAAAAGGTATTTTTTTAAAACAAACAAACAAAAACAAACCCTTAAAATTGGTAAGTATATGTGCTTAAACAGATACTTTGAGCTTACACCTTTTACACTAATTCACATGATTTTGAACTCTCCTTGTTCGAGAACCCTACATATCACTCAGATACAAAATCCTTGGTGCCACTGAGAAGGCATAGGACTATGGTTTCTTGTGATCTCACAGAGGCAGAGGTTAGGAATCTAAGGAAGCTGCAGGGGATGGTCACCAGGTGGTCTCCTCTGCAGTTAGAACTGCCTCTCACTAGCTCCCCACTTCCGCTTGACAGTGACTCAAACCCATGTTCAGATTGATTCCCTTTTGCTCCTCCTACTTCACAAACTTGATGCTCACTACATTCTCCAGTTTAGCTTCTGGAGATATCCTTAAGAGTTCGGCCAATTTTCTCCGTTCCTGTTCTGCCTATCACAGGTCATGGACCGGTTTACGGAAGCTCTGTGCTTGGCTCAGTTATCCATCCATGGTCCTATGAGCTCCAGTCAGTGGGGGCTGGGTCAAGTGAGGCAGACACCATACCACAGGGGCTGCAGAACAGCCCAGGGCCTCCTTTCTTAGCAGGGGTTGTAATCATGGGTGGTTTCTATTGGAAATGGGCAGTGGACAGATGCTGATCATGACACGTCCTTTCAGGACAGCAGAAAACAATGGATTGGACCCTCCTGTTGCATGCTTCTTCCAGTCAACTAGACTGGAAGCAAAGCAAAGCCACAGTCTAGAGACCAGAGCCTATTCTTCCAGGTGCATGTTGGATGAGCACCGTTGATTGTTAGAAACTCTGAGTAATCAGGGTGCACTCAACATAGACATGAAGACCAGGTCCTTAGTTTACTAAATAACACATCCCATTCCCTACCCAGTCCTCCCAGGATCCAGTTAGGAGATCTCTCCTGTTCTGTCAGCCACTCCAGCATACCCTAGGTCCTTTCTAAAGGGTACCTCCCAAAAATAAAAGCCATATGCCACACGTCCTCTGACAAAATGTTGAAGTAACTCCTTCTACCCTGACTGCATTCCTAAAGAGTGGCTACCATGCATTCCATAAACACAAAGTCTTGACAAAAGAAAGTCAAAGGATTTTGTTTTATTATTGTTGTTTATCATTAATACACATCACAAGTTACACAAAATGCCAACCAAAAAACAAATGTAGAAAAATAGTAGAATTGTATTGGCGCTAATGACTTTTTAATTACTATGATGGCTGTTTTACAGACAATTTGCAAGAGTGCAGGAGATTGTAATTATTGTATACAAATATTGTCACCAGAATAAATATGCATTAGGATTCACAGTGGCATCAAGCTATACATTCAGCTTCTTTTTCAGAGAAAGAGACCATGACAAAAGACCCTGCCTCTCTTTGCATTCTACAATGTAGGAGGTCACATTTGAAAATAAAAATAATAGAAGAAAAGAAATTACAGAGCCCTGCCCTGAGTGTGATCAATACACATAAGCCCCAGGCTGGTTCCCTTGGCCAAGTCAAAGCATGGGCATGCCTATGGACACTATTGGTGTGCCTTTTATTTATTCAGTGATCTGATTTTGTCTATTAATTAGGAAAAATGTTACGATTAGTTACTGAGTATCCAGACTTTGTATTACAGACAGGGAGAGGTGCTTCTAGATGAATTGGTTTGTAATCTTCCCCTTTTACTCTCTCTTTTTACACATTCCTTATCTTGGCACTGATCTGGGGATAGTGGCCCAATGGAGCATTGAAATCCTACCCAAATAGTGTGGCTGGTGTCACAGCAGCATCACATCTGGACTGGATTTCCACTTCCAGACCCAGATGAGAAGCCAAAATCCCAATACCAGGGATGTGATTTGCTTTTGGAGATATCAGGATGATATTAGTCTCAATGATGTTTTCACTTGCTCTTTTGCCTCATTAATCTATCCTGTACTATGAATGTGGCCATCCTCTCCCCAAACTAGATTACAAATTCTTGAATAGCAAAGTCATATCTAATTAATTTCTGTAACGACCAGTGCTTAGCACAGAGCGAAGCAGATGCTAAACATTTTAAACAATAAATGGACTTAATATGAATTATAGGAAAATTGCAAATGAAAATAAAATCATAGACTCTAACGGTAAGTTGTATACAGAGAAGAGAGTATTTTGGGATCAAGTGAAGTGCTCTATTTAAAAGGAAATGCATGTGTGTGTGTATGCATGTGCATATATATATATATATACACATATATATATATATCTCCTATTCCTCTATCTCTGCATATATATATATATATATATATATATATACATACATACATATACATATATACGTATATATGTATATGCAGAGGTAGAGGAATAGGATACATATATATGTATATATATATGTGTGTGTGTGTGTGTGTGTGTGTGTGTGTGTGTATGCAGAGATAAAGGAATAGGATATCAGATGCACCTGGATTGTTATTCAGCTTTCTTTCTCAGGGCAAGAAGAATAAGCAGGGTATTTAACTTATTGTTAAACTTATTGCTTATGGAAATGTCCCTAGGGCTAAAGGACATCTCAATACGTCTTTACCGTTTGATACAATACAAAGGATTCTGAGTGACATTTACAGAATTAAATCTTTCAAACACCTTACATTAGATGTAACACTGTTCCCAGCTATGTGTCAAGCTGCAGCCTTTTCTCAACTCTCAACTTAACCATGGCATACAATATACCCTAAACAGAAAAATAGTTGTGTGACATGAATCATTCAATCATGCACTGATTTGACATGAAAATGTCCAGTCTGGAAGCTTGTGGAGTTACAGTAGAATGTTCTGATAGAAGTTTAAGCCTAAAGATTCAAACCAAGTAATCTCCCAGAAGCCATCATCTCTGAATCACTTTAAAGACATGTAAGAAATCTCTTGTTTATTTCAAAGATACTTCCCTTTAACCAACCTTTTGCTATAAAACATTCCCAAGCCACTCCCCAAACTTTTCAACGCTCACTCTGTAACAGGCACTGTTCCAGATCTCTACTTTTCCTATCTTGTTCACACCCCTGAACTACATTTCAATTAGCTATTTCCAAGCCTTTCCAAGGAAACTGATGCCTAAGGATATAATGATGCTTCCCATTACACTCAATTCCACTGTGATATCTTAAACTTCTCTTCTCTTGCAAACTCAGAAGCTTAGAGGGTAAACATGAGCCAATGTCAAACTCTCTGCATTAGCATCAGTTG
The DNA here is from genome assembly GCF_009761245.1 of Sapajus apella. Taxonomy (NCBI): domain Eukaryota; kingdom Metazoa; phylum Chordata; class Mammalia; order Primates; family Cebidae; genus Sapajus; species Sapajus apella. The sequence goes on from NW_022436943.1 coordinate 60,975,077, forward strand.
CTGTGGATGACATGAAGGGCTGGGAAGAAAACACGAGCTTTCAAAGGATTGACCCTCTCAGCAAAGACATATTGAACACCCACTCTGTGCCAGGCAGTGTGTTCAGGACCAGGTGTACTGGAAGACTTAGACATGGTTTCTGCCCTCGAGGAAAAATTATCCATAGGTGAGAGATCTGTAGGGTCACAGATAAAAATGTGATGAGAAATGAGAAAAGAGTGGGCTAATGGGAACGTGAGAAAACCTAGCTCCGATGGCAAGGCACGGAGCTCAGATTCATCCAGAAGCAAGAATCTACAATCTAGGAACCATTTATTGCAGATTCAAACCTTATAGTAAAGGGAATGAATCCGGATGAATATGACCAGCCATCGCATCGTGAGAACTGTAGAATCTGATAAGGTATGGAAGGAAGAGCACAGCCTGGGACAGCTGTGGAAAGAAAGGCGTGTGGTTTTGGAAAAGGAACTCTGGGTTACTAAGAGAAAAGAGAATCTGAGAAATCTTAGCAAAGAACAGAACAGTTCAGCCAATCACACTGTTGACAATGTTTTATAAAACCAGATTTGTCACTGAATAAGTTTTTCTTACTGTTTAATTTATTGGTTATATAGATGTCTTATATAAGACTATATTATAATAGAAGGCTCATAAGGTTATGGTTTAGAAACATGGGCTTGAACATTGGCTTTGATTTTAACAAAACATGTGACCTTTACAATTAAGTAACTCTGGGTTGGAAGAATCATAGAATAAAAGATAAAATGAAGGCTAGAAGTTCAAATATTGACTCTACAACTGCTAAGCTGTGTAACTGTAGGCAAGTTACTTGACCTCTGCCAGCATCATTTATATGTTGTGTGGGATTAAATGAAACCATATATGCAAAAATCTAGCCAACAAATTCAATTACTGTAGGTTGTTTCCATTTATTTTCTTCATTTGTTAAAAATTAGACGGATGAGAGTCCAGGTTTGTTTTACTTGTAAGAGTCTCTGATTCTGTGATGACACAAAGTTTGGGTTTTGAGGACTGTTTCCGTGAAGTCCTATAATCACAACCACATCTGTGAAACAGATACACACAGTCTTTATAATGTGCTCATAAAGAGATCAAATATAGAGAAATAACCTGGTTTAATGATTCACAAAATGCTATTCAGCAACATCCATACATTTACATTTGACCTAAAAGCTCAGTTCTGTAGATTCTGGGTTTTCTATTGTGTAACAGAAGTCACTGGGATCCTTTTCCCAAAAATTAAAATTGGCTTAGAGACTTTGTGCACTGAAAACTCTGTATTCTTGCATACTGCATTATTGCCATTCAACTTAAAAAGCACTGGGAAGAGTTCCACTTTTCCAAATTTTCCATAGTGTTTTCTATTGAGACTTAACTAGCATCATGCACAATTGCGCAGGTACCATGGAAAATAAAGCTAGAAACAAGTAAAGAAAGAAGTAAAATTGATAAATGAAGGAGGAAAGGGAGAAAGAAGTACAAAAATCCTGAGAATGGTACCTTAAAGATTTTGAAAAATCTCCTTGGTGGTTTATCTTCATTTAGAAATTATATATGTGTGTGCATGTGTGTGTGTGTGTATGTGTGTGTGTGTGTACACAATATTGTATATAATGTCACCACAATGACTGTGCTTTGCCATACATAGATCCAGACCTGTCTGGTCAAGTGGAGCTGGGAGAGCGCAGTTCAGGATGCTAGACAGCAGATGGAGTCTGTGTTAAGCAGCCCATTTTTCGTCTTCCAATTCTGATATTCATTATTTTAGATGCTAACAGTTAAAAGTGAAAACTAAGTTTTTTTTTATCATTGTCCCAGATCCTTTTAGTGTTTAGGATTATATGATTTATGTTCATCTACATAGCCTAGAACAGTACTTAACACAAAACAGATGTTCAGTAAAATGCGTAAAGAATAGGTGAGTGAAAAACTGAAAAAAAAAAAAAGATCCAGTTGCTAACATGTAATGCTATACTGAGATGGGTGCCTTGCAAGAAAATTAACAGAAAGCACAACTGTGGTTCTATATCGTGGCCACACTTCTTCTTTCAGCACTCCCACAACTGTCCCTAGTAGCCCTGGTTATTTCTAATGCTCAGAAATACATGCTGTGAAACCAAAGCTAATGGCACAGCAAAAAAAAAATAAAATAAAATAAAAAAAAGTGGCAATTACATTCAGGGGCTTGCAGATGAATGAAAGCTTTCAATTCAGTAGTCATGTGCGTAGAGAGATGCCATCATCTTCATCATCTTACACAGTGAGAGCCAACTAAACACTCATCACCTTGTGACACTTTTAAAGGCTTTTTTTCTTCTTTACAGAAACGCCTGGGTTATGTGTTATTATTTACAGTGTGTTCTTTGCCATTCATGTACTACATGGGTGATCTGCCTACTGGTTCCTCCCAGAGTTCTTTCTGGACATGGCCTTGGCCACACTCACTGTGCCGGTGACTTTCTGCTCTGTCTACATTCCTTTTGCATATACCCTCCATCAGGATGGGATGATTATTTTGTTTTAGTTTTATGACCAACACCTGGCTCATGCAGGCTATAGGAATCATTTGGGGCCGAATGAAGGACTGTAGTTTCGACTAAGTTATCCCAACCTCCTGGGGGCTGCAGATTGCTTAACTGTATGCTGAGGATTAAATAACGCTTTCCTGTACAAATTTTTTATGGGCTGAGTGCAGTGGCTCATGCCTGTAATCCCAGCACGTTGAGAGGCTTAGGCGGATAGATCATGAGGTCAGGAGATCAAGACCATCCTGCCCAACATGGTGAAACCCCCTCTCTACTAAAAATACAAAAATTAGCTGGGTGTGGTGGTGGGTGCCTGTAATCCCAGCTACTCAGGAAGTAGAGGGAGGAGAATCGCTTGAACCAGGGAGTCAGAGGTTGCAGTGAGCCAAGATCACATCACTGCACTCCAGCCTGGCGACAGTGTGAGACTCCATCTCAAAAAAAAAAAAAAAAAAAAAAAAAAAGTTATGATCCAAGAGCAGTTTGTATGGTCCCCTTAAATACCAATATAAGAATTTCATTTGTTGCTTCCATGCATAAAAAAATAATCTTAACCAAATGACTATTCCCTCTTCTTAGCTTCTTTATATGATGTCATTTATTAGAGTTTTTCTCCATGAGAAGGCCACCAGACATGTCTACTATGCTTCTCAAAGGAAAATTTCAGAAATGAGTGATGGTGAAGCATGTGGCTGGACTTCTCCCAAGACAGGAGGGATCAGATCTCTCCCAGAGGGTGAAGTGTGGAGAGGGACATGATGGCAGGGGCAGGCCCTGGTCTCACAGGGGCTCTCATTACCAAGTGGAAATTTGCTGGTGTTAACTATGGAAATTTACTCGTGATGTAAGAAGAAAATCCTGCATGGCAGCTGATTTCTCACACCTCCGTTTTCTACTTTTGTGCTCAAACATATTCTCCATCTGCCTTTGCAGTGGCCAAAGGTTCCCAGCCCTCTGCTCTCACATGAAGCCCTTTGCTTATTCTGCCCCCTCTTGGAGGGATCCACACAACCCACCTTCACCAAGCCTACTCCAACTCAGCCTCCAGGTCTCGGCTTAGATGCCAAACCCTCCTGGAGGCCTTTTCTGACCACCTCTCCCCCACATCCTTACTGTAGATGGATGCCCCTGCTCTGAGCACACACAGAACCATACCTCTTCTGTGGGGCCACCCACTTTGATTTCCCATTTGATCAGCTGTGTTCCTTGCTAGACAGTGAGCTACTGAATTTTACCAATGGATCCCTGGCACAGAGTAGGTCCTCAGGACAGACTTACCAGATGAATAAATGAATGATATAATGAAGAGTACACCCTGGGGTGACATGCGGTGCAAGGTAAATAGTCTCACCATTCGAGTCCCACTCTCAAGGCTTCCTTCCTGACCTTCCCCAGCCAATAAGGAGTGGATGCCTAGGGCCAGGGAGCACAAGTCCTGCCTTCCTCAGAGCTTTCGTTATATTCCCTTGTAATAATAAGACTGTGAAACCCCATCTCTACTAAAAAATACAAAAAATTAGCTGGGTGTGGTGATGCGCGCCTGTTGTCCCAGCTACTCAGGAGGCTGAGGCAGGACAGCTGCTTGAAACTGGGAGGCGGAGGTTGCAGTGAGCCGAGATCGAGCCACTGCACTCCAGCCTGGCGCCTGGCAACAGAACGAGACTCTGTCTCAAAAATAATAATAATAAATAAGACTGGATCTCCCTCCAGTTCCTCGTGAGCAGGGACTGTGTATTTTACCTCTGTGCTTCCATCTGGCACAGATGGATGGAAGCTGTTTGGCAAATACCTGTGGATTGTAGAAGCCAACAGAGGGCTTTTCTCTCTTTACCTTCTCTCAGGTTCACAGCGCTCCCTCTGCTTTCAAACTGCCATTGGGGTGTTTGTTTTGCCCCAAGATGACTTGAGGTTCATATCTGCTTCCCTGGATTTATTTGGTTCATAAACAACAAATTCCAATGAATCTCAATATTGGTGATTTTTATTTCTGTCTCATTTGGGGAAACAACAACTCATAAAAACAAAAACAAAAATTACGCAGAGAATGAAGACATATTGGACCATTATCTTGGCAGGCATTTTCTTTATAATTTTTACAATCAATAATAGAATGTCCTGTTTTACATAATATATATTTATATATATTTTATGTATATATATATATTTATATATTAGATATCTATATTTTGATAGAAAGAGACATAAAAAAGCCTTTTCAAATGAGGCATGACACGCAACACTTGACACTCTTATTTACAATATAGAGATGTACTTTCTACACAATTATAATAGATGCTCAGAGGCCAGAGAGGGTTTACAAAGACAGCAGAGCACCCCTATAAAAAAGAGGTGCACCATGCAGCTGGACGTTTATTGCCATTAGTTCTATGTCCAGACAGCATATTTAAGTTAAAAATGGCATCTGGTTATTGGAAAAGGTGATGATCATCAGATTCATCCCAGCTCCATAACCGTGGGCAACACAGTCTTTCAAATGACCAGGGAATGACAAACATTGCTGATGAAAATTGGAAATACAACATGAAATGTACTCATCAGAGGGACAGGGCCCATCATTTGGCCAGAAAGGAGAAGCTACTACCAACCTATGGTCCTGTACTGAGCATGAGCACTTGCCTGGGTCAAAAAACAACATGCACTGCAAGACTAGGGATCAAATGTCTCCCAGGTGTCAGAGTAAATGCAGCACTCCTATGAGTAACCAGAGTCTCTGCCCAGCTCTGAACCCTGACAAAAATTCTCACTGGAAAGTGACTAGGGGACTTAGTGAACTCAAATGCATTATGACCAGGATATAACAAGCATTCAGAAAAGACCCACTGAGAAACTCTAAATCCATTGTGTGCAAGTGTGTCTTTGCAAGACATTCAACTCTCCCCCAACAATCCTCCCTTTTTTTTAAAGAATCCCACATGTCTACACTCCTGCAAACTTGCCCATATGGACTCATTTCCCATGGTCTGCTTTTAGCTGTCAAAGTCACACTGTTAATATAAGAGGATCTAAAATTCTCAGATGAGCTTAGATTTACTTAGTTTTGTTACCATGGCATCAGTGACCTAGAGTCATGGCCCAGGTGCTGAGAAACCTGGTCCTAGATGTGTTTCCACACGTCAGAAAGGATTTTTTTTTTTTTTTTTGCAGAAGCAGGGAGCTTTCATCTCCAAAAGATGAGGCTCCTGTCTTATTTAGCCCTACTATCCAGGTTCATTAATCTCTTCCATACAACTAAATGATCCTTTAGGCTTCCTTTAGCCTATACAACATACTCAGTCTTTGAGACCTTACCATTAAACATCCTAGTGATTTTCAAAACTCCCTTTGAGTCACTTTCCAATAACAGTTTGTGTTGAATCTTCAGTCTGGGTGTTCTCCTCCTATCTGATTTCACTTTTGTCCCTGTCATCTATTGGTTTTTATCAACATAGTGACCTTTCCTAGCCCTTTATTTTCCTAAGGCAAGAAGACATTTCTATTGAAAGATAACCAGCACCCTTCTTAGAGCTCCCCTGAGGTTTTAATCCAGCACTCCTCCATTTAGATGTTTTTCTCCTTCCACGGATAGGAGAAGCAGCTGGCCACGTTAATGGTTTTAATTTTTTGCAGTTGCATTGAATGCTAACATAGCATATCTTTGGAAGTATATCAGCAGGAGCTTCACACGTGTGTGCATTCATCTCAGTGGCCCCTTCTGCTAGGTTAGTCTCACTCGTGTTCCCTACTACAGACGAAGATGTAAGCAATCACTAAAATAATTTGTGGATCAGGGCTCTGCATAGAAAAAGTCTGGGAAAGTAGGTGGAGCAACTATTCATAGTTCAGTGTGTTCTTAGAGTCATGTTTCTCTGTAACAAACTTGTATTTAACAATAGTGTCACCTTTATCCCTCTTTACCTTAAGTCACCCTGCTCACTGCTGTTATGAAATAAAAGTGGGATTTGTAATGCATTCCTTGCTCTCTTGTTTGGAAAACGTGAAGAGAAAATACGAGTATGGGCATCACATTTTCTTGAACAATTGGCGCATTTGAATCTATTGAGGATTCTATTTACACAAATATGTTCCACTTCTGCACAGAGATTAACCTGAGTTCTGAAATGCTTGTGTGCACTTAATTTAATCAGAAATGATAAAGCTATAAGCTAGTAACATACTGGGCAAGTCTAGTTAAATTGGAGTCATCTCTCAGTGAGCCAATACTGGCTAGCAAAGGGAGCTCACCAACTCCCAAGTATTCTGTTTATTCTCTCATAATTTCCTAGAAAGCATCTTGAATGACACTCCAGGCAACTACACAAATTCACACAAAGTTTGTTGTCATTTAGTCTATTTGCTCAGTTTTCCCAAATCTCCAAAACAAAAGCACCTCTCACATCGGGTTCCACCCCAGCCTCCATCCCTCAACGCTGTTCCCTTGAGCTTCATTCTGAAATGGTGAGGTCTGTAAAAGCAGGTCTTAGTTAAAGCTTTCCACCTATCTTAAGCATTACCCAAGGCCTGCTCACTCAAAGCCACTACTTGAAGTAGTTGAGTCCTGCCACCAGGAAAAACTTCTCCAGGAAGAGTTCTGAATCCAGCACAGCGATGTGAGCAGCTCGGCCTATCAGGGTATTGGCAGTGTTGGGCAGGGCGTGGAACACGTTGTGTCGGATTAAAGTGCAGTCCTTGGCTTCAACCAGAGGGCCCAGGAGGTTGTTGATCATTTCCGCATAAACTGGCCCTGTAAAGGGAGAAAGAAGGATGTGAAGCTGGTGCAGAAGTTAGCAGTGGAATCTAGAGAACATTGCTGCATATGTGTCAAAATTCTATTCCTGGGCAGACTTTCTATGTAGCAGTTTCCAGCCTCCTCCTAATGTTGGTGAAATAAACATGAAATAAAATCAAAGTTCTCTTTGTCTAGTCAGATTACAATAGCCAGAAGTCAGAAGCGGATTCTGTACAGTGGCTGCGTGGAGCCTTGCACCAGAAACTAGGATGGTGGTGTCTGTGTTTCTCAATAGTAGCTGTGCCTCCCAGCGAGGAAGTGGAGAAAGAGGCGTACACCAGAGAGGATCCTCAGGGTTTCAAGTTCTATTTCAGGGTACCTTGGGGGTTGGAGACACAGCTCAACAGGGAAGTGGAAGCAGGCATCCCCAGATGTCATACATAATGCAAGCCATGTGGCATTTCACCCGGCTCCTCTGATTCCACAGAAAGAGAATGCAGTTTTCTTTATGTTGGTTTTTGTTTTTACAATTGTTAGTCTCAATGGACTGTTTCCATCTGAAAGTGACTCCATTGCAATTTTTCATCAGGCCATGGGGGTCTTGGAGCCATGCCATGCAATAGAATTGCTGAGCAATAGATACATTTGCACACCTGGATCTGCGATTCATGATTCATACCTCCTAGCTCTTTTCTGAAAAACTGTTTATGACAACTTTTTTTCATCAAGAGACACCTTCTGGAATGATGCTGAAAGCTAGGATATTTTACTTTTGACCAACTGTGGAGACAGTAATTGGAAGTTGTAAGTATGACAAGCCTCTGGGTACCCACTCCAACAACCAGGTCTGTTTTATAAAGCCAGTAGAGGAGTCACTTTGGATGATGAAAGAGCTTATTCTGAGTTTAACAGTCCACAGCCTCACTCTGGACACTCCCCCATGCCACCTGAAGGGAATCACACTGTTTTCCATTTTCCTCCACTTATCAGCAGGGGAGAGTACTTAGAGGTCTGCTTTCACAGACTGGGATGGACAGCAGGACTCCAAATCATGGTGGGGGCGTGTATTTGGGTTTTTTTTCTTTTCCCCCTCTTCTTAGGGTCTTGGCAGGAGTTTTGAGGTAAAAGGAATTGAAACGTGAAATTGAAGTAATTAGGGATTTGGATGTAGCCATGTCAATTCAGCTGAAAAAAATTTGGGGTTAACACAAATGGTATGGTCCTTCCCAAGAGCCCACTGATGTTTTAGAGTAGTGATAATTATAATAGGCAATCATATGACGCGAGGTTATGCCACAAATATTTTATGCATGAACTATTCTTTATGAGGGAAAATTCAAGTCAGCCAAAATTCAGCATCAAAGTTAAGTAAACCATGGTTTGTGGGCTAAACAATCCTGTGCTCCTTTAAAATATTTATGAACGTGGGCGCCAAGATGGCCGAGAGAAGCCAGCGCGGTAAGGCAGCTCTCTGTGGGACTGACAGGGCACTGGAACTGGGCCCACGGAAGGAGGCGCAGGGCGGGAGCCGCCCAGGGGGCGAACCAAGATGGGAGGGGTGAGTCCCCACGTGAAACGTGCCACCGGCTCGAAGGCTCTCGGGACTTAACCCCCCCGTGCTCCGTTTCAGATCCTGTGGTTGCCTCATCCCTCCTGCAGCCCACAGTCCACAAGAGCCCTGCAGGACGGTGGGGGCCGTGGGTAGTCGAGGCAAATCTGTTACCTCCCGGCGCGGGCAGGTCTTTGCAGGGACCTGGGTGAAGTTTGGACTAACACCAGCCGGAGAGACCGTCCCACAGAGGGAGGCAGAGTTGAAAGCAGGGAGACAGATCACAAGGCCTGGCAGGCCCCACCCCCACAGAGCTCAAACTGAAGCCCTCGCTAGAGAGTTTGGCAGCAAATACACCAGCTTGACCCTAACCAGGAAGCTCGAGCTCTGGGAGAGCCGCCACGGGGAAGGCGGGGCCCATCTCACCTGCAAAGGAACCCCAGGGAAGGACCACCCACCCAGCCACCTGACTGAACGCGAGAGCCCAGCGACGCCCTCTACAGGCCAAAAAAGATACAGCTCCAACCTCAACAGAAGAAAACGTCCACTCAGACTCCTCCTGAAATCACCAACTTCAAAGATAAATCCATGAAAATGGGAAAAAAAAAAAAAAAAAAACAGCGCAAAAAGGATGAAACCACCAAAAAACAGAACACCTCTTCTCCTCCCTGGGATCACAACTCCTCACCATAAAGGGAACAAAAAAAGACAGGGAATGAATCTGACAAATCAACAGAAGCAGGCTTCAGAAGGTGGATAATAACAAACTTCTCTGAGTTAAAAGACCATGTTCTAAACCAATGCAAAGAAACTAAGAACCTTGAAAGAAAGGTTAGATGAAAGCTAACTAGAATAACCAGCTTAGAGAAGAACATAAATGACTTGATGGAGCTGAAAAACACAGCATGAGAACTTTGTGAGGCATACACAAGTTTCAACAGCTGAATCTATCAAGCAGAAGAAAGGATATCAGAGATAGAAGATCAAATCAATGAATAAAACGAGAAGGCAAGATTAGAGAAAAAAGTGAAAAGAAATGAGCAAAGCCTCCAGGAACTATGGGATTATGTGAAAAAACCTAATCTACACTTGATTGGCGTACTTGAATGTGACAGGGAGAATGAATCCAAGTTGGAAAACACTCTTCAAGATATTAACCAACAAAGCTTTCCCAACCTAACAAGGCAGGCCAACATTCAAGTCCAGGAAATACAGAGAACACCACAAAGATATTCCTCAAGAAGAGCAACCCCAAGGCACATAGTTGTCAAATTCACCAGAGTTGAAATGACGGAAAAAATCCTAAGGGCAGCCAGACAGAAAGGTTGTGTCACCCACAAAGGAAAGACCATCAGACTCACAGTGGATCTCTCAGCAGAAACCCTGCAAGCTAGAAGGGAGTCGGGGCCAATATTCGACATCCTTAAAGAGAAGAACTTTCAACCCAGAATTTCATATCCAGCCAAAATAAGCTTCATAAGTGAAGGAGCCATGTCAATTAATGGACAAAACAACCAGCCAGCAACAAAATGGCAGGATCAAATTCAGATATAACAATATTAACGTTGAATGTAAATGACCTAAATGCCCCAATCAAAAGCCACAGACTGGCAAACTGGATAAAAAGTCAAGATCCATTGGTATGCTGTATTCAGGAGACCAATCTCACATGCAAAAACTCACATAAACTCAAAATAAAGAGATGAAAGAAGATTTACCAAGTAAATGAAGAGCAGAAAAAAGCAGGGGTAGCAATCTTAGTCCCTGATAAAATGGACTTTAAGCCAACAAAGATCAAAAGAGACAAAAAAGGACATTATATAATGGTAAAAGGATCAATGCAACAAGAAGAGCTAACTATCCTAAATATTTATGCACCCAATGCAGGAGCACCCAGATACATAAAGCAAGTTCTTAAAGACATACAAAGAGACTTAGACTCCTGCACAAAGACTCCTACAAAGAGACTTAGACTCCTGTCAGTGGAGTGTTAAAGTGGGAGACTTTAACACTCTGCTAACAATATTGGACAGATCAATGAAACAGAAAGTCAACAAGGATATCCAGGACTTGAACACAGATTTGGACAAAGCGGACCTAATAGACATTTATAGGACATTCCACCCCAAATCCACAGAATACACACTCTTCTCAGCACCACATTGCACTTACTCCAAAATTGAACACATAATTGGAAGTAAATCATTCCTCAGCAAATGCAGAAGAACAGAAATCATAGCAAATAGTCTCTCAGACCACAGTGCAATCAAATTAGAACTTGGGATTAAGAAAAGCACTCAAAGCCACACAATCACATGGAAACTGAACAACTTGCTCCTGAATGACTAATGGATAAACAATGAAATGAAGGCAGAAATAAAAATGTTCTTTGAAACCAAAGAGAATGAAGACACAACTTACCAGATCCTATGGGACATAGTTAAAGCAGTAAATGCCCACATAAGAAACAAGGAAAGATCTAAAATTGACACCCTATCATCAAAATTGAAAGAACTGGAGGAGCAAGATCAAAAAAAAAAAAAACTCAAAAGCAAGCAGAGATTAGAAATAACTAAGATCAGAGCAGAACTGAAGGAGATAGAGACATAAAAAACCCTTCAAAATATCAATAAATCCAGGAGCTGGTTTTTTTAAAAGATGAACAAAATAGACAGACTGCTAGATAGACTAATAACAAAAGAAAAGAGAGAAGAATCAAATTGATGCAGTAAAAAATGATAAAGGGGAGATCACAACTGATTCCTCGGAAATACAAACTACCATCAGAGATTACTACAAACAACTCTATGCACGTAAACCAGTAAATCTGGAAGAAACGGATAAATTCCTGGACACTTGCACACTCCCAAGACTAAGCCAAGAAGAAGTTGAAACCCTGAATAGACCAATAATAAGGTCTGAAGTTGAGGCAGCAATTAATAGCCTACTGACCAAGAAAAGTCCAGATCCAGACAGGTTCACAGCTGAATTCTACCAGATATACAAAGAGGAGCTGGTACCACGCCTGTTGAAACTATTCCAAACAATACAAAAAGAGGGAATCCTGCCTAACTCTTTCTACGAGACCAACATCATCTTGACATCAAAATCTGGCAGAGACACAACTAAAAAAGAAAACTATAGGCCAATATCCATGATGAACATTGATGCAAAAATCTTCAATAAAATACAGGCAAACAGAATCCAACAGCATATCAAAAAGTTTATCCACCATGATCAATTAGGCTTCATACCAGGGATGCAAGGCTGGTTCAACATACACAAATCTATAAATGTAATTCACCACATAAACAGAACCAAAGACAAAAACCACGTAATTATCTCAATAGAAGCAGAGAAGGCCTTTGACAAAATTCAACAGCCCTTTATGCTAAAAACTCTCAATAAACTATGTATCAATGGAATGTATCTCAAAACAATAAAAGCTATTTATGACAAACTCACAACCAATATCATACTGAATGGGCAAAAATTAGAAGCATTCTCTTTAAAAACTGGCACAAGGATGCCCTCTCTCATCATTCCTATTCAATATAGTATTGGAAGTTCTAGCCAGAGCAATTAGGCAAGAAAAGAAGTAAAAGGCATTCAATTAGGAAAAGAAGAAGTCAAATTGTCCCTATTTGCAGATGACATGATCATATATTTAGAAGACCCCATTGTCTCAGCCCAAAACCTCCTTAAGCTGTTAAGCAACTTCGGCAATGTCTCAGGATACAAAATCAATGTGCAGAAATCACAAGCATTCCTATACACCAATAACAGACAAACAGCCAAATCATGAGCACATACAATTTACAATTGTATGTAAACTCCCATTTACAATTGCTACAAAGAAAATAAAATGCCTAGGAATATAAGTAACAAAGGAGGTAAAGGATCTCTTCAAGGAGAACTACAAACCACTGATCAAGGAAATAAGAGAGGGCACAAACAGATGGAAAAACATTCCATGCTCATGGTTAGGAGGAATCAATATTGTGAAAATGGCCATACTGCCCAAAGTAATTTATAGATTCAATGCTATCCCCATCAAGCTACCATTGACCTTCTTCACAGAACTAGAAAAAAAACACTTTAAACTTCATATGGAACCAAAAGAGAGCCCACATAGCCAAGACAACCTAAGCAAAAAGAACAAAGCTGGAGGCATCACACTACCTGACTTCAAACTATACTACAAGGCTACAGTAATCAACACAGCATAGTACTGGTACCAAAACAGAGATATAGACGAATGGAACAAAACAGGGGCCTTGGAAGCAATGCCATAAATCTAAAACCATCTGATCTTTGACAAACTGGACAAAAACATGCAATGGGGAAAGGATTCCCTGTTTAATAAATGGTGTTGGGAAAACTGGCTAGCCATATGCAGGAAGCTGAAACTGGACCCCTTCCTTACACCTTATACAAAAATTAATTCCAGATGGATTAAAGATTTAAACATAAGAACTAACACCATAAAAACCCTACAAGAAAACCTAGGCAACACCATTCAGGACATAGGCACAGGCAAGGACTTCATGACTAAAACACCAAAAACAATGGCAACAAAAGCCAAAATAGACAAATGGGACCTAATTAAACTTAAGAGCTTCTGCACAGCAAAAGAAACAATCATTAGAGTAAACTAGCAACCAACAGAATGGGAAAAAGTTTTCACAATCTACCCATCAGACAAAGGGCTAATATACAGAATCTACAAAGAACTAAAGCAGAATTATAGGAAAAAAACAAATGAACCTATTCAAAAGTGGGCGAAGGATATGAACAGACACTTTTCAAAAGAAGACAAATATATGGCTAACAAACATATGAAAAAATGCTCATCATCACTGGTCATCAGAGAAATGCAAATCAAAGCCACATTGAGATACCATCTCACGCCATTTAGAATGGTGATCATTAAAAAATCAGGAGACAAGAGATGCTGGAGAGGATGTGGAGAAATAGAAATGCTTTTACGCTGTTGGCGGGAGTGTAAATTAATTCAACTATTGCGGAAGACAGTGTGGCAATTCCTCAAGGATCTAGAAATAGAAATTCCATTTGACCCAGCAATCCCATTACTGGGTATATATCCAAAGGATTATAAATCATTCTATCATAAAGACACATGCACATGTATGTTCATTGCAGCACTTTTTACGATAGCAAAGACCTGGAACCAACCCAAATGCCCATTGGTGATAGACTAGACAAAAAAATTGTGGCACATATACACCATGGAATACTATGCAGCCATAAAAAACTATGAGTTCATGTCCTCTGTAGAGACATGGATGAACCTAGAAACCATCATTCTCAGCAAACTGACACAAGAACAGAAATCCAAACACTGCATATTTGCACTCATAGGCAGTTGATGAACAGTGAGAACACTTGGGCACAGGGAAGGGAATGACACTCACAGGGCTAGTTGGTGGGGTGGATGGGAGTGGAGGGGGGCAGAGTGGGGAGGGGTGGGGAAGAGGGGGAGGGATAACACCTGGAGAAATGCCTGATGTAGGCAATAGTGGCGGGGGATGGAGATAGCAAACCACATGGCATGTATGTACCTATGCAACAATCCTGCAGGATACAGGACATGCACATGTACCCCAGAGCCCAAATACAATTAAAAAATAAAAATATAAAATAAAATAATGTTTATGATTATGTAACAATATTTTTAAAATGATGTATGTGAATATTATCTAACAACATGAATAATGAATAAATGTTGCCAATAAATGGAAATATAAGCATCTTATTGTTACACTAATACCATAATTTGTTTAAATTGTATATGCAATAAAAGTCAAAGGTCATTTATTTAAAAAAAAAAAAAGTCACCCAAAATGTAGTGATGACTCAACCAGATCATTTTCTGCTGAGATCTTGATTGGTTTAATAAGCCCTGGAAGCAATGGTTGATATATGTGTTTAAACATACATAGCAAACTCATATTTTTTTTTCTCAAATACAGCACTGTTTTAAAATTGATGGACTTAAGGGATAGAGGCAAATTATCTATGTGACAATGTAGAGAATAAATTGGAAGGTTATGTGAAGCCAGAGGAGGATGGGAGGTATTTTATTTCAGAATTTTTGAAAAATAAAAATATTGGTACTTCTTCCAGGAAAGAGTGCTAATCACATATAAACTAAAGTTCATATCAAGTCTTCTAATCTTTTTAATTCACCAAGTAAGTCACATTCTTTGATCCCATGTAAAAATGTAACAGAAAATATGAATTTAACAAAAGAGAGGGCTATTGTTTCTTAAGATGACTAACAGGATCATTAATCAACTTAAGTCACATATTAATATCCTTTGAGGAGGTGTGGCTATGTTTCAATAAAACTTTATTTCAAAAATGAGAGGTGGGTTGAATTCGGCTTGTGAGTCATAGTTGTTGAACTCTATTCTTAAGCTTTACCAAGGTTGAAATGTAAACAAAAATACTTCTCTATGTCAAAGAGATAAGAAAGTAGGCAAGGAAAATTAGCAAATCCCTGCACAAAGAACAGTTTAGCTGTCTATCGACAATGGCTGTGTTTCGTCAAGTCTGAACTTAAAACCAAATCATTGACTCTTTATTGTCACAGATATTAGCATATAATGGTGTCCCATGGGCAATTAGAAAATATTTTAAAATGGATAAAAAATATATATGAAAAAGCTTCAATATTTAAAAATTCAGGCTGAAAAATTATAAGCAAATATCTTTAAGTTAATATTTAATCTGAGAGACAGTAGAGAGAGATAGGCAGGCACTGATATACTCTAACATTACAGGTGTTGCTGTTATTAATATTTTCAAAGAGAATTTGGCAAAAAACTTTAACAGTAACTCGTTAATGTTTTCCTCCAATAATACCACTACCAGAAATCTATTCTAATGAAATATCAGATTTATTAAAAATTTACACATGCAAAGTCTTTCATCACACAACAGCTAAAAAGGAAACCTTCTGGAAGCAAGCTATATGTGCAGTAATTGAGAAGTTATTAAATAATAGTATGTGCATAAGTATAGTTTATAATTATTAAAAAAATGTGTTTACATTTATGATATTTTTGTTAACATGGACAAATAAATGTATTACTCTAAATCAAATCATGACACAAAATTATGACTTTTATCATGAACACGCATGAAGAGACTAGAAGAAAACCATGAAAAGTAAGTGGTGGTAGAGGTGGAGCTAGAAAGGATCATAAATTGTTTCAATGAGTTTAACTTTTTCAAATACAGCCAGTGCTCGACTTACGACCACCGTCGGGACTACGGACCGGTTGTAACATGATTTGGTCGTAAGTTGAGTAGGCTATATGTACAGTTGAAATGGTGCACGCGGAGATGGTAGTGTTGCCGGAAGCTGGTCCGCACTGTCGGACGCCCAGCTGGGCAACGTTTGGGCTGCCAGACGCAGAGCAGTCATAGTTAACGATTGTGGTTGTAAAGTCGAATGGTCGTAAGTTGCATAGGTGGTAAGTCGATCAATACCTGTATTCTATAATGTTTTTAATTAGGACAAAAGTACCATTTTAGAATATGCCCTGTGTCACTTTTCATTACATACACCAGGTGGTACAAAGCACAATGCTATTTTATGTATCCAAACTAATTTTTAAATATTTTTTCATCAAAATTCGTGTTGGATTTTCTAGATACCAGGAAAATTTGGAATAGGCCCAACTATAAATTAGCACCAACTCTTTGGACCTGTGGTATGCTATTTTTTTATAGTGCCTTAAAATATAACAAAAAAACTATTTACTTAAAAAGCAATCAATATGTCTGATACAGAAATAAACAAGTTAGACTGAATTCTGGAAGAGAAAGGGGACATTAGTGGACATTGACAGGACATTGATAAGGTCTATAAATTAGATAATAATATTGTATCAATATTAATTTTCTGATTTTGATCACTGTACAATGGTTATGTAAGACACTAATATTGGGCATCAGAGTAAAATGCATACAGGAATTTTTTGTACTGCTGTTGCAATATTTTTTGAGTATAAAATTATTTCAAAAAAACAGGAATTAAACAGATTAACCAAAGGGAACCAGGAATGCCCGCCCACATCCATCTTGATTGTCTGGAAAACTCCTACCTGTCCTATAAACCTACTTCATTGTCGTTTCCAGGGACCCTCTTCTGACTCTGTCTTATTCCACTTCTGGGCTGCCTCAATGCCTCAGGCATTATTTTATTTTTTGACTTATCACATTTTACTCTCATTGCTATTACTTGTCGAGGCTCCAACTAGACAATGTGCCCCTAGAGGGCAGGGCGTGTCTCATTGAACCCTACATCCCACCATCAATTTCAGTGGCTGGCACACAACAGGACTGAACACAAGTCTCATAATCTAATAAACATGTGACTGTTTATTACACAAAGGGAGGATCTGGGTCAATAACATCGAGATGAGCTATTTATCCTATCACTAAGCTAAGATAAATGCAGCACTAAACCTATAGCCCAGGTGTCCCTAATAGGCATAGTCAATTTCATGAGTTTACTTTTGCTTTCAAATCAGAAATTCTCTGAGCAAAAATTAAATGTAGCTTACCTGTGTGTCTGTCTTTGAGGGCAGTTTTACACATTTCGATCCTGGCTGAGTGAAATGGCACATAACGGTCTTGGGGAGAAGCAACCAGCACGACGTTTTTAAAATACTGCAGCCCTGCAACAATTAGCCAGGTGAGTGCTTTTTATCCAGACAGACTTCACTTCAACACCCTCTGGTTTGCACAAATTTCCAGACTTGTCCCAGAAAGAGAAAAAAATGATGACACACCACACACTCCTTGTGTCATTGCACAAGGACCTTCTGTCCTGAGGTTTAACAACCCACAGCCGAAAGCACAGAGGTATCACAGGGGCCTACGGGAGTCTGAGAAAAGAAGTCACTGTACTGGGCCTTTGCATTTTTGAAGGGAGATGAAGCCTGTTCTCATCAGCCATGAAAGCTAAGGAGACACATAGAAAGCTACTCTGGACACAGAGAAATAAGCAACAAGGATGTGACCAAAACAGCCTTTTCTGGGATAGAAATATTAAGGAACCCAGAAGGAAGTCAGTCTGACTATTCTGTTCTTCCTCTACAACCCCAACACTCCCCTAATTCCAGCCTTCACCACCTACCATGCTTTAGGAAAACTGCCTCAGAACCCACCTCTGTGCTGCCAATCTTGCATTCTGCAACCTGCCTCCACAATGCAGACAGAGGGACCCTTCCAGTTAAACATGACAGTGTTTCCCTCCAAGGCCTCAGAGCCCAGTGTCAACCTCCAGAGAACTGCAGACCACCCAGATACTCTGTCTGGACAGAAGCCATCCTTCTCATTCCCCAGGTCCTGCTGGGTGGGCAGGTGTCAGCTCTTAGCCCTGTGTCCTCCACTGAAGTGGGTCCCTGCATCAGAGCTCACACACTGGGGGCAGCCTACTTCAACAGCTAGTCAATACACGAGTGTGGAGGACAAAGTTGTAATGGCCAGCCCCTTGCCCTCCTTCAAAACAGCTCTCCAGAGCCACCCCAGATCCTGCACCCTTGATGAACTCTTCAGTGACCATGCTGCAGTCCCACCTACTTCTGCCAAATCCTGCCTCCCTCCTCTTCCCCCACAGAAGATAGCTCTGAGAGCTCAACTCAACACACAGAGACACAAAGTAGGAAAAGAACTCAGCCATGCTTACAGATCAGCCCGTGGCTACACCAGATTCACAAGCCCAGAGGTATCAGCAGAGTCGGTTTTTACAGGACAGTGGAATATTGTGACCAAAAACGGACCCTAGGCCAGGCTGGCTTGCGTGATGGGACTGAGCAGGGCAACCAGTCAGCTGCTCCACTCCCCGACTGGACATGGGAACCACACGGTGATGATCATGATTACTGCTGTGCTCTGTAGTCATTCCCATGTAGCAGGCAGGGTCTTCAACACCTCTATGCGCTTCCAGATTACGGACAGCAGGTACAGGTATAATAGCAGGCCTGCCTGGCGATGACCCTCGTCTCCCACTGCACAGTCAACATCAGCAGAAAATGTTGCACCTGCCTTTTTTTGTAGATGGGCCTGTACCTGGGTGAAGCTGGCACATAGATCTTGGGCCTATGCAATTAGAACATTGAAAACTGGTACAACGCGGAAGCCACAGCTTCTGGCTATTGATATGATCTTACTCACACCTTGGCTCAATCTCTCACATGTCATATGGGCAATAGGCAAGAAGAGCTGAGTTTCTGGTAGCTGTTGGCCTCCCATTGAGCTGAAGAGGCTCTGAGAGCTGGGCCTCCTGACTGTTCCCTTCTGTGAGTGAATCAAGGGAGCATTATAGCTCATTTGTGTCTTGGGAGTTGAATCCCTAGCTCAAACTCATATCTGCAGCGGCGGGGGAAACCACTGACCTGTTTTTTGGCTTAGCTGGTAGAGGAAACATTTGCGCAAATCAGCATTATCCCTGAAGGTCAGCTGCAGTAGAGACCCAGATTTCTTCAGTTTCTGCATGAGCCATAAGCCTAGGAAGACAAAAATAACACAAAAATCAAAAACATAAAACAAAACAAAAGGTAGAATGGAATTTTGGTGAGATAAATGTTAAACTGTGAATTGTAGTTAACTTGAAAATAAGAGAGAAGTAGGTATGCTACCAAATAGTTGGGAAGTTAGAGGTACATTTTTCCTCTCGTGTACTGGGACAAGGACTTAAATCATCCTGCAAAAATGATAACAGGCTTCAGAGTAAGGAACTATTTATAATCTTCAATCCAGTCAATCTCCTTCTGAAAAAGCAGCTTAGAGCAATGATTTTCAATGTAAAAAGTGTATAAGAATGATCCTTACAGATACATTTAGGATACTGTGAAGCTGGAATAAACATCTCACTTCAAAACTCATCTGTTGGCCCACTTTGGTGGTTCATGCCTATAATCCCAGCACTTTGGGAGGCCAAGGCGCGTGTATCACCTGAGGTTAGGAGTTCGAGACCAGCCTGGCCAACGTGGTGAAACCTTGTCTTTACTAAAAAAAAAATAAAAATTAGCCAGGCATGGTGGTGGGTATCTGTAATCCCAGCTACTCAGGAGGCTGAGGCAGAAGAATCGCTCGAACCTGGGAGGCAGAGGTTGCAGTGAGCAGAGATTGTGCCATTACATTCCAGCCTGGGCAACAAGAGCAAGGGTCCATCTCAAAAAACAAACAAAAACCAAAAACACTCGTCTGTTTAGCTATGCTTAGGTAAACACTAACATTGACAAGTATAAGGATTATGTAACCACAGCAAGCAAATTAATCTGATAGAAACACAAGGAAAGAGGCAAGCTGCAGTATGTACATATATTACGCTGACTGCTACATCAATATGGGTGTGCAAATGTAAGTAGAATGAAATATATAAAATTACTCTGGATATGTTAGATTGGAGAAATTATCGGTAAAGTCTCTCTTTAAAAATATTTTATAATATTGCAAGATTACTTTGTAACTGTGGGGGGGAAATGCGGTTTAACAAATTTGTTTCTGTCCAAAGAATGGCTTGCTGGGTTTGGGAGGAGAGACAGAGTGAGAGGAAAGGACTTCCATTTGTTATGTGCCAATGTGTCAGACAACTCATTTTCACAAGTATGCCCTAAAATAACTTAAAAGCAAGCAAATTAAACTGAGTAGGTCATGAAGAAACAGTGTAAGTGTTGGGAGGGGGCAGGGGAGAGTGGCAGAGGTCTGGACGACTGCAAAGGCAAGGAAGCTTATCAGGGGTGACCCTAATACCATATGATGGGTTTGCACCATCAGGGACTACTGAGGTATTGTTAAGACCATGATTTAATAAAAAATTTGTTATTACATATAAAACCCAACGCCCTCCTTGGGCTTCCACACACAGAACCATGTCACCTCCTCAGCCAAAATCTCATGAATGGGATCTGTAAGGTCTACAGGACAAGTCTAACATCTTCTCAAGTCATTTGAGGCCCTTCTTTGTCTGGCTCTTGCTGATATATTAGACCTTCCACAGATGTTAGCTAACCTCATTTCCTTCCTGTGTGTAATCTTCAACAATTCTGTAATATACACCTGCACATATGCACCTACACACCATATATGTGTATACATACATATAGCGTATACATGCTTGTACACATATACATATGTAAATGTAGGAAAAGAACTCTGATCCAGTCAATTTCATATTGACATATACATATGTACATACATATACATATGTACACAAGCATGTATACGCTATATGTATGTATACATATATATGGTGTGTAGGTACATATGTGCATGTATACAAACACAGATATAGACACACACATAATCTCCACTGTACAAATAGGGAGACTGAGGAGCACAGAGATGAAATGTCGAGGCCAGAGTCTTTCTCAAGTGTCCTGGTCAGGACTAAACTACAGGCTTGTCATGCAGGTGGCATGATTCGGAGTCCTTGTTCTCTTCATCACAATACCATGCCTTGTCAATCTTTTCCAACCAGGACCCCAAGGACATTGCCTTTTTTTGGCAGAGACTTGAAGGCAGAAAGGATCCTGGGAAACATCTAGTCTCACCTCACTCAGCCCACAGACACAAGGGCCACACCTCTAAGGCCAGGTCTCCTGCCTCCATGGCATCCTTGGAAGAGGCTTTACAGTGATAGGGTTCCGTGTGAAAGAGGTCCTGGATTAATTCTGAGGAATGATGAGTCCTGGAAGAGCCTTACCTGTACTAACCAGGGTGCTGTTGTTATACAGGGTTCCCAGGTGAGGCCCAGAGAGTGACAGGAACGTGTGGAGTTTGTTGAGGTAATACCGGAACCGAGGCCGTGTGAGGACCGATCGGATGATGATGTTGCCAAGAGAATGGCCAATGAAGCTGTGGAGAGACAGAAAGGGGACCCGTGAGTGTGACAGTGAATGCTGCTGCCCAAGAGTGCAGTGCTGGAAGCATCAGGGGCCAGCGTCCTCCACCTCCCACTGAATTTAGGGAACTGGCAAAGAGAACGGGGACCGCCAACTCATCATCAGGTTTCCAAATCCTGGTTGAGAGAAGCCTGAGACAGGGTCTTTATAAATGGGAGCTTTATGTCGGGTCAGGGGAGAAGTGTGAGCATTTCAACCAGCTTCGTGCTGTTAGAGCAGCCTGCCCTTATTCCACCTGGGGGAGGGGAAGGTCCTTCCTGAAATGTACCTCTCAGCATTAAGATTTCCTGATCATTCATAGGATCAAGTCTCAAGTCCTTATCCTGCTTGGGAGGTCATTTACAGCGTGACTTTGGATGGCCTCACATGCCATTCATTCTCTCCTTCACCCGCTGTGTATGTTGAAGCACGGGCTCACAGCGTATGCTGTTAGGCCCCCTCCTGCAGGCTCTGCTCCAGCCATACTGCTACTCACAGGCCCAGGATTCAATGCATCATTACTCTCAAGTTAAATACTTATTTACTGAGAGCCTATTATATGAGAGGCTATACACCTCCCCACTTCTACTCATGATGAGCAGAAAACCAGTCAAGAAAAGAAATCAGTGTCAGCCTATGAAACTGCCTTACCTAGCTTGTGTTATTTTACTCTTTTTTTAACCTAACCTCTATAGGCTTCATTTGTGGAATAAAGAAGTATTATTTTATATCTGAAGACAAAATGGCATAATGCATATCAAGGGATTAGCGCTACATCTACATATTTGAATGCACAAAAAATGCAAGCTGCTTACCCGCCCTGTAGTCACTGAAATATGTGGTACAGCGTGTGAATAAAAGTAGCCCTGACTGAAAGCCGCCCTTTGAGCTAGGCAACTCATTCCACTTTTCCCACATCATCTCAGTGCTAGTCCCGCTTAATAGATAAGGAAACAGCAGTTTAGAGATTTAGAAACCTTGCAAAAGGCTATAGATCTGGTACATGGTAGAAACAAGATTCAAATTTGTGAGTGTTAGAACGAGAATTCAAACCTAGGAATTTTTGTTTAAAGTCCAAAACTCTTTCTACAGAACTACAAAATTTTTATTCTCCGTGACATAAATGATGACATACGAATGTATACAACAGACCTGGTACTTACTTCTGCTTTAAAAATAATTTAGGTTAAAAGTCAAAAGTTAGCTTAGCTCAGCGGTATACAGAAGGCATCACATCACACTTTTATACAGCAAACACTCAAAAATGTCCCCCCTCTTCCCCCAGCATTAACTACCTGTGGTTTCCTTTTACCTAATTCGGGATATGGAGAGGTTGTACAACTGAATGTGTTGAATGATTTCATCCAATAACCGATCCGTCATGGTATCAAAATCTGCAAATGTGTCCATCTGGAAGAAGAGAGAGGAACAGGCTGCTGGGTATGGCTGTGGCAAAGGCTGGGTTCTGAGCACAGCCTGTCTTCTACTAAACACTGTGGTACCTACTGGGGGTGTGCCTACCTCTGACGTTAGGGCTAGAGGATGAGCTGTGACTTCAGGACAAAAGGCCCACAGACTGGGGGTCTATGGAGGAAACATGGAGATGCTGAGGACTGCTCAGCTGGCGGGTGGCTAACACTGAAATAGCATGCATGTGGTGCCAACTGCCACACCACCATGCTGCCCAGAATCTCAGCATGCCACTGGGATTGCCGCCCCCACAACACAGAGGAGGAAAGAGGCTCTGGGAGGGGAGGCCACCTGTTCAGCTCACATGACACAGGATTCACACCAAGACAGGCCTGACTTGAAAGGCTCTGCCCTTTCTGCAGCACAGCCTTTAGAGGATGCAACAAGGCCAAGACCGGAGGGCAGTCAGCTTTGGGAAGGATCGTAAAGCCACCCACATCTTAGGATGGATGGTTGAAGGATCCAGGAGGAATCCAGGAAGGGGTGGAACGCCACACAGGTCCTTGAATATTTGAAGGGCAGGAACAAGGAAGATGCATTAGATTGGTTTATATACCTCAAGGACTAACTTTTAGAACAATGAATTGGAGTCACAGAGAAATAGATTTGGGACTGATATCCAAAAATGTTTAAAAAGTTCCTCATATGTGGAGCTGTCCTATAACATCATGGGCTGCCAAGAGCTAGGAAAAGTGAACAGAATGTCTCACAAATATCCATCAGGTGAATGAAGGAGTACATGTTGGGGGATAGGAGTAGAGAAGAGAAGGCCTTCGGGACTCTCTGTCACCTGCCATCCAATGAGCTTTGAGACTGGAGAGAATAAAGCATACTGCTAAATCTCTTGGACTTCCTGGAGTAAGAAAGAACCGTATGCTTTTCTGCTTACGGGATGTACCTGTCGTTTCCCATGTAAACCTCAGTCTCCTTATTTATGAAAGGGGAATTGTGCTGCCACCTCCTTATGCCATGTTAAAAACTAGGTACAATTATTTAAGAGAGAGGCTTTTTTTCTCTGACTTTTCAGAGCCTATTCCCTCATCTATAAAATATTAATTCAACCTATGCATTATTTAAACAAGTGGCTATAATTATAAGGCCTGAGTTGACCGTGATGAACTATGCTTTGGAAATCACAGTAGGTTGAAAAAGCAATATCAGGAACTCCCCAACCAAGGCATTTAAAAGTGTATTAATATATATTGCAAGTGGATCTGCTGGTGAGGTGACTTTCAAAAAGTAATAACAATAATCATAGTGGAACATAATCAATACCAAGTGCCCAACACCTGCAATGAAGTGAACTATGTAAAGGCCCAGCTCTAAAGACCTGAGATTTCCAGGTTGAACCCAGCAGCCATGAAGTCACGTCAGGAAAGCTGCTGGATGTGCACACCCGGAAGGAATGATTATTTCCTGACCAGATCTCCCTTGCTAACAATTCTTATCTTCCCTGAAAAGAAAACCTCACTAGCACAAATCAAAATTACAAAGTTAGCAAGTGCTGCTCACCCACTTCCCTGCTCCCTACTCTGAATGCTCTGGCCATCCTCTCTTCTTTTCCTTTCTTTCTTTCTTTTTTTTTTTCTAGACAGGGTCTTACTCTTTCACCCAGGCTGATGTGCAGGGGTGCAATCACAGTTCACTGCAGCCTTGACCTCCTTGGGCTCAGGTCATCCTCCCACCTCAGCCTCCCAAGTAGCTGGGAATATAGGCATGTACCATCAAATCAAGCTAATTTTTGTATTGGTCTTTTGATTTTTCTTTCTTTTTGGTAGAAAAAGGGTCTCACTTTGTTGCCCAGGCTGGTTTTGAACTCCTAGGTTAAAGAGATTTGCCTGCCTCAACTTCCCAAAGTGGGGGGATTATAGTTGTGAGCCACCGTGCCTGGCCTATCCTCTCTTAGGACTGGGTCAGATTTGTTCACGTATTAAAGTTAGGTGCACACAGGAATTATATTCCTGGAGATCACATATGCTATCTTCTTCTCTAGACTGATATGGACCCTGCCTAACTCCCAGAATCTCCATTCCCTCTCCTGTGAGGAGATGGTGGTTATCAACATGTAATAGAACTGCCATGAAGATGAAATGAGAAAACAGGTACAGAGTACTCAGATGATTCAAAACATCATTCTCTTCTCTCTCCCTCACATCCGTACCTCTGTGTACTGCATGGTGCACAACTTTGCATAGAGCAGGTGCCCAAGTAGAGGCAGCAGAATTGAGTGCTAACAATTGGGAAGTGAGCCATTACCCAAATAATTGATGCTTTCACTTGCCACGCACGTTAATGCCTTGTGAGGGCAAAGGCTCCAGTCAACTGATTCACATGTTCCCATTTCTTACCCTTTCCTCACCTTCCCAAAATAAAACAGTAAGTCTTTTCTTTCCAACCCATGCAAGTGCCTGGCCAGCATTGCTTTTCAAGGTCTCCTCTTATCTGTGTGTGTCCATAAATTATCATGGCACATTTAGGAGGCTCATAGAAGCATGCATTCAGGGTTGTTCCAGTTCTGATATTTTTACCATCATACCTGATTCTTTTCAGACATTAGGAAGTCCAGTTTTCCTCCAGGGAGCCCCAGTTCTATGAAGGTCTTTACCAGCCGGAGGTCTGCACTGTTCCCTAAAAATGACAGATTACCCCCACCCCAGACCCGTAATTAGTCATATAAAAAGTTGACACACAAGGGATTTCTTTCTCTTTCCCTCTTCCCCCATTTCTATCAGGTTTTCTCATTTTTGGTTAAGCAGATAATAAAAACAGCTAAAACAACTAGAAACCCCAGCTTTCCTGCCAACCCTCAGCCCCACACATGCACAGTTTGGTCCTTTCTAGCAGCCCCACCTCAATGGACTTATCCCTGATCCATAAGCATGTGGCTTGTGAACACCCTGCATGCAGGAACAGTGGGAGGTACACCACCTCCCCTCCTTCCACAGCAAATTCCATTTTGCAAGTGGTTCCTTCTAATGGCTAATGAGGCACAATGTGACCCCTACCAGCCCTGTCTTCAGTTCTTGCTGAAGAAGACTATCCAGTGCTACTATTTACAGGTAATCTGCAAACCTCTCCCAATAGGCCAGTCACAGCACAGTTATCTAAATAGAATAGGACTCTCTTGGGAACAAGAGTCATGGCAGAGCTAGCTCCATGAAGGCACAGCAGTGGCCGTCAGGGAAGGGGAATGAAGGGTTAAGAATGTACGGCTGTCAAGGCACAAAGAACACAGGAAATGCATTCCCACAATAAAAAATCATGTGAAAACATGATTTTACTACAACAGAATAAAGTTTATATGCAAGTATAGTGAGGCATAAATTTAATGCTGGTTGCAGGAGTTCAATTACAACTTAATACATTTTTGTCCTATTTCTTAAAAGTTCCCTGTAGAGTTGAAAGTCAGAAGCTGGTTATTTGGGTATATAAATTACCTACTATGCCATGTAAATATACCTCACAGGTCATAGTTTCAAAATAGCTGGTAAACTGTGAGTGAAAATATCATTCTTTATGAAACCATCCAATGATTCAAAGGAGGGTGAAAGCACCACATGGAATTGGGGGAACTCTAGGTGTTTGGGGGTATCCCTAATGCTTAAGGATGACTCAGATATGCCCAAATGCCACCCATGTCAGTGGCCTGTCAGAGCACATGCCCAAACTTGCAGGATCACAGTCACAAAATGGTTATATTTATTTTTTTTGAGACAGAGTCTCACTCTGTTGCCCAAGCTGGAGTGCAGTAGTGTGATCACAGCTCACTGCAACCTTCACCCCCCTGGGTTCAAATGATTTTCTTGCCTCATCCTCCCAAGTAGCTGGGACTGCAGGTGCCCACCACCACATTCAGCTAAGTTTTTGTATTTTTAGTAGAGTCCGGGTTTCACCGTGTTAGCCAGGATGGTCTTAATCTCCTGACCTAGTGATCTTGCCTGCCTTGGTCTCCCAAAGTGCTGGGATTACAGGCGTGAGCCACCGCGCCTGGCTGGTCATATTTTATTTTTTAAGGAAATCTGTGCATTTTGTGTTACGAAGTTAATTTTTATTCATTCCCTCTCATTTTTGTCAGCAAACTTAGGCTGTTTGGTCCCACTGTTTCTATAGTTTAAAGTTCCCTAATGATATGCCAGGGCCTGCCTTAGCAAAAAAAAAAAAAAAAAAAAAAAAAAAGAGCTGCAAATGTTTCTATTCAGTATAAAGTGTTCAGTAAGGGGTGGAAATGGCCCTCTCTCCTTCAGCTACTGAGGGAAAGTGAACTTTCTGCAACTAAAATTTTCTCAGAAAATATGACTTAATAAGATGTTATTAATAAACTGAGAACATCTATAAGAATAAAAATCTTGAGTTTTTTGTACAACATGAAGAACTATGTAAATATTAAAAACTGTTATCAATGTGCTTGGCTCTCTGTTCATACAAATAAGCCCTTGGAAATTGAATTTGAACAAGTGGATCCTGAAAATTCTGCAGAGTTTAGACATATGCACCTGGAACTAGAGAAGGGATCTTCCAAAGCACACTGTGCTTGGTATCCCTTGTGGTTTCCATGACTTGTTGCCCAGTTGATAATGTAATCCATGGCTCCATTTTCTGATGGTACAAAATGGGTGAAGCTGCTCTGTCTTTATAACATTCCTCATCTTTCACATGCATGATGGAAAAATTTGCCTATAGCCTGATCAGATTTCTTATTTTAACAAAGATATTGAGAGTCTTATCTCACTTTAGTGTCATATATGTGAGAGACACAGGCTGGTCATGTATGACATTGAGCTGAGGAGTAAGAAAGTTTTCTTTTTTGTTCCTGCAAGTCCCAGAACCTAGTAAAGTCGCTGGTATATAAAAGGTATCCTATATGTGGGAGGTAAATAAAAATAGGTGGCAAAATAGTTTAGGCCACTAACCTGAGTTCCTCAAAATGAATACATATATTCACTCCTCACCATTTCTTCCTTTATTCAGACCATTGTGTAGACTCATGAACTCCATGAATTCACACATTCAAATTACTATATTCATGCATTTCATTAATATATTAATTTCCCATAATACATTCATTTCATCCATTAATTCACTCCATTTCTCTTTTTACTTTGTACACTCATTGTATTAATCCTTTGTACCATTTATTTATGTAGTGATTTATTCCATTCGCTCCTTCACTATATTCATTCATTAATGTATTTTATTAACTTAAGATTTTTTTTGACAGAGGGGATTTTTTTTTTTTCTTTTCTTTTTTTTTTTTTTTTTGTTTTTTTGTTTTTTGAGACAGAGTCTTGCTCTGACACCAGGCGCCAGGCTGGAGTGCAGTAGCGCAATCTCAGCTCACTGTAACCTCCACCTCCCGGGTTCAAGCAATTCTCCTGCCTCAGCCTCCTGAGTAGCTGGGACCACAGGCACATGCCACCACGTCCAGCTAATTTTTGTATTTTTTAGTAGAGACAGGGTTTCACCATGGTCTCAATCTCTTGACCTCATGATCCGCCCGCCTCAGCCTCCCAAAGTCTGGGATTACAGGCATGAGCCACCGTGCCTGGCCCGAGATATTTTCTTTAAGAGCAAGGCCATGCCATTTCCTTAGACTCTTCATAATTACTGTCATTCCACAGTTGCTAATTGAACATTTTGTTGAATGAATACCTCATTTATTAGTTTAAATGCATAAATACTATCAATTGTATATATTACAGAATTGTGAAGAGAAAACTGGCTTTAGAACTCACCATCCAGACCATGGACACAGACAACCAGGTGAATTCCATCTTCCAAATTTTCTTCTTCTTCCTCTGGTGGGAAATACGGTATATCAGAAGCTAGTACAGTTAAGTCGCTGTACAGAAATCCTTCAATCTTCAGTTCTTTTTTAAATTTTTCTTTGGCCTGATAAAAACTGGAGAATACACTAGTTAATCACAAGCCAAGCTGTGTATTTCATGTTGAACAGGAAATGAGCTGGGCTGGTATGCAGGAGGGCTGAGCACCCACAGGCTAAGTATCTGCTGAGTGGCAAATGCTGACCTGAGACCCCAGGGGAGAGGCTAGTGACTGAAGCTTTGCTGTCTCTGAACAAGAAGGCAGGAAAGTACTCTATGAAAACCAAAGCCTCTATGGGTTTTGGTTCTCCAGATTCTTATGTGATTCCTGCATTGGACCGGAGGCAGAGTGACAAGACACCAAAGATTCTACCCAGCTCCAAGGCCCCATGCAATCTTTAAACAGTGAAAGCTTCTTGATTTGATTGATGCCCAGGCCCACCATGGCTTGGCCTTCTCCTGCTTCTCCAGTATCACTCCTTACCACTCCCAGCCTCCACAAAGATCACATTTCTTATAATTTCCTGCATGAACTACATGACTTCGCTTACTTCAACCCCTTGGTGCATGAGGGCCTGTATGCCTGAGATGCCTTTCTCATTTGCCTGTGACATACTTTTGTTACCTGGCAAGACGATGCTTAAGGGACTGGACTCAGGAGTCAGACTGCCAAGGTCAGAATCTCAACTTTGACACTTAGTATCTCTTGTTATTAGCCTCAACTTCATCCTCAACGTATCTTACATTTTTTTTCTCAGAGCAGGTGTCAGCTTATCTAGGAAGCTTTGCTTGAACTCCATCCCTATTAACACCCACTTCCCCCAGTCAAATTAGGTGCTTTTCTTTCTGGCTCCACCACGCACATATGAAACATCACATTTACCCAGTCACTGCCCTCATTTCCTTCTCTCATGTGTCTGTCTCTCCACTAGACTGCAGGTACAATAAAAGCCAGGAAATCCCTGGCCAGGCAGGCATTGGACAGCATCTGCTATGTCTACTATGTACTCGTTGAATTAACAAGTACCATATGATAGGGGTTTATATTCTTTAACAAACAAAAGACCTAATGTTTGCCTGCCTGTGGAAATTTCTTTTGGAGACACCACTAATAAGTAACTCTTTAGCATTTTGAAAAAAGGTAAATAAGGTGGTATGTTTTGATAAAATGATTCTATTATATACCTAATCAGATAGTTTATAGATGGGGAAGCAATATGAATGCAAACTCTACAAGAGGATGATGAAATGAATTCTGGCACTGCAAAGGTAAACTTAAAAGCCACACAATGGTAAAGGGTGCTTAAGGGGTCAAATTTGATGAGGAATTGTATTCCCCAAGGCTCTTAAAGAATTCCCCTTTCAAAACGTGCAAAGGTCGAGGAACAATGTTATTCATAAGAGAGTTATGATATTCATAATAAAAATTGAACAAAATTGGCTGGGTGTGGTGGCTCATGCCTGTAATCCCAGCACTTTGGGAGGCAGAGGCAGGCAGATCACCAGGTCAGGAGTTCGAGACCATCCTGGCCAACATGGTGACATCCCGTCTCTCCTAAAAATACAAAAATTAGCTGAGCATGGTGGCACACACCTGTAGTCCCAGCTACTCAGGAGGCTGAGGCAGGAGAATCGCTTGAACCCTGGAGGCAGAGGATGCAGTGAGCTGAAATTGTGCAACTGCACTCCAGCCTGGTGACAAGTGAGACTCCATTTCAAAAAAAAAAAAAAAATGAAATTTAAAGGTTTGTTTGTAAAGGATTTGGTTAATAAATCATGGTATATTCATGTAAGAGAATATTGTGTAATCATTAAAATGATTTTATGATACAAACATAGATTTATAAACATAAAAAGATATTTATAAGATGTTATTAACTTAAACATTTACAATTGCATTTGCACAGAATGATCTTATTTTTATATAAAAAGCATAAATAGATATAGATTCACATAAAAATTGCAGAAGAATATACATGGTGGTTACATTTAGAGGTAGACCTATTGATCATTTTTACTTCCTTACAGTATCCTGCATTCTTAATTCATATGATATGAATTAAATATATATGATATGACATATTATCTATGCTATGATATATATTACCTTATTTAAATCAGATAATGACACATATCTAAATTTTGAAACAGTATGCATGAAATGGAGAAATATGTAGAAAAATCTAAAAGACTGTTGTGGGAAAGATAAGCCTATTAGCCAGCCTACCTAAACATCCTTTCCCGGACTTCCTCATCCAGCGTGCTGGAATGTGTAGAAACAACTCCAAAGGATCCCAAAGGCTGATGAGTGATGGGAAACAGGGTCTGTTTGGAGGAGAATCCAGCCCTGGCAGGGGTCTCCTTGGGCACAGAAGAGAAAGGGAGACACGTGGCAGTGCAAGACACAGATAAGTTAACAACCTCCACAGCCTTCAGGTTGTCCAGAGTGAAGGTCTCTGCAGAGGTCAGGTGGGACCCCATGATGGAAGTGCCTGCCTTCAGCTCTTGGTTTTTCAAAACCTGGGAATGAACGGAATGGGTCACAGTGGGGCACACAGTGCCTGCTTTATGTTCAACCTCCGGGAAGGCATTCACTCCTCTATCAAATGCTGTGTTATCCATAACGCAAGGTGAACCACTTTGGCTTCGCTGGCCTGTTGAGTTCAAGTTGATGGCATCAGCAACTGATGTATAGCTCAATTCTGGCAACTTATGCTGGGAGATACCCTCAGTCTCTGAGATGCCACTGTTAGAAAGAGCTGTCTGACCCACTTTCAAGTCTTTAGGCTTGCCCTTTGGGGTTTCCATTAGTGTTCTATGAAGAGATCTGGTCCTGGGGGTTTCAAGTGCTATGACACGTGGTATTTTTAAATTAAGACCTTTGGTTTCAATACCTGGAGTGTTCTCAGTCCTGCCATCAAGAAGACAGTCTCCTTGAGCATCAAACTGCTTCCCTTTCCCTTTGGGGATGTCTATGTATCCTGGGCTCTGCTCGTTGTCAGCATCTAAAACTATCTCCACCAGGGGATGGTCCACTCCAGCATCCTGTGTTCCAGAGTCACCACAAAGTTGAGAGCAAGGTCCAGGGGAACCTTGGCTCCTGCTGTGCATATCTGAAGGTTCAGCAAAACCTCTGTCTTGCTGCTTGGTCACTATATCCTCAGCTGCTTCCTCTGGGCTGCTGATGTGGGGAGCAGATACGGACTTGGTTAACTTAGTGAGTGCCAACTCCCGCTCATCCTCCTCAAAAGGTAAAGAGCTAATAGAGGTAAGAGAAGCCTGGATGCCACTTGGCAGACTCGTGTTACTTTCTGTGTGTCCACCCTCTAGGGAGTTCCGGTGGAGGGCATGTCTTCGAACAAACGGGTGCAAGACTTCCCGATCACTGGGCAACTCCAGGGCCCTGCTTCGGGCCTCTGACCAGGCGACGGAGCTTGGCTCACTCTCGATGCCTGAATCAGATATGATGGATGAAGATCTCTTGATGACCCCGGAGAGCACAGAGAGTTCTTCCTGCTCTTCTGTGTGAGAGTCCTTTAGGGAGGACCTAACATCTAAGGGCTCCCTCAGTGTAGAACTTAGTGGATCACAGGGATCAGAGGGGATGAGCTTCAAGCCTAGCAGCAGCACCTTCCCCTCGTGGTCTGCTCCCCTTCCAAGAGTATTTAATTCATGGAGAGTTGTTTTGTCTGACGAGATGGCGTTTTGGTGGCTTCCACCTGCTACCACTTTGCTTAGCCCAGTCCTGTCTAATCTATGCTTGTCTCTAGAGGTCCTACTCTCGTGCTGAGCATTGAAGGCCATCGAAGGTTCAGCTCTGGAGGGGTTCTTATTGCTAGATTGTATATCAATGTAGGTCAGCACTGGGGCCTGTCCATCCTCTGGGCCTGGACTCCTTCTAGAAGTGTCCACATCTGCCATGGGATATGTCCCAGCATCAGATGTTTGGCTAGTCCAACATTCATCTTCAGGCATACCTGCTTTGCTTTGAAATTCACCAATTGTCATATACACCTGAGAGTCAGAGCACACATCTGTATGATTTTGTGTGGCCGCGTTCTCAGCCGGCTCTGGACACCTGATAACTTCTTCATCAGAATCCACTTGGGATGGTTTTATGGTAGACAGGCCAAGGTCTTCCCTAAAAGATAAACTGCTATTTACCATACAGTTATCTTCTTTCTCTTTTAGATTCATTATTGTAGGACTTGTCACTGGAACATCAAAATTAGGATAAACACTCAAGTTATGCCCTACAAAAAAAAAAAAGAAAGAAAATTATAGTATAAGAATCTATGTTTACAAGTCATCCAAATGTCTAACTGTATACCAAAGAATTTGGCTTTTTTTCATTCCTAATTCCTAAGAGATACTCTCTAAATTCTTAGAATTTCTCAAATGGTAAGAGTGTCTTTGTTATATGTGGGGTCTTGATAGTTTATGCTAACCAGGGACTCATGATGAATCCCTAAACACTTTATGTTAATAAGTTAATTCAGGATAGAGGATGGCCATGCCAGAAAGACCAACCATGTGATGAGAAAGTTAAGATGTTCAGTCAAGTAATACCAGCCTGATTTCTGGGAAAGAGTAGCCTGGGGATTGATTTTGGTCAAAATGAACCCCCAATAAAAATTCTGAATTCTGAGGCTTAGGTGAGTGTCTCTGGTGATGATACATATAGACTGGTGTGCCTGGAGGGTGGTTAGTCCCAAGGACACAGAAGGTTTATGTGTGAGACTCCTCAGACCTCATCCTGTGGATCTCCTTTTTAATTGGCTGTTACTTGTATCTTTTATAATAAAAATGCAATTGTATGTATGGTGTTTTCCTAAGTTCTGTGAGTCATTCTAACAAATTATTGAACCTGAAGGGGTTAAGGAAACCCACAATTTGTAGCCAGTTGTTCAGAATATGCATGGCCTGGGAAGCCCTGAGCTGGTGTCTGGTATTTAAAGGTCAAGTTCATCAGGGATTGTGCCCTAGCGAAGTTTGACCTCTGGATAGCTAGTGTTAAAACTGCACTACACAAACAAAACACTTGTCATCCTTTTATCAAAGTACGTATAATAATCTCCCCTTGTAAATATTAAAGCATTTCTCCATCTTATGTGCAATATTTACAGAGTAAAAGAGAGCTTTATAGCCGTAAAAGTCTGATTTTCAATTCCGACATTGCCATTTACCAGCTGTGAGACCTTGGACAACTATGGAACTTAAACAAGCTCTTACCCTATTGGAGGTCACTTTCCTCAACTCTGCAATGGAAAGATTCAAAGTAAACTTAATGCTCTATAGTTATAAATCATAGTAGAGTCATGATACAAGATGATGTTACACCTGGGGAAGGCAGATTTCTACTTTCCTCAGAAAAATACTGCCAAGCTTGAGTTCTATTAGGATAAACTATCCTTAGTGGCATTCAGACCACAGGAAAGCTCCCAGAATCATTGTGATCTTCATAATCAGATGGTGAGGAGCCAAAGACCACCTTTTTCCTAGTTTTTCTTAGGTAAGCCATTATCTCTCTCAATCTCTTCTAAATCTCTTATCTCTTCTTTCCTTCCTTCTCTCTCCCTCTTTCTCTCTCTCTCTCTGCCTCTCTCCCTCCCTTTTAAGAATTCGTGACTAGACAAAAACAATAACCTCCCATGTCTGTCTGTACCATGGCTCTCAAGAAATAGTCATCTGACATGTTATTCAATTTACATACACACCAAACAAAAAAAAAAAAGAACTGGATTATTATTTTCTTTAAAATTTTGAATCCTCCACGTCATCTTAGTAGAAGTTAAATCAATGCAATCACTATTGAATGTGATCATGAAGTAAACCCAGGCACTACTTAAAGACTGCAGGAAGCATTAAGATGTGATGCTTTTGAATGAAGTTTATGATTGCAGCAAGGAAATAATGGATCTCTTCCTTAACAGGACACATTCTTCACATCTTGAAAGACTGAACAAATTTCCCTCTCTCTAGGAGACCCTTCCCATAGCCTACAGCAAGTTAGACATTCTCTAACAAATTCCAAGCCTCTCTTCTACAAACACACAGTGTGATGCATCCTATTGCCATACTGTGATCTTTTTGTGCATCTGTTGTCAACTCTGGAGAGAAGAGTTTGTGTTGTATGAATCTCTGCAGCCCCAAAGCTAGCATCATAGCTAGTACATAGATAATAAATTGACAATAGAACAGAAACCCAGCAAAACAAATATGGTGTGTTCATTATTGTTTGCACTGGTTTGAAAAACAGTTGCTTCAATATCATTTAGTACCATAAACAGTACTTTGACATATTCTGTGTAAAAAGTCCCTATCCCAGGCAGTGGCTTAGGAAGAGGGAAAGTGAGTACTAGTCATAACAGTGAACCAGTCTCTGCCTTTAAGGGATTTACAAAATATTGGGAAACATACACAGATATAGCTATCTCTTCCGCCAAAATAACATGGACTATGGCAAAACTATGAATACAGTAAAAAGATCAGTGGTTGCCAGGCACTGGGGAGAAGGAAGGATGAATATACTGAGCACAGAGGATTTTCAGAGCAGTGAACTACTGTGTATGATACTATAAGAGTGGATGCGTGTCACTCATTATACATCTGCCCAAACCCATAGAATGTGCAACACGAAGAATGATGCAAACTAGGGACTTTGGGTGATATTCATCTGCTGTAACAAAGGCACCACTCAGGTGGGAGATGTTAATGATGAAGAAGGCTATGCAGGTGTGGCGGCAGGAGGTATGCAGGAAATCTCTGTATCTTCCTCTTCATTTTCCTTCACTGGGAACCTAAAATGTGTCTTAAAAAGTATTCAAAACAATAAAAGAATGGGACTGCTGGGGAATATGAAATGAGCTTCTTCAAAAAGGAGAGAATGAACCATGCCAGGCACAGAGAATGGTGTGGGCAAAGGCCTGGGAGGCTGAGGGCACACTTTGCTTGGGTATTGGCTCATCTCCACCTGGATAGAACAAGAGTGAGGTGCTGGGGGTATGAAGCCAGACAGAGAGAACCCATGCCATAGATGAACTTGAACACCTTGTATAAATGAGTCATCTGGTCTTTATATCACAGGTAACAGGTCATAGATTCTTGGAATTAAAAAAAGAAAACATTTATCAGATTCATCACAGACAAGACAGAAAACAAGGAGTGCAGAAAGTAAGTTTCCAAAATAGCAAATAACTGGTTTCACTCTTGTAATTCTAGAAAAATGAGAGTAGCAAAGGATCTAATTGAAAGAATGGATTTAGAGTCAGATACTAATGAAAAGTGTTAGCTAACATGCATGCAGAATGCCTTTGTGCCAGTTGCTCTTTTAAGTATTTCAGAGACTGATCAATCCACTGGTCACGGCAATCCTATGGAGGAAAAATTACAACCCCTTTTGCCCAATTTTACACAGTTACTAATTGTTAGGGGGAAGACTCAACACCAGACAATCTGGTCAACTCTTCAGGCTTTAGGCAAATCTCCCAGTTGTCTTGGGACAGAGAGACATGACATGAGTGTGGGGGAGCACAGACACAGACAGAACTTGCAGAGTGCCTGATGCATGACACACGTTTAGGCCACGTGATATGGTTTGGCTGTGTCCCCACCCCAAATCTTATCTTGAATTATAGCTCCTGTAATTCCCATATGTTGTGGGGAGGACCTGGTGGGACATAATTGAATCACGGGGGCGGCTTCCCCGAT
The DNA here is from genome assembly GCF_009761245.1 of Sapajus apella. Taxonomy (NCBI): domain Eukaryota; kingdom Metazoa; phylum Chordata; class Mammalia; order Primates; family Cebidae; genus Sapajus; species Sapajus apella. The sequence continues at coordinate 61,011,823 of NW_022436943.1, forward strand.
CGATCTGTTCTCATGCTAGTGAGTAAGTCTCAGGAGGACTGATGGCTTTATAAAGGGAAAGCCCTTTTGCTTGGTTCTCATTCTCTCCTTGCCTACAGCCATGATGAGATGTACCGTTCAACTTCCACCATGATTGTGAGGCCTTCTCAGCCACAAGGAACTGAGAGGCCATTAAACCTCTTTTTCTTTATAAATGACCCAGTTTCGGGTATGTCTTTATCAGCAGTGTGAAAACACTAATACACCATGATTCTGTCACAGACCATGAACAAATGCTATCATGGTTTTTGTTAGTTGTTCTTTTCCTTTAAGAGACAGGGTCTCACTCTGACACTCAGGCTGAAGTGCAGTGACAGGAGGCACAGTCATAGCTCACTGTAGCCTCCAACTCCTGGGCTCAAGCAAACCTCCCACCTCAGCCTCCCGAGAAGCTGGGACTACAGGTGTGAGCCACAGTTCCCAGCAAATGCTATTATTTTAACATAGAAATGGAAATCTTTTATTTCCCTTTTTTCCTTACACTGGAAGAATGGAACATAATTGTATCTGATAACATCATGGCAAGGCATAAATATTAAGGTAACTGGGCTCTTGAGGGAAGAGAAATTAATTCTTTATCACTCATGCTTTTGATCTGGGGTTAAAGAATCACCAAAATGCTCTGTAAGCGATCGAGGAGTTCAAGAAAAGCTTCTAGTTTGGAGTGGGGGTACAGATATTTCTGTAAAAGGAGTCTGGGGGATTGAGAAGGCTCAGGTCCAATGTCCATGGAGAGAAGCCTGGTGGTGAGCTTCTCACCTCTGAGAGTGACTGCTTTTGTTCTTCTAGGAAGATGAGTATATCTGTGCTGTGCCACGGTCCCAGCCTCAAGCTTAACACAGAAGCTGCAAGGAGAGGCTGGTCCTAAAATACGACATTGTAAAAGGAATATATCCTGGACCCCCAAAATCACTAAGCTAAAGGGAAAAGCCAAGCTTGGAACTGCTTAAGGTAAACCTGCCTCCCATTCTGTTTAAAGTCACCCCTCTGCTCACTGAGATAAATGCATATCTGATTACCTCCTTTGGAGGGGCTAATCAGATACTCAAAAGAATGCAACCCTCTGTCTCTTATCTACCTATGACCTGGAAGCCCCTTCCCCGCTTCCAATTGTCTGCCTTTCCTGACTGAACCAATGTTCATTTTAAACATAACTTGATTGCTATCTCACGTCTCCCTAAAATGCATGAAACCAAACTGTGTCCTGACCACCTTGGGCACATGCGGTCAGGACCTCTTAAGGCTGTCACAGGTGCATGTCCTCGACCTTGGAAAAATAAACTTTCTAAATTAACTGGGATATATCTCAGATTTTGGGGGTTCACAACATAAATGTGGACAACCAATGGCTTAGAGGAAACTAATATGTTTGGACAAACAAAGACCTGAAACCAACCCAAATGCTCACCAATTATAGACTGGACAAAAAAATGTGGCACATATATACCATGGAATACTATGAAGCCACAAAAAACGATGAGTTTGTGTCCTTTGTAGGGACATGGATGAAGCTGGAACCATCATTCTCAGAAAACTGACACAAGAACAGAAAATCAAACACTGTATGTTATCACTCATAGGCAGATGTGGAACAATGAGAACACATGGACACAGGGAGGGGAGCATCACACAGTGGGGTCTTTTGGGGGAGGCCAAGGGAGGGACAGCAGTGGGGTGAGGAGGTCGGGGAGGGATCATATGGGGAGAAATGCCAGATGTAGGTGACGGGGGGATGGAGGCAGCCATGTATGTACCTATGCAACAATCCTGCCAGATCTGCACATGTACCCCAGAACCTAAAGTACAATTAAATAAAATGTAAGTTAAAAAAAAATAGAGATATGTGATATAACTGCACCTGTGAGTTGAGGGACTGAGATTTATATTCACAAGAATATAAGTTACTATGTGCAGAAAAAGAAAGCCTGAAAGACAATCTGCAACCAAACCTAATAACGATAACACTAGAGGTTCGGATAGCGGGTGATTAATTTAAATTTCTTCTCCAACAGTTCAGATTCTCTGCAGTTAAATCATATAACTCTAATGAAGATGCACTAACCTATAAATATACATGCATACCTACATATGCATACATACACATACATATATATGCAAACACACATATGGGCATGCACACACACACCCCACAGAAGAAAAAGTCTCAGTGTCATGTTTTAAACTTGTTTCCACCAGTTGTTTTTAGGCTGTCTCTGGCCTGTACACTTTGTAACTGCTATACACTGTGTGGACACTAGATGTCAGGTTATAACTGAGAACCAAATAACCATATGTTTGCAAGGTTGCCCTGCCCTTGGAAGTCACTTGGATTTTTAAAATATTCTACAAGTCTCAGGTTGCAGAATCTTTGAAATTTGGCCATTTTAAAGCATTGCTCAAATGATGGGCACCTAAACATAATGATTTAAAACTCCTTGCACAGACAGCAATGCAGAGCATGGACTTTGGAATCAGACCGAGTTGGCTTTGGATGTTGCCTTTAATAAGCCTTGTGATCTCTAATAAATTCTTTTACTTAGTGCCTGAGATTTTCTCTGTGGCATAGAGCTTGCGAGATTGTTTATAGGATTAAAGAGATAAAGCACCTAAAACCTCCAGCATAGGGCCTGATGTTTTTCTGATCCTCGAAGGGAGCACGGGACTATTTAGCTTGCTGAGTTTCAAGGAGCAGGGCCGTGGGGCAGGACAAGAAACAAATGTTGACCTCATGCCCAGGGCACTCCCACTTGACCTGTCAGTCCATTAACAAACGCTGTGTGACATCAGCAAAACAGATTGCACTCTGGATACATATACACAAACATGTTATCATTTCTTCCTGAAATGAATCATTCATCTATTAATCTATATAGAGTAAGTCCTCATTTAACATCATCAATAGGTTGCTGGAAACATTGACCTATAACACAATTAAAAGGATGCATTAGAACCAGTTTTAATATAGGCTAATTGCTATAAGCAAGAGTTAAGTTCCTATGGCATATTTCTGATCCCAAAAACACCATTAAACTTCTAAATAAAGACCTAAAACACTTCTAATATTTAACTCTGAAGTAAATCTGTATTTTTATTAATTAAGAATAATTAATAAAAACAAATAGGCCAGGCATGGTGGCTCACGCCTGTAATCCCAGCATTTTTGTAGGCCGAGACAGGTGGATCACTTGAGATCAGGAGTTCGAGACCAGCCTGACCAACATGGAGAAACTCCGTCTCTACTAAAAATACAAAATTAGCCAGGCATGGTGGCACATGCCTGTAATCCCAGCTATTCAGAAGGCTGAGGCAGGAGGATCGCTTGAAGTCGGGAGGGGAAGGTTTCGGTGACCCAAGATCATGCCATTGTACTCCAGCCTGGGCAACAGAGCAAGACCCTGTCTCAAAATAATAATAATAATAATTTTCCCAGTATTTGGTGACTCAATGAGTGATAGCAGTTGTAGTGATGGTGGGTTAGGTCAAAGAATAAGTGTCTGCAAAGTGAAATTGTAAGGAGCACCTCCTGCCAACCTGTGTAGTTCACAATCAATCAGAAATACGGTAGCTCACTGAGTGCTTCCATACTTTGTCCTTTCCTGGTGGCTCAGGACAACAAATCAGCCCGGACAAGACACCGTCTCACTGCAGGACTCAGCTCTGGACAAGACTCTATCCCATCTCAGGGCGCACTCACACACACCCACACTCTCTCAGATCACGATGATGCAAACACACCAATTCACCTAACGGGCAAAGCTGTAGAGTATGGGGGGAAATTGAAATACATGGGGAAGAAACACCCAGGCAGACAAGGGGAGAATGTGCCAACTCCACACCGACAGTGGCCCAGATGGCCCGATGCCTTCAAAGTTCACCTGGAAATGGCATTTATTTGAATGGCACATTTGAGACAAGAAAGGATCTTCATCTGACTCTCATGTCACTTTGGTGTGGGGGTGGACAGGCTGCAGTTCCTATTTTGCAGGTGAAAATGCTGAAGCACTACATAAAATTCCACTCCAGAAGGAGTCAAGGAGGAAGTTTTTCACTGTTATTTGTTAGATATGTTAGTCGATTTCACGGAAATAACTTCATTTCAAACCATTACCTTGTTTCCTCTCTACGAACTGACAAATTCCTTCATTAATTTGGTCTCACTCTGCTGGGACATAAACAAACTGGGCCACTGTCGGAAACCCACTGGACAGCGTTATTCCTGAGTCTTTCCAACATACAACAGACAAACCTGTCGCAGGGCAGTCCACGTATCTGTCCTCAAAGATGACCGGCAGGGTGTTCCAATCGCCATCAATGTCCAGGCACTCTGCGGGCAGCGGGGGCATGCTGGTGAGGTACTCCGAGTTCCGGATGTCCAGGGACAGCTGGCTGTGCATCTGTATCCTGGGGAGCACATGGTAGGGTGAACATCCAGGGAAGAGGCAAAGGTTTTCAAACTGTTGCCCCCTCTTCCTAATCCCAGAAAAACACTGGGAAAATTCTCAGCCACTCTGCCCAACACTCTCCCTTTCTTCCACCCACCTATACTCAGCCCCCAGAGCAGTAGACTGCTTTGCTTTGGAACTGGCTGAGGCGTTGAGATTAGAGGACGTGAATTGTAGGGTTAGTGCAAACACAAGGGTATTTATCATAGACCATTTTAGTGGAATATAATAAAAGCAAGCTGAGTTCTTAAATGACTAGAAATCCTGAATTAGTATTTTTGGGGACAAAGTGTAAATCTATATATCCTTTACTTTTTTTTTTTTTTTTTTACTTCTTAGACCTCTTAGGATCTGGTCATATTTTGGCATGTTTGAATTAAAACCTCCCAGAGTCTGTGACTTTTGGAGAAGGCTTGAGCTTGCAGAGCCAGTTCCTGTCTGTCACTCTTGTTCGAGCAGCCAGCCCACTTCGTACTCTCTAGCCTTGTAGACCAGCTGCCTGTCGAAGACCTTCACAGCTGTGAAATGCTGCACAGACTCAAAGCAGCTCCTCAAACCCAGCTTCCTCAGTAACAGATGCAATGAAGATAAAACTATAGACATATATAATATTTACATATCTATATTTCATATAATATACACACTGAATTTACATATTAACTACGATTTCCTATACATATCCATAATATGCATATTAAATATGTGTATTTTGTTTCCTTCTCATTTTTCAATTCGATCTTCACTCACCAAAATAGAGGAGAAGAGTTATTTTTTCTTCCTCAAAGCCCTGAAGGCTGCTACAGCTTCATAACTGTGAATATTCAGAATATTTAACTCTTTAAATATCCTTATTGGAAAATTTACTCCTTTAAATATCCTTCTCTGAATATATACCTCCTTATCTATCCTTCTTGGAATATTTAACTCTTTAAATATCCTTCTCAGTATATTTAACTCTTTAAATATTCTTACCTGAGTGTTTAAATGGAATTCTCAGAATATTTAACTCTTTCAATATTCTTACCTGAGTGTTTAAATGGAATTTTGTTGCAGTCAATTCTGCACTTTTTACCACCCTCTGAATCTGAAACTTCTGGTCCAGCTTTTTATTTATTAGAAAATATGTTGAATACCAGAGGACTTAGGATGGTGTGCACAGGCTAGGAAGTATACCTAGAGGATTGCAGCTTGATTTTAGGTCTAATAAGCTAACAGTCATGAAAAAAAAAGTAATTAAGCAAATAATTACAATATAGCAGGACAGGTGTGGGAGAGTTAGGTCTAAGTTATGTTATGCAGGCTGTGATCTAGGAAAATGCAGCTTCTTGAGCATAGGGCTATCGTGAATGTGACCAAGCACCTAAAACAATGTCTAGCAAGTGTCGAAAACAGACTGAAAATGCTAAAGGGTAACTAGGAATCAGTGCCTTGCTCTGATTGGAGGAATCTGAAGGGTCTGGCTCTAGGCCAACATCCTGTGCATGACCTCTTAGCCCAACCACAGGCAAGTGAAAGGTTGTGCTAGGCAGGCCTCCTGGGAGAAGCTTCCCTGGCCTCCTTAAACCTGAGGCATGGCCAGTGCGATGTGACTGTCAAGAGGAAGTTGCAGGATAGTTGTGTCATGCTAGATGTAACTATGACACTCTTACTGTCTTTATTTGAAGATTAAATATGGTTTAAGAAATGCAAATGGGTACCAAGGTGGCAAGGGGTGGATTTGTGATGGTTGATTTTAGATGTCACCTTGATTGGATTATGTGTTCCCCATATAGCTGGTAAAGCACTAAACATTCCCCAACATTGCATGGATTATTCTCAATGCTTCTGCTGAAAGGGAAACCCAGGTGGTTTGGCATGGATTAGAATGACTGGGCTGCCCCGGGTGTGTCTGTGAGGGTGTCTCCAGAGGAGACTGGCATGCAAATTGTGGGACTGAGTGGGGAAGATCTACCCTTAATGTGGGTGGCACCATCCAATTAGCTGGGTCCTGGATGGAACAAAAAGCAGAGGAAAGACAAATTCATCTCTCATTCTCTCTTGGATCTGGAATGCTCTTTCCCTGCTGTCAGAACTCTAGATTTTCCATCTCTGGGACTCTGGGACTCTCAACAGCCCCCTCTGCACCCACTGGACTCCAGGGGCTCCCAGGCCTTTGGCCACCATCAGCTTCCCTGGTTCTGAGGAATTCAAGCCTGGCCTGAGCCATGCTACCAGCTCCCTTGGTCCTCCAGCTGGCAGAAGGCCCATCGTGGGATTTCTTGGTCTCCACAATAAAGTGAATCAATTGTCCTAACATATTCCTTCTCACTTCTCACTCTCCATTTATATCCTATGGGTTTGTCTCTCTGGGGAACACTGACAAAAACAGATCCCGGTAACAGAAATTAGCAGGTGGTAATTGACTGAAGCAAGTCAGGGAGAAGTGTTCCATGCAGGGATACTCTCTCCTCCAGGGCAAAGATCACAGTTAGGAAACACCGCAATCCACCTGAGTCAGCCCAGCCAAAGGCAGTTGTGATGTCCACTTACCCTGCTCTGTGATTTGAGAATGCCTGTCACCTTCTGTCATACTGCATAACTTACTGATTCGCAATGCTAAGTGGTTAGCACCTGTCTTCTGACACATGCTGCTTTGCTCACTGAAGTGATGTATCCCAAGTGCCTTAGGCAAGGCCTCCTATATGATGAACAGTATTTTGACTAAAAGCACTTGTTACATGAATACAATTAATCAACATGGCGTATGCAGGGAACCAGGAAACCCTGCAAGAGCAGTTCAGAGGAGGCAGCACAGGGAGGCTGGGGCTGCAGGAAGGCCCTGAGCACCTTTTTTGAGTCTAGACTCTATGTGGGCAATGAGGAAACAGTGAAGACCAGCAGGCCAGGAAGGGCCACAACCTCATCTGTGTTTGAGAATGATCATTCTGACCAGGCAGGGAGTTTGTGACTGAGTAGGTTTGTTTACATGTGTGGTGTGTGCAGGTGTGTGGATATGGGTGTGGCATGTGTGTACATATGTTTTCCAGGGTGTATATGCATGTGCATATGTGTTTTCATGGACACATATGTGTTTGTACATACAGAAGTGTGCATGAGTGTGCATATGAGTGTCGCTGGGTGTGTGCATGGGTGCATATGTGGGAATGTATTACTGCATGTACAATGCATGTTGATGTGATTATGTTTTATAGGGTTCTGTGGAGAACAAAGAGGGATAGGTTAAGAAAGGTCAATTAAAAGGCAACAATACTTGACCAATATTTAAAGAAAAAAAAAAAAAAACATGTTCTCTCTGACTTAAGCAAACCAGGAGAATGTGGAATTGGAGTTGAGTTTATTATTAGCAAAACTGGGAGTGAATCCTGACTGCTGACCCTCCAAGGCTCTGAATGACCCCCATCCCAGCCATCACTGTAACTCGTCCACCTGCCTCTTCACACAGCCCTCCTGCCCCACTGACGTTCTCCTAGATCTTTGGTGCAGCTTTCAGGCTGTGTGTGGCCTCAGGGCCTTTGCACTGGCCATTACCTCCACTTGTAATGTTCTGTCCTCTGGGGCTTCTTCCCACCTTCAGCCCTTAGTGTCAATATCACCTTCTCTGAACTGTTCTCCTTTAACACCCTACTTTAGAGAGCCACTGGTCCTATTCGGTCAAATCAGGAACTTTCTATCACCTGGTTTTTTTAGCCCTGTCTTAAATTTTTTTGCTTATTTACAAATGTATTTATTGTCTTCTCTGTACATTGAGGGCTGAGACCTTGTCTACCTTGTTTGTTTTCTAAATCACTGTATGGAAAGCACCCAGGTCAGTTCCTGGATATAATGGATGACGAATAATCATGCAGAGGGAGGGAGGAAGGGAAGGAGAAAGGGACCTGAGTAAGTAAACACGTATAAACAACTAAGAGTAGCATTAACTGAATAAGAAGTCCTCATTCCTTATCCTCAAGAGGATCCAAACAGGAATCTGAACTCTGCCTTGGCCTTGTCAAACTGTCACCTCCCAATCCCCTCCCTGCGCACTCCTCTCCCCACCGATCCCCCACTGCAGAAGCCATACCAGTGGGAAGAGACTAGCCTGGAAGGAAGCCTGCATAGGTCAGCCTTGCACACCTGTGTCTGTGCATGCTCCATGCGTGGCCCCATTCAGCACATGGGCCCCTCCTCATCCATCTAAATGACACTCTGGGGAGCAGAGTTTGCTTGGAAACCAGTTGTTGGCACAGTAGGCAGAGACACTTCCATTCTGAGCACTCAGGCAGAATCCTTGGGTTTTAGTTAGGTTATTCTGTGTGGCACATAGGGAAGGAGTCTCCTGGAGCATACAGGACCTGGCTCATCTGTTCTTTTCAACGTCAGGTTTACCTGAGTTTGAGCTCATGCTATAGGACTGTAATCCTGACTCCAGGAATACAGCACGAAAGCATGAGGATACTTCTATTTCAGGGGTTCAAAAATCTCCTTTTCACTTTATTTCTTCTCATATGTTCCTTAGGATGATGGCTCAACAGTGCACAGAGAAGCCAAAGCCAAGAGGTTATGAGTGTGGTCTCTGGGGTCCAACAGATCCATGTTTGTGTCACTTGCTGGCTGTGTGGTCTAAGGTAAGTGACTTAACCTCTCTGAGCCCAGGATTCCTCAGTTTCTTCTTCTTTAGAGCGGGGAAAATATTAGTACCTACCTCATTGAGTTAATGTGAACATTAAATGAGCCAAAGTATATAAAGCACTCAAGTTTCTGATCAGAGTAACTTCAATAGACTAAGCACCATGAATAAGTGCCTGTTTATTCACACCAGGTAAAATGCCTATTGTGTTCAACCCTATGGACATAGCATCTCTGAGAATCAATTCCTCTTCAAAAGTTAAAACTTAAAATTATCAACACAGGAAATGTAAAAGTCAGAGTGATATCTCATAGTTATTGTTATGAAAACGAGCCCATCAGGATAGGTCTTCTTCCCATCACCCCTTCCACATTCATTCCTCAGCAAACTTTCACTCAACACCTCCTTGCTGTGCGGAAAGCACTGGCTAGACATTGGTAAAACAGAGAAGAGGAACAATAACACACACCCTTGCTGCTGACCAATTCTAAATCATCTGTGAACACGTCTCAAAAATTACGACCCAAGGCAAAAGATGGTCTTCATTTCCAAGGCAATGCAGTGCAATCACATCCCCCGAGAAACGCATGTACTGAAGCAAAAGTTTCAGCCAACACTCCTTCCTTATACCTCTATTCCGCCCTGCCCTGTCCTTTCTTATTCCCTCCTCTCCTATCCTATTTCATTTAAGAAGTAGTACTATTCCAAATACGCTAAGTTGATTTCACTGTCCACTAAATGATTGTGATCCACTGTTTGAGAAACACAATTTAATCTGAGCCTGAACAAAATGTGTCTTGACAGATGAGTTTCACCTGGGCCATGTGCATTGCCCTATGTCCATCCTGATTGGGAGTGTGCCACTGTCTTGTGTGTGAGCAGCATGACCTCCCTGGGGCAACGACCTCTCTCCAGCTCTGACCTCCAGGTGTGCAGAACCACGTTCACGCACAGGTGCCAGCCCTGCATCACCCCTCTTCACTATCCCACGGTAAGCCTCACTTCTCTTCACAGCACTTCGTACCTTTTCTCTAGCAATTTTCTCAGTCTGAAATAAAATTCTCCCTCTGTTTTTAGCTCTTCTTATTCTTGATGACCTGGCTAAACCTATACTTTTTCCAGAGTAGTATCCCTCCTATCTTAGTCTATGATTTATGTTTTCTGTTAATGTCTACTCTTCATTGAAAGCTTACAACATTCTCTCATCTCTAAAGTCACTCAGAGGATAAACACTACAATCTCCTAGGGACCTAGGGAGCTCCATCTCCCACCTGAATCAGGTCTCCACTCAACCATCACCTTCTCCAGGAGACCTCCTGTGACAATTCCATGAACTAGTACTCTCTGTTCCTCTCACACAGATGTATGTTTCCCATAACACTCATTACCGCTTAGCATATCATATCTATGTACTTGTATGCCTTCCATTGTCAAAACATAAGCTCAATGAGATAACGGATTTGTCTGATTTATTCACTGTTGAATATCCAACACCCCAAATTGTGACTAATGCACAGTCAACACTAAATACATTATTTATTGAATGAAGGAAACTTCCCTTTACAGCTAAAAGAAAATTAGATATAAGAGATTCAGTAAATAGTTTGATGTCACTATCATTACAAGTTACAGAATCAAGATTTCAAATCTTGTATGTAAGATTTGAAATGACAAGGCCCATCCTCATTTGCTGGTAAAAGAAAAACAAAAGCATTAACCATAATTATCACAGTACACAGTCCGAAGTCTTTTTCCGGCTGACAAGCCCCCACACGGTTGGGTCCCTGCTGCCCTCCGCCCCCCTCGCCTCTACTACTTTCTCACTCTATTCTAGCTACACTTGCCTTCTTGCTGCTCTTCCAACACATTGTGCTTCTGTATCAGCACTTTTACGACAACCATTCTGTCTGCCTAAACAGTATCCTCGTATGTCATGGCATGGCTTGCTGTAACCCCAGACACTCTTCAGATCTCACTTCTTCAAAAAGACTTTTTCTTATCACTTTGCCTAAAACAGACTTTCTCCTCTACTCATTGCTGCTGCACTGCAGCCCATTCACACTGGTTTGCAATGGCTAACTCTGCACACCCTTTCCCGATTCCATATTCAGTGATAGCACACTGGCAGCCTGAAATTGACCACTGTGAAAACATTTGCACAGAAGAAACCAGCAAACACTACAAAGGCAGTTCGCCGTTTGTCTGTTTTTGCTCTTCTGAAAGCTGGTTGTTAAACATTTATGAGGGCACTGGTCATACCCCATTTCTCTTCATTTTCTATGTTCTTATCTTGCCTTTTTTCTTCTACTTGTCAAAACTTGAAATTACATAATTTCTACCTTGCCTGTTTCTTGACTAGGATGAGTGACCCATGTATACAGCACCTTTACTGCATTCTTGCCGTATTACCACTCCTATGTGGACAATACACATTTGCTTATTTCTTCAGGCACCGTCTAACATTTTCTGAGCAGAGTCTGTGGCTAGTTCCATGCATTCCCTGTGCATGGAAGTGCCCATTATGTCCTCCCAAATGCTACCTTACCCACTATGTGGATGAGGAAGCTGAGACTGGATGGGGGTGAGAAAAAAAAAAAAAAAAAACAAGAAGGACAGAAACATAACTCTCCCAAGACCAACTGCTAATAAATGCAGGAATAGGGTCTCGAACCCATGCAATCTAAGTACTGGGTCATCTGCAGTTTGTACCGGTGGTCGGTGTTCCAAAGCTCTTCCAGGAGAGCAGTGGTCTTTGAGTCTGTCTCCTCTATGTGTGCTCACACTCCTTGAGAATGTAACCATGGCTCCACAATCTAAGGTTTACCTATTGTTGCTGTGACTCTGGAAAGAAGATTTCCTGCAGGGATCTTGATATGCAATATTTTTCTCAGTGACCCTCACAGTTATGTTTATATGTGTCATCAGATTAGCTCTTCTTTTATTTTAGTTCTAGAAAATATGTTCTCCCAGTTCTAGCTGGGTACTGGGATAAAGGAATAAATGAGTGAGTGGACGACTGTAGAAATTCCTAGACTAGTCTTTTCAACACACAGCTGTGCTTCCCTTGGTGTAGCTCCCTCACTTGCTGAATCCATGAGACAAGCTGTGAATGTCACTGTACTTTCCAAACAGAACAAAGTGTGGGGAGAAAATAGGATTCTAATGAGAAAGGCGAAAAGGTCTCCAGGTCTGTCTTGAGTGATGGATGGGTCTTGAGTGTTTCTCCTTCTATTCTTGCTATGGCATCTCAAACATTATTCCATCCACATTTAATTTCTGAGGTGACCATATCGTTTGGAAGCAAAATGAAACCCTTGGATTGTAGAGCAGAGGACAAAACATGTTAAAGGATTCTCTGCTGCTGCTCACCTGGGGAATCTATGAGAGTGTGACCTCATCCTCCATCAACCCTCACAATTCATTGAGTAATTTTCATTTTGTTTTTTCAGGAAGAAGACAAACTTAGAAATTCATCAGCCCTCCTAATTTGGTAGTTCAGACTTAATTCTTATGCCAAATGCATTTCATAGTTACCGCAGAGTCTCAGGCGAATTCTGTGTTTTTCCGACATAGTTTGTGGCCACACCACCTGCTTCTAATTCATTTTGCAGAGGGCTCAGCACAGATGTCTTCAGGGACCTAGGGCTCCTTGATTCTGTCTACAAAACCATGACACTCAACAAAAGAAAGTTTGGGCTGGTGACCTTCTCTGCCACCTGCCAGCTCCCACCTCTGCAAGCTGTCTGACACTCTTGTGCCTGCAGAGGAAATGCAGACAGAAAGTGCAGAGGTGGGCAGACTTCTCCCCTTCACATCCAGTGAGGAAGTCAAGAGTAACTTTTAACAAGCCTGTCTGGGGTGGCTGCTTTTAGGAGTCAAGTGAGCATGCAATAGATGACTTACAGATTCTCCTGAAATGTCAGGACCGCAAGTTTTTGGTGCTCCATATAAAAGAAGGCCTCAGAAAACCTTCGGACCTGCAGAATAAAACAACGTCAACAGTTCAATTCTTTAGCTAGATATTACCTGCACTTTCTCTTTTTTAATTGAGGTCAAAGAGATGAATGGCATTTTCTAATAGGAGGAGAGCCGTGCCCATGACCTGAAGGTTCTGAAACAGTCTTGATATGCCTCCAAGCTGATCTCTCTCATTTACATCTCTTAGCCCACACTTGGTTTACAAACAGAGGTTAATGCAGTCTATAAAACTGTTCTTACGTTGCTTTTCCTATTATTTTTAACTTGAGGTCTTATTTATTCTACTAGAATATAAAACCTCTGTGAACAGGGTCCATACATAAATGCAGGTGAAACTGAATTCCCAAAGCCCACCATGTATGTTCTCTCAATATTTTGTGTACTCTGACCTTCATATGTTTCGTCATCTTGTTATAACAAGATGTTGGTCTAAATACCAGCATATTTAATTATGCATTAGCACCCACTATGTGCACCTAAGCTGGTGGCAGAGAAATACACAGAGAGCAATGTTTTATGTTAGAAAGCACTGTTTCCAAAGTCTTTTCTAAGCACTTATAATATTCCTTGTAATAGGCTCTGACATCCTCTGGGATTACCACAGCAGGAATTCTATGAATGACACAGCAAAGGCCTGAGAGGCTAGGTAAGTTCCCAATGCCGCCCTGCATGTTCATGGTGGAGGCAGGAAAGCAAGAAGATCTAGAGGCCAATCCCAGTGCTTGATCTAATTCTCATAAAGTTTCCTCCAAAGAAATCAAATGCATGTGACTGGAGAATGTGCACCACCTGGTGACTCACCCTCAGGGTGTGGTGCTCCTGGGTGAGATAAGTGGTCACTTGGGAGTGCAGAGTGACTGTGTCCAGGAACTGGGTCCACAGAGCCATCATGTGGGAGGTGAGCCAGGCCAGATCCTTGCTTATCTGCTCGGCAATCTTCTCTGGATTGTTCAACATCTGGAGAGGCAAAAAAGGTGGTAGTCAAGGCCCCTGACCATGAAGGCATTGCAGTCTTCCTCCTGAAGCCTTTACTGACTTTTCTGTTTTCAATAAATCACTCTCCTTTCTCCGCACATCTGTAGCATTATATTACACCTCATAGGACTACAGGATCATGTTATCATGTTTGATCTGGAAGCTAAAACAGCAATGGCAACAATAAATTATTTGGGTAGTTCCTGGCTGTCTACAGAAAAGCACCCACAGCCCTTAGCAGGCAAGATCACCCACTACCAAGTCCCGGTGTATCTCTTCCATTTCATTTTACTTTCATGCATGTTCTAAATACAGCTTACTCTTAGGGTTCCATAAAGATCTTGCACCTCTAATAGTTTTCCTCTCTCTTTGTTTATCCTGGATAAACCCTTTCAACTTTTCTATCCAAGCCTTCTAATCCCATCACCATAAAACTCAATTCTCCCTGCCTTTCAATTCCCAGAGTCAAGAACGCTTTATGATGTATTTGCAGTTGCCACCAGCTGGAAACCTTTACTCACATTCTCCCCAAACTCTTCAAGATAGCCCAGATCCATATACTGGACTCTACTCTGTGTCCCATCACATTCTGGACATAGTACTTTACAGCAGTTATAACTTCCAATCATTACTCTCTCCTGTTTGGAAAGTCAACACTGGGCACTTTACGGTGCTCCTCATGTAATCCCCAGCCACCCTCTGGTAGAGTTACTGTGACCATTCAATTACAGGAAGTGAAACAAGAGTTAGTAAAAGAATGCGCAGTCTTACGCAGAGCAGGGATCCAATTGGAGAGGTGTATGACTATGAAGCCACATCACCATGCCACCTTCACATGGTAAGTGTTTAAAACACCTCCTGAGAGAAGAGAGCATCTCTATAACCTCACAGCACCTGAGGAGTGAGGCGGTTTGTGCATAGTAGATGCTCCATAGCTTTTCTCCACCATCCTCCTCACATTACTCCACATTTTTTCTTTGAGAGACAGGGTCTCGCTCTGTGACCCAGGCTGGAGTGTAGTGGTATGATCATGGTTCACTGTAGCCTTGAACTCCCAGGCTGCAGCAATCCTCCTGTCAGCCTCTGGAGTAGCCAGGACTACAGGTATATGCCACTTCACCCAGACAACTTTTTGTAGAGATGGGGTCTCACTATGTTTCCCAGGCTGGTGTCGAACTCCTGGGCTCAAGTGATCCACCTGCCTCAGAGTGTTGGGATTACAGGCATGAGCCCCGATACCTGGTTTCACTGCACATTTCTTAAGGAGGATTCCTAGTTGCATTAACTAAAACTAAGAGGAATTAGACTAGAGAGGGCCTAGAGGCTTTGGGAGAGACCCTCTAGACAGAAGCGCTTTAGAGGGCTGCAATTCAGAGCCAAGAGAGCCATCTTTTGGGAGAGAAACTTGAATTCTGTAGAGGTGACAAGAGGGTTCACATCTCTGAGGATGGCAGAAAGCCAGTTGCCAAAGTCTGTCACTGACCTCTAAGCTTCAGCACTTATTCAAGCATTTAATGAGTAACTTCCATGTCCCAGGCACATGTTTGGAATGAGAGAGAATTCAGAGTTGAACAAGAGCGAGTTTCTGTCTGTGTGGAGCCTTGTTCAGTGGTGGAAATAGGAATAGAGTTAATAATTAAAAGTGTCACGGCACTCTCTACCATACACAATAGGCCAGGGACACATAGCCACAGCCACATCCAATCCATTCCTTTCCCTTCCTTGCCCTGTGCCTCAGTTTCTCCATCTGTAAAGTGAGAATGCAAAGAAAATTACTGCTTTTGGATGTAATAACACATGAGGAGATCCAAGTCCAAAGAGCTTGAAATGCTGGACATTTCTTCTGCTATTCTTAGACTGAAAACTGGTGCTAGATGGAGACTGATTGGGTACAGTGGGGCATCCCAGAGTAAGAAAAAGAGGGAAGGAGGGGTTTGGCACACAGTAAGGTTCTCTAAATGTTGCAGATTTTTGCTTTATCATGAATGACTTGCTTCCAGATACGGAACAACATTCAGCCACAGCATCATCTCTGAGCTACTTTTTCTGAAAGGTAAGGTAAGTCTGTGATGATGACACAAACCACAAAACTCCAACATGAGGGGATGGCCTGCACTTTCTTCTGATGGAAGCTTTCCTTCCAGTACTGGCTCTGGGGCAGGCAAGGGACAAATAGGGAGTGTCCACTGTTGGCCCATTCCCATCTATCATGGCACTACTGCCCCTGAAAGCGTCTCCCACCTCACCTCTGCGTACCTCCCGGCCGAGCCCAATGCACACGCCCATTCCCAGCCACACGTGGGCTGCATACACACCTGGCTCTCTCCAACCCCAGGCCCTCGTTCAGGCTGCATGGTATCCCTGCAGCACCTTCTGTCACCTTGCAGTTTCCCTTCTCTTCATCACGTTGGACTTGTCCATCCTCTACCAGGTAACCATTTAAGAAGCCAATTTTGTGTCTCCTTGTTTCTTTTTTATTCTTTTTTAAATTGTACTTTAAGTTCTGGGGTACATGTGCAGAACATGCAGTTTAGTTACCTAGGTATACACGTGCCATGGTGGTTGGCTGTATCCATCACCCCGCCATCTACAGTAGGTGTTTCTCCTAATGCTTTCCCTCCCCAATCCCCCTGCTCCCTGCTATTCCTCCCCTAGCTCCCTACCCCCTCCTATCTCTCCCCCATTCCCCCACTCCCTCTTCTATCCCCCCACCCCCCAACAGGCCCCGGTATGTGATGTTCCTCTTCCTACATACATATGTTCTCATTGTTCAACTCCCACTTATGAGTGAGAACATGCAGTGTTTGGTTTATTCTTTTTTAAAAAATAATTTCAACTTTTATTTTAGATGCATAGAGTCCATGCGCAGTCCATATTGTTTCTGATGACCCTGGAAACTTCTCCAATGCCCCGCCTGTAAGTCTAAGCTCCTCCTCCTCGACGTGTGCTTGACCCGCACAGGCATCGCTCACGGCAGGCCTACACACACGTTGCTTGCTTTACCCCTACATCGCTGTTTGCCTGCATTTTGAGCTTTAGCCTTCTCAGCACTCCCAGCCCCAGTGGCTGATAGATAGGAGGGGTCAGTGACTCTTTCAAAATGAACAGGCAGCTCGGTGTCAGTGGGAGGTATCCCAGGCCTCCAGAACTCAGACTGCCTTTTCCAGGGTTCTTTGTTCCCTCCCTCCGAGCACCATCATCCCCCCACACTGCCCCCCACCACCACAGTGGCACCAGCGAGGACAGCATTAATCCAGAGCTCAGCCACCAGAGTCAAAAAGAGAAAAAAGACAAGCTATTCATTAAATGTGTCTTTGGGAGGATTATATTTCCTCTAGTTGATTATAGAAATGGCTTTAGATGAGGTTAAAGAAGCCTCTAATTAAGCCACAAGGGGACTTTTCTGTTGCACAGATGCCCGGGCCTGTGCAATCACAGATGGTGGGCTTGGAAGGCTTTCTTCCAGAGACCGAGGAGGCCCTTTACTCTAACAAGGAGGCAGCTGCAGCCCAGAGCTATCACAGCTGAAACACCCTGAAAAAAGGCCCTGCCATCCATGCCTGCCACACTTTTGTCCTCATCACCCAGGCACTAACCAAGCATCTTTGCTCACTCCCTCACTCCCTTGCTCTGCTCACTGAGAGCCAGTTCCATCCCAGGGCTGTGCCAAGCTCTGGGAAGCCAAGCATAAATGCATACAGACCCGGAAGAGACATATGATCGTGTTATAGCTATTCCATTAGATAATTATAATATATCTGTAAAGTACTGTGCAAGAGATACATACTGAGTACTGTAGAAGGGTCATGGAAGGCTTCCTGGAGGAGGTGATAACCTACATTAGGTCTTCAAGGTGAACAGACATTAAGTCAAGAGAAGCCTGCTTTACATGCCATGAACATACTACGCTCTCTCACTGGTCCTCAATTATGGTTGCCCACCACAATCTCTGGGAGGCTGTAAGTCCACCAATGTTGGGGCCCATCTCAGCTTTCCTGAGGGTGTGGCCCAAGCATGAAACATTTGCACATTTTTCCTAGATGATTTTAATGGGCAGCCAGGATTACAAACCCCTGCTTTGTCACAACCCCTGCCTTTGTGCATGTCCTCATCTTTATCAACAATCCCTCCCCAACACCTTGTGTGCATACACACACTACACCTGTGGTGTCTCCTGTTTCAGATCTCAGATCACTGCCATCCATCCAGGCGCCCTCTCCTACATATACAAGAGGGGGTCTAAAAACAACAGTGGTAACACCGCCCATTGAGAGTTACAGGGCACTGTGAGCCAAGAGCTTTACAGACATTTTAATTTACTTAATGACTTAATCCTTACAGTAATCCCACCCATAAATCTGATATTATCACTCTTATTTTATGGATGGAGTCACTCAGGCACTGGAAGGTGAAGCAACATGCCCAAGATTACAGATAGCAAGTGGGAGGCAACGTCTGGACCCAGGAAGCCCAGCTCCAAAGCCCTGTTTAGTTCCCATGCAATGCAGCCTCTCATTAACCCCTCTAAATGCTGTGTGGACATGCATGGTGGCTCCTGTCCCGCTGCATGTATTACAACAGCATGCTCACAGGTCTGCTCAACTCGCTTCCATATATATTTGCAGATGACAGGAGGAATCTCCTGAAAACTTTGCATTTATCAAGCTCTTTAAACTCAGAGGATACACCTGGAGACTTCTGGCATGGGACTCACTTGATACCTCCTTCATTGAGAATTTATTTTTCCTTCAGATGTTCAAGGATTCTTATAACCACAACGTAGCAATAGTTCTGCAGTTTCTGCATCCACTTACATGACTTTGGACCAAGGGTGATGTGGATGAAAGAAAATTCAAGTTGTTTTGGTAGACTTTTTTTCTTTTTTGAGATGGAGTCTCATTCTGTCACAGGCTGGAGTGCAGTGGTGTGATCTCAGCTCACTGCAACCTCCACCTCCCAGGCTCAAGTGATTCTCCTGCCTTAGCTTCCTGAGTAGCTGGGACTACAGGTGTGCACCACCATGACCAGCTAATTTTTTGGATTTTTAGTAGAGACAAGGTTTCACCGTTTTGATCAGGATGGTCTCCATCTCTTAACTTCATGATCCACCCTCCTCAGTCCCCCAAAGTTCTGGTATTACAGGCATGAGCCACTGTGCAGGCCCTGGAAGACTTTTATCAATGAAAATGAAATCCAAGATCCTGACTTGAGTTCAGTTTGATAATTACTTTGGGATCTATTCTCTACCTGGTGCTATTTGGAGACTTGTTTTGCATTCTGCTTCAGCAAATATTTCTCACACTTCATATGTTTTCGTAACAGGCTCCAAATATAAATAGAACTCAGTCTCTTCTATGCAGGAGTTCATGGCTTAGTGGAGTAAGAAAAAAGTCACACAAATGATTAAACTTCACTGAGCAATGGCTGGGATGGAGTGCAGCACCGTGAGACCCAGGAACTCACCAGGAGCTCTCAGATCCCAGGATCTCAGATGGTTTACCGAGAAGTCAGCCTTTGGTTTGGGCTTTGTAGGCTGGTGGGGATTGTGTCAGGAATAAAAACAAGATGGCATCATCCAGACAGAGGCCATAGCTTGCAGAAAGACGCTGGGGTAAGGATCCTAGTTTTCCCCCTGAAGGTCTGAAATACAAGGTGTGCAGGAGGGCTGGGGCACCTCAGGGACTGGTAAGAGAGCATCACATACCCATGGCTTTGACTTTCATCCTAAGCCATCGGGCCTTCATCCTGCCAGTGAACAGGAAGTACCAGGAGTTTTAACCAGGACAGTAAGATTTGCCTGTTGGTTTCTGTGCTTCCTGCAGCACGCTCTGTATGGGAGGCTGTGCAGAGCCAAAGATGAGTCAGATAAGGTCTCCACCATACTGGGCTTGTGGTTACAGAAGAAGTCCCTGTGAAGTGTGATCCTGTAGTGTGGTGACGTCTCACTGGGCCCAGAAGCTTCCCCATTTCATAGGACAACCCATAGGAAGGCAGGCTGGGCACTACTGCCAAGGCCCTGAAACCTCCGGAGAGATGCTGTGTGTGTGCTGCTGCAGAAAAGGCTGGGCAGAGAAGAGCTGAACCCTGTGCCCCACTTCACGGCATGGCAGAGGGGGACAAGGAGACAGCTGTGTGCCTGCTGGATGTCCACCTACAGGGTGACCCCCAGTGAAGTTTTAGAGTTCAGATACTCACTGTTCAAACCGCGGTACATGAAATCCCAGCTGCACCATTGTCTCCTGGGAACTTGTCTGAATTGCAGAATCTCCTGCCCCACCTCAGCCCAAAAGAATCCAAATGTACATTTTAACAAGATCCCCAGGTATTCATGTGCACACTGAAGTGTGATAAGCTCTAAAATTGGAGAGAGAAACTGGTGTTTCTTAAACCACCTGTGTCTAGCTGAGCTTGGTGTTCCCCAGCGGCCCTGGGTAGGCTCTCAATAATCTAAGCTCAGAGTTGTCCTCTAGAGTTAGTGCTGTGAAGTCCTAGCATCAGGGCTTCCCTGACCTGCAAGACAGGGAAGGAAGAGGTAACAGTGGCCACGGTGGACAGCCAGCCCCCAAAGCTTTAGTGTCCCTACTAAGAAGCAGGCCTAATAAAACCTACATCTCAGCATCAAAACGAGGACACAATGAGCACATGTGTAGCACACTAATCAATGGGACCAGCGTAGAATACCTGCTTAGTTTCTCGGAACTGCTTTCTTTCACTCGTTGCTGGAAGGTGGATGGTATGCTGCAGGGCCACTTATGCTCTTTGCCCCCTTGAATTTGAGATCAGCTCCTCCACAGCAGGACCTTGAGAAGCCACTGGGCCTCACCAGACCTGAGTGCCCTCCAGAATAACCGACTTCAAAAGGTTGGTAAATGGACCAGTGCACTTAAAAACCCTCTGGCGAGAAGATTGGTCAAAGCAAACAAACACATGAAAGAAACAAACCCCAAACACACAATCTCCCGCACCCCCCAAAACCAACAAAACACGCTGCCCACAATCAGAAGCTGCTCCCTCATGCTTACTGGCTGCGCTTATCATTAGTAGCACCTGCTAGGAGGGTACAGCTCTGGGGAAGACTATGTGACAATTTGGGATCTCCCAGAAGTTTACTGGGGCCAACCAGGGAATTCTCCTGTGTTATAGAAAACCCTATATTGCTGTACTATAAAAAATTAAACAACAACAACACTGCTCTCAGACTCAGCATGTGTTGGACTTGTTTATATCAAGCACACGCCTGAGTTTCATTAGAACCTGCAGGTCCTCTGTGGGAAGAACACCCCCTCTTTCTAATCAGACTTCACAGTAGGGGTCCTCATCAGCTGCTCCAACTCACCTCTCCCCCTGCCCTGCATCCTCACCTGGGCCTCACCTTTGTGATCCCCAAGTGCCTACACTCCTTCCGTCTGGTGGGCTCTTACCCTGGGCTTTGCGAGGCTGTTTCCTCTGCCCTGAGGGTCCTTCCCTGACTGGTGTCTGACACCCTCCCACTCCTTCAGGGCAATGTCTCAGGCGCCATCCCCACCTCTCCAGGCAAGATAAGGTCCCTGCTCCTCCTTGTTCCTGCAGCTTCTCATCTCTCGCTCCCAGGTTCCAGCACTGACCACATCAGCACTGTCTGCCTTATCTGTGAACAAATATCTTTCTTGTTGAGCTGCAAGTAAGTCCTGGTTGGTGTCTTCCGACTTTGTATATCCAGTGAATAGCCAAGAGGTCAGCACACAGTGGACGCTAAGTAAATGTTTGTAGGAACCGTATGGAGTAAAGCTTCATCCACACCCTCCATTACTACAGAGCTCTATGTCTTCCAGTCGCTTTAAATCACCCAAAACACTTCCCAGCCCTCCCACCCCCACCACTGGCAGGAGTAGGGAAGCCAGGAGGTGGCGATGTTCTGCCTCTAAACAGTGCTGCTGACTCTAGGCTTGCTCTTCAGGGATTTTTGGGAAGCAGATGTTTCTTCCATCCCAATGGCCAGGCCAGTTCTTCAGCAAACCAAGGAGTAGGTGGAAGCACACCACCATTCACCCTTTCCAACCTCTTTACCCAGCCACATCCCTGCAGCGGGTGGCTAATTTAGTTGCTTTGTATAAAATAAAACCTGTGGCAGCATAGTCACTCAAAAGCAAGAGGCAGTCACCCGGCAGCTTGGGGCACTGCCCTGGAAAAGCAAGGCAACTAGTTGACACCTTATAAAATATACTTGATCAAGTCATTTGCAGCCTGCATCCTAACCCCTGAATCTCCTACCAGAGCCACTCTGGGAACCAGACAGCATAGCATTGCAGTGGAATGCAACTGGCCTTGGGTTCAGGCCTTGGGCCCACCAAGCGATTAGTGGACTTTAAGGAAGTCACATTCCTCTGTGTCCACTTAAAGCAAAATAACTGGAGACACTTGAGTACCTCCGTCCTTGTCCTTGTCCTCCCAGGGCTGCAGCAAGGATAGAGCCTGGTGAACCATAGCCTGGGAGCCAGCATTCTGCAGGCCAGGCATGTTGGTATTGTCACTGTGGTGATGGTAATTAACCTTAATCACTGTTTCCTCCTGGGACTTAGGGGATTGTGGGTACTCCTCCCTAGAAGCTGCTGTGGGGCCCGCAGGACTTTTGCTCCTGCCACCTCCCAAAAACACTCGCCCTAGGTCCTTTACCTGCACATCTCCTGTGAGGGGTTGAGCTCAATGGGTTTGACTGAGTGAATTTTGCCCCTGCCGGCACCTGAAGCAGCCAGCTAGCTCTAGCGCCTACTCTCCAGTTCCTGCCCATGAAGGGGTTAGGGGAAATCTCCTGCTTCAATTCAGTATCTGTATCCATTGTGGAGTCCTGATAAGATAAGTAAGCAACAACGAGGAAAGGGTCCCAGATGTGGGAGAACAATTTTTCTGAGACATAGTTAATCACAGACAAGCAGCTGGCACAATGCCCTTTTCCCAAACACCTTGTTCTGCACATATCCCCAGTAGCACAACCTTATCTGCATGGAGCCCCTCCAGGAGAGCCCTATAAAACTTCCCTCCAGGCTATGACTCTTTGCAGACAACCCCTTCTCTGCAACCCTTGCAACTTAACTTCACACCCCTGTACTTTAATAAATCTGCCTCTCTTTACCTATGACTGTCTTGGTAAGTTCTCTTAGCACCTGCAATGCCAGCCCCAGCCAATTGTACCCATGACAGCCACATCCACAACCCTCGCCACTGTAAATCAAAAATAAAGTTCCAAGCCCCCAAACTAACTGAATGAACCCCTCCTCTTGCTGAGGGGCATTCGAACGCAAACCTGGAGCACTAGTCAGGCCATCATAGGAGAGGTTGGTTAGACATGCCTCACTATACCTTCCCCCCTTTGGAATCCCAGCACCGCTGACCAGCAGTAATGTTCAAACAGAGGCCTTGAGACTTGCAAAGCAGACTCCTTACAGCAAGAAAATACCAACACCACAGACAGCAGGCCCTGAAAGAAACTAAAGTGTTTTACCCTAAGATACAGAAATTTAACATATTTCGTATGGCTTGGCAAAGCTGCCTCTTTAAGGGAAAATTTACATTCTGTAGAGAATCTCCTTCCCTTTCTGTTCTTATTCTTTGTTTCCTTTTTCCTGATGTGGGAGAGAATTCACTAAGAGTCTGGAGCCTGTTTAAGTCCGATAAGAAAAGCTTACCATCTATTCTTTTTGAAGCCTGCTACCTAAAGGCCTTCATCTGCATAATAAGAACTTGGTTTCCACAACTCCTCATCTTAACCCAGACTCTCCTGTATTGATTCCAGGTCTTTAGACAACTTCTTTCAACCATTTGCCAATCAGAAAATCATTGACTCTACTTATGATCTGGAAGCCTCGCTCCATGCCCTCAACCCCCAGCTTTGAGTTGCCTCGCCTTTCCGGAACAAACCAATGCAGATCTTACATGTATGACTGATGTCTTATGTTTCCCAAAAATGCATAAAACCAAATTATAGCCTGAACACCTTAGGCACATGTTCTCAGGATCTTCTGGGGCTGTGTCATGAGCCACGGTCATTCATATTTGGCTCAGAAGAAATCTCCTCAAATATTTTATGGAGTTTGACTCTTTTCATCAATACCAGGCCTATGGAATAGAATGAACAATGATAAGGACAGCAACAACACTGGTGACGGCATTTTGCCCCAGGCTCTGTTCTAAGTACCGTGTACCTGTGACCCCACTTCATTCTCCTATGGCCTGCCCAATGATGGACAGTCAGCTGGCTGATTCAGGACTGTGCCCTGCGGTCTGGGCAGAAGCCTGTACCCACTACTTTTCAGGTGATGCATGACACAGGACAACAGCACACACTGGTCCACTGGATCGGTAAATGAACACACTGAGTCCAAGCTCCTTTCGCAGATGGGCCAAGAGCCTCAGGGTGCTGACATTAAGGGCTCCAGTGTTAGTCAATTACTCATCTTTGGTACTGTTCTTGCAATTCATTTGTTCATCCACTCATTCTAGCATTCACTAAGGGCTCCTAGGTGCCAGGAGCCCTTCTAAGCAAAAGTCCCGGAGTGAACAAATCGCTTCCCTAGGCTATGGCTGCATGAGTGAGAGGTCACCACTGAGTCCCCACCTCTGAGACCTGAAGAGCACTGGATCTGGGGAGCACTGTGGGCTTGGAAAATGTTTGTGAAATTAATAAAACCTCTCACAGGCCAAATGACTAATGGCCATCATTCCCAGGAAAACACTGATCCTTTTTGCCATGAAGACAAAAGGAACCTGGACATTTAACCGTATTCCCTGCCAAAGGTATGAGTATCACCAAAATCTACTTTATGACACACACACAAATGACAAGCCAAAGCCCCCACCATTTGAGAAATGCTTGCACCAAACATGACGGTTTGCATTTTCTGTGTTTACTGCCCTGGGCCAGGCCTCATGGACCCAGTCTCTATTCCCTGCACCCACACTGCTTCCTTGGCTTGCATCACGCTGGGGAGGGCTCAGTGTCACAGGGACCAGCAGCCTGACCCTGTTCTGCCAGTGCTGTGCCTCTGGTCAGTGGCCCATCCTGTGTAAGTCAAGCCCCGTTCCTTCATCCACTGAACAGAATATGATGGCTTATCTTATGGAATTGTTTCATCAATTGCATAAGAAAATTCACATGATGTAGCCAGTGTGCCGGCTTACTGGCTAAGAGAAAAAGATGTCAATGAAACCGCCATTGCAAAATTAGAACTGAGACAGTGAAAGAGACCTGAACTAACCACTTCCTTCTTGATTCTAACCTCCAAACTGTCCTTGTTCATTCCTGGGTGTAGGCCAAAATTACTTTGGGAGGAACTTAATTTATAGTTTGAAACAAAGACAGTAGCCCTTTCCCAAAACAAACCTCCTTCTTGCCTGGTGAACTACACTGCCTTTGTAAGACTAACAAATTAGCCAAAATACTAGAAATTATGGTTTAGGAGACATGCAGCTGGAGGCTACAAGATTCTGACCCTCCTGAAATTGCTCCTTGGAATAATATCACTATTGTAAAACCTAAGATCAGCGCTTGAGGTATTTTGCAGACCGTATACTTGATGGATCAGTTGGCATTACCCAGATTGATAAACTGGCTCATCTGGTCTTGTGGCCCCGACTCAGGAACTGACTCAGCACAAGAGGACAGTTCGACTCATCCCCAACCCAATCAATCAGCACTCCTGACTCACTGGCCCCTACCCAGCAAATTATTCTTAGAAACTCAGACCTCTGAATGCCTGGGGAGACTGATTTGAGTAATAATAAAACTTAGGTCTTCTGTACAGCTGGCTCTGCGTGAATTACTCGTTCCCTATTACAATTCCCCTGTCTTGATAAATGAGCTCTGTCTAGGCAGTAGGCAAAGTGAACCCACTGGGTGGTTGCATCAATGAAAACTGATTGATTTTTATCCCTATTTTACAGACAAGAACATCAAGGTTCATAAAGATTAAGCAACTTGCCTAAAGTCACACAGTGAGTAGATAGAGAATTCAAAGCCATGTCTCCCTGGCTCTGATATGCATCATCTTTGCAATAAAGGATTCCCCATCACTACCAACCACTAGCCACTGTCCACAGTCATGTAAAGTATAAGGAGAAAACAGGCAGTGGTCCCTGCCTGTCCTCAGTGCAGCAGTGCAGCAGCAGACCCTGTCCAGTGGCATCATTGGGGCTCTGGAGGCAGAGGGCCTGCTGGGTGTGAGCACTGATTCCCTCCACCACTTACCAGGTGGCCTTGGACAAGTGCTTTGGAATGGTGAAATCTCAGGAGTTATAGAAAGATTAAAGTGGATTTTACTGATAAGCACTTAGAACCAGTTCTAAGGTTATTTCAGCCTGGGCCAGGCTGAGAATCTCTACTGATTAAATATAAGTTGGTGATGGTGGTGCCATGGTGATCCAGACTATGGAAGAGAAGCGCCTGGAAATCTGAACATAACGGGCACAGAGACCAAGCGGAGAACCTGCAGGCCACACCCAGCAGGAAAGAGAGTGGGTGTATTGACAAGTAGTCACTCAACAGCTCTTCAGCCTGATCTCGTGATGGCAAATGGAAAAGCTGAATTGGAAAGCTGCCTGTTCCTTGTTGTTGTTTCAGTTGCTAAAACTAAATATCTGATAATTTACAGAGTAAAGCAGTTTCCCCTTGGGATGCTGAACTGCACCTGCACAGGTACGTGGTTCTGGCCATGCCCTCAGGGGATGGAGCCTGAGGCAGCTGGGCCAGCCCTGGAAGGAGAGGCCATCTTACCAAAGAAGAACAGAGCCCATGAGCAGAGCACTTAGAAGGGTCCTTGCACAAGCTCTCTAGTGGTCCCCTCGGAACAAACCTACTATGTAGATGATGAATCCTAGGCCTCAAAGGCTGAGCCCATTGTCTCAGGTCCCACAGCTGCTCGGAGGAGAAGTTCAGAGTCTGGATTTAAACCCAGGGTGGCATGACTTTCAAGCTTCTGGCCCCTGCCTAAGGCAGTGGCTGCCTTGAGGCTCACTCGGGGAAGGATGAGAGCTGTCGCCATCTGGAGCCCAGGGCCTCCTGTCTATCCAGCTTCCTGCTTATACATGCATGGTCCACACTGCATCCAAGTCAGACTGTCTGAGTCCCCAAGTGTGGACATTAGGTTTTTGACTCGTCTCAGTGGCCCTTACGCTCTAAATGAACTACTATGTTGCTCTCCTGCAGTCTGCTGGCCCTGCATTTATGATCAGCAGTGCTAGCCAAGTGTTTCCCTGTTACTGCTACAAGCCAAGTCCCACCCCTTCTCCCAAGGCTGCCATCCAGTGGCCCCTCCCTGAAGGCCCTCCAGCTCTAGGTTCCCAACACCCTCCTCTGTCTCTGCTTCACATTCCGCCCTCCCCAGGGATCTCTTCTGCATTCGCTATGAGACTAGATTTTACTAACTTTGTAACATGCTCTAAAGCAGGGGTCCTCAGCCCTGGCTGCACATAATATTCATCTGGGGAGCTCTGAATGAAAATACAGTATCTAAACTCCAATCCCAGATATTCTGTTTCAGCCAATTTGGGTGCCCAGGCTCAGGCAAAGATGCATCATTAAAGTTCCAAGGATGATTCTAATGTACAGTCAGGGTTGAAAAACACTGGTTTAAAAAACAGAGTTGTCAGTTTGGGATGAGAGTTTGTTTTGAGTCCTGCTTCTAGTAGAAATTAGCTGTGTTAGTGACACTGGTATAGAATTCTTTCCCATCTTAATTTGCCTCTTCTTCATATACAAATAAGAGTACTCACCCAGATATTCAACACAAGGGATGTAAACATGTTCCAGAGATTCTAAATAGCAGCAGCATGCATTTGTCAAATATTTATTAAGCCTTTACTCTTTTTTTTAAATTTATTTATTTAACTTTAGGTGCATACTATATCTGGCATTTCTCCCCATGTTAGCCCTCCCCACCGTCCCCTCCCTCCCCACCCCCACTGTCTCTCCCCTACCCCCTCAGCTTCCCCCACTGTGTGATGCTCCTCTCCCTGAGTATGAAAAAATGCTCATCATCACTGGTCATTAGAGAAATGCAAATCAAAACGACATTGAGATACCATCTCACGCCAGTTAGAGTGGTGATCATTAAAAAAAGCCTTTACTCTTAATGCACGCTTGATAAGGTTTTTTTCGTAAATGAATGTTACTGTTTTCATTATCATCCTTGACTCTGCCATGTCTGAGGCCAACTGTGCACAGGTACAAGATTCTGTCACCCACAGTGAGAAGCACGGAGTTACTAGTCAACAAATGCTTGCTCAACGGAAGGGTAATGGACAAATACATATGTGTAGTCTAAGCTTCAGGGAAACAAAAATCTGTTCACATGTTTAGTTTTCCCAAAATATCTGCAAGGCACATACTTATAGACACAGTGATGTAGGGTAACAGAATATAAGCATATTTCTCCAGCTTGATATCTAGAGAGAGGCTACAAGTGGTGTCTTTTCACTTCTGTTTCTGCAGCAAGCAAGCAACTGAATTTGCCTTGCAAAACTACTGCCATTCATTCAGACCCCTGTGCCAGCTCTCCAATTACCTGTAGCTCTGAGCACAGCTGAGAAAGTGTTTCTTCAACAGCAAGCGCCTCTAGAAAGAAAAGAATAAGCCGCACGATTAAATGAACACAGACTAAAATGTAGCAGTTGCTAATTAAATGAAACAGCTAAAGTTTCACATTGGTATTAAAGTCACAGGGACAAACACCTTGCTGAGAACCTTATAGCTATTCTAACTTTCTAAAGGAATCGTGCCTATAAGGAGAATAAACTTGATTGGAGCCACGGACTGAGCATTAGATAAAAGCCGGTATCATCTCATGCACACAGTTATGAGAAGCAGTACATTCCCAATTCATACAGCACTTTGTGTGGCCTAGAGAGATTCCATTTATTTCTATTTTTGCAGGTACACACACACACACACACACACACACACACAATATATATATATATATATATATATATATATATATATATAATCTGTCCATCATGTATGGTATGTGGATTTGGATCTCTACCTTACAGATAAAATATCGAAGCCCAAAGAAGCAGAGTGACAGGGAGAACCTCCTGCTCAGCTCCACTGGCTCTGATACTGAGGAACGTGGCCAGCTTATCAGCAGAAACCAGGTGGCCTCTGGCCTTTTGTTTTAATGGTCACAGTTGTGACTGGGTTTGAACTCTCCTCTGGTTCCATGATGCTGTGGTCAGTCATCTGCATATGGCTGTGACATAGATTTTAATTAAAGCATGGTTGCTTAGGTGAGTGAAAACAATCCCTTAGCAAGTTAGGGTCCTTGCTGACAACCTAATTAGTAGACACCTCTCCATGTCACTGCTGACCTCAAGTCCCTGAACCCCACAAGGCAAAATGAACTCTTGATACACTGGTCATGGCTGTGTATCCTCGGGGTCTAGCACAATATCTGACATATAGTACGTGTCCAATAAAATATGATGAGAGTATGAATGAACAAATTCAGCTCCTTTGGATAAAATATAAGAAGTTATATCAGGAATCCAACTGCTACTGAAAAATCTCCACTTTTCATTTGAGCTATATAAAGTCGCTCTGATTCGGTGCATGTCTTTACTGCATACATAATATTTGAACTTGAAAAAATTCAATGATTGCATGATTCAAAGAGCAGTGCTTGAGTACAGGATTTGGCTAAGATGTAAGAGCTGATAAAGCTGATGGCAAGATGGCTCCAGAATTCAATTCAACAACTATAATCCTGCACCCACTCCTTTACGCTACATACCAGGGACAGTGTAGCAGGGATCTGAGGGGAATCTGCTCTCAAAGACTTCAGTCTAGTTGGAAAGCAAAACATGCAAATAAATCTTTGTTACATGATGATTTCAGTGCAGCAATGAACAATGAACAAGGTCATTGACCCAGCCAAAGCCACAGTTATCTCAGCAGTTGAGGTCTAGGGGTACAGATAGGGAAGTCAAGGTACCTAGCAGGATTCTGATGTTGAAATGGGTGCTATTCTCAAAAAGCAGGCTGAGGACTTGGATTCTGTTCTAGAGGCGATGAGGCCTTATTAGAGGACTTTGAGCAGAGCCAGGACATACCACCTGTTGTTACTGACTGTGACATGATACTAATAACCCTGCCCCAGGGAATCAGCACAGGATCCCTGAGCTCCTGTCATGGCTCTGCCACACATTGCTGTGTGATGCTGAGCAAGCCTTTTACCTCGCTTAGCTTCAGGTCCATTGTCTGTCAATCAACAGAGATTCAGGCCTACTGATTTTCATGACATGCCTTTGGAAAATCCATGTGCAAAAATCAACTGATCCCCAGATAACCAAATGTAATGGATACTAAAAAGTTTCTATAATTACCTGGATCAAGTATATATGTATGAATATAGATGTGCATGTGTGTATATATAGAGAGATAGCTCTTTATGACGATTGTTTTATAGTCTTATAAGTTACAATTCCATAATTACAGCTTGATTCAGGGAAGGCTATAAACTAGCATTTTCCTCTAGAAAGCAACCTAACATTATGCACTTGGGTGGCAGGTGTGTAATAGGTACTCAATCGATGTCTGGCAGATGAATGCCTGAGTACCTGAATGCACCTTGAAGAACATGTGTCTTTTCTTACTGCATTTGCATCTCCCAGATCATCTCCTGTGAGAATGAAAATGAAAAGCACAGCCCAAACCTACCTGGACCAGTGTCATTCCTGTGACATTTACAAAAGCATGCCAGCTTTCCCCCTTCCCTTGTCTGGAGGCGGCTCATGAGCTGCTGGGATGGGCTTGCCCCTGTCCCGGACCCTTACCCAGCTCCATGTGTGGCAGCTCCGGGATGTCCCGCATGATCACCAGGAAGTGGAGACGGAGTCCCCGGTAAGCGTGGAGGAGCAGCAGGCACAGGTCTCGGTGCCACTTGTGTGCATGCTGCATGCAGTTCTCGGAGGGGACATAGAAGCTTCCCTAATGGGTGAAACAGAAACAGAGGCTGAGGAATATTGCACCTGGCCCAGGCAGCACAGGGCCCTGACCTTCCATCCGCCCTCACCAACATTCACAAAGTGACTGGAGGTTCAGGGAAGGAAGCAGGTCCCACCCTGAGTAAAGCCGGCACATGGTTGAAGACTGCAGGAAAAGGGAGTCCTGAGCTGGAATCGTTTCTTTATCCCTCCAAGTAAGAAAATACTGAAATCTGCCACATCTTTGACTTACATTCAAATTGGAAATCATAAAATAGCAACAATAATCACAATAATAATGAGTGATCATGAAGGTGATGAGGGCACTGGCCTCACTGGTCTGAGACAACTGAGTGGCCCCATTTACAAGCTGATATGGGTTGACTCTGTGTACCCACCCAAATCTCACCTTGAATTGTAACAACCCCCACATGTCATGGGAGGGACCCAGTGGGAGGTAACTGAATCATGGGGGCAGGTTTTCCCATGTTGTTCCTGTGATAGTGAATAAGTCTCACAATTTCTGATGGTTTTATAAAGGAGGGTTCCCCTGCACATGCTTTCTTGCCTGCTGTCATGTAAGACATGACTTTGCTCATTCTTCACCTTCTGCATGATTGTAAAGCCTCCCCAGCCATGTGGAACTGGAAGTCATTTAAACCTCTTTCCTTTATAAATTACCCAGCCTTGAGTATGTCTTTATCAGCAGCCTGAGAATGGACTAATATACAAGCCTCCTTTCACCACCACTGCAGGGTGTGCTGTAAGAAGAGACCACAGGACAGATAGCTGTGGGCTCCTTTTCAGAGAGAGAGAAATACAGAAAGACCCTTGTAGCAGGTGGGTGAGCTGCAGCTCGTTCTGAAAAGGAGGAAAAGAAAAAGTGTCATCGCAATGTAGAAAGAAGTTGTAAGGTTAAGTAACCAATGCTGAAAGCACACCTGTATAAAGCTCTGCATGTGAGCATGCAGTGTCAGAACACTGTACACTTGATTTTATTTGTAGAAATAGAATGGATGAAACTGGTAGAATTACTAAGTAGTTTATCCCATGAAGAAAAGACACCTAAGTCTACAGTGGACTTGGAGACCTAGGCATGATGAAAAGGAAGGGACAGGACAGTTCTTTCTTACCAATCCAGCAGAGAAGGATGTCCTGAGGTGAATTTCAAAAGAGATTTGTTCTTAGAGCAGAGAAAGGAATCCTGTGGGAAAAGGCCTGGGCACAGAGGTGGGAATTCTTGAGCAATGTGCTGATGCCCGTCTACTGCTCATGTGACCATGATGGGAGGAGGCAGTGGCTCCTGATGTTCCCAGGCTGCATTGCCTGCCTGCTGGAAGAATGCCAGGTGAGGAGTGGGTGGAATTTCACCCTTGGCTTTTGTGAGTGTGTCTGCACAGCCGATGACTGGAGAGCCTCCTGCCTTACTTGGTCTCTTTTCTCCTCACTGCCATCCAAGAGAGTTGAGTTGATCCAATGGGGGCTGGGCAAGTCTGCTGGGGTCAACACACATCTGCACATCATCTGCATCCCCAATGGTGTTGTCTAGGCATATAATGATGGGCACTATTAAACCTACTCTAACCACCGTATCACAGTGATTGTCATGTGTGAGGCAAGGTGCTGCAAATTAGGAAGCTTGGATGGAAGTCTCAGGTCTGCCACCATCTACCCCTGAGACTGTCTCAGGTGAGAGACTATGAGAGACACAGAGAGGGTCACTGGGTTGTGCTCTCAGGAGCAACATCTGTGCAGCTATAAAGCAGGACTAGTGGAAGAATGGCACTGCATCGTCATGTACATACAACAGAGACCTCACCTGATGCCATGGGGACTGTTGGGCCAGCAGAGTCACCCGACCTTGGGGCAAAGACCAGGTCTTTGTACTTACTCCTTGGTGAGCACTTGGTGTGGGTTACCCTATGTATTAGTTTGTTTCCACAGTGCTATCAAGAAATTCCTGAGACTGATAATTTATAAAGGAAAGACATTTAATTGACTCACAGTTCCCCATGGCTGGGGATGTCTCAGGAAACTTACAATCATGGAAGAAGGGGAAGCAGGTGCATCTCTACATGGCATCAGGAGAGAGAAGTGAAAAAACCTTATAAACACTTATAAAATCGTAAGATCTCATGAGAACTAACTATCATGAGAACAGCATGAGGAAAACTGACCCAATGATCTAATCACCTCTTCCCTCAACATGTGGGGACTACAGGTTCCTCCCTTGACACAAGGAGATAACAGTTTGAGATGAGATTTGGGTTGGGACACAGCCGAACCATATCACCCTAGCAGAGAGGTGTGACCTTGGGAGAGCAGCTCTTTCCAGACAGGGCAGTCTCCATACTTGGCCAATTGCCGTTGGCCACCAACATTCCCAACAGTGTGAAGAGTGAATGGCCCAGGTCTGAAGGTAGGTACGAGCATCACACCACACAGTACACAGGAGCGACCCTCTGCAGAACTTTACCCCTCCATGGTTTGCATTTCTCAGCTCTGAAACCTGGCCTTGGATTAAAAGCTCGTCAAATTCTTTCTGAACTTAACACATTCAGCAAGGTTTGGAATCAGAAGACTTGTCCATTTTAGAACCAGAAAACTCAACCAACCACCCTGTCTGTGTTCACCAGGCATTCAGGGTAACCCATACATTCACATTTCTCAACTTTCCTAACATACTAAGATATAATACAGAGAAGCCAGTCCAGTTGTAGAAAGTCTAGAAGAGCTTATATGCAGGATGGAGCACATCAGACCAGCCAGATGTGTGGAGCAGGAAGGACGCCACTGCTTGTGAAGCATCTAAACAGTCTATTGTACTTTATCTCCTTTCATCTTCAACAAACACCAAAAAAGGCAGATACTCTCATTTTGCTTTTCAAAATGGAATATAAATATGCTGAAACAAACAAAACCCCATCAATATCATCAAAGTAAACACAACATGAAGTGTTCTATTCCCCATAGTCCGATAATTTTTTCCTTGTGGATTCTTTTGGAATACTACCCATCTATGCTCTTGTATATGCACACACACTTACTATATGTACGTATGTCCTGAAAACACACACAACACACTTATAAGTTGGAGAATGCTCTGGAAATTTCTCTGTTCCTTGCTTTTTATCACCTAACATTGGAATTCTTTCTAATCAGATCAAACAATAATGACAGAAACTCTTATTTCCATTGCATAGATGAAAACACTGTGGCTCAAAGAACTGAGTAATGTGTGCAAGGTCACTCTGCTTGACAGCAGCAGAAATCCTGCTCAGGATTCAGGGCTGAAGCGAGGTTGTCCTTTCTCAGCATGCCACAGCTGCCTCTTAAATCAAGCCTGCAAAAAGCAGATGCTAGACAAAGGTCCGCTTGCTTTGACTGAGACATTCGAGTCCTGCAGTGTCTCTGACAACTGTGACTAAGCAGAAATGAAAGCAGAAAGGGGATTAACAAAGGCACCAAATACAGTAGTCATGAATCCCCAGTGAGCTTCAAATGGCCCCGAGAGTCCCATTTTCAGGTCCCACTACCAGCCACGGCTCCACTGTCTCATCTTCCTGGTCTCATCCTGCAAGTGCTTCAGGACACGAAAGCAAGAAATCTATGAAGTCTCTTGCCAAGTTTGACTTCTAAAACTAGATGCCAACGTCATAGAGATTTTTCAAGAGAGACTTAAAGAAAACTTTGGGGAATCTTCACAAGGCTAATTCAGTATGATTATTGAAATAATAATAAGTCAAAATGCTAATCCAAAGAGAAATTCTGAAAAAAAAATATATGGCTGGAGAGTATTATAAACTAAACTAAACAACAACAACAAAAAAACAACTTCCATTCTCTTCCATTCTTCATAAGTGGCTCAGCAGCATGACTTTTTGAAAGTGAGCGATATACTGCAGAAAATCCCATTAGCCAGCCCTGAGGGCCTGCAGAGTCGGTGTCAGGGGGGACAGGCCAGTGTGCCTCCATTAGCATTGCATGGAGTTCAAGCCCTGAGGGCCTGCAGAGTCGGTGTCAGGGGGGACAGGCCAGTGTGCCTCCATTAGCATTGCATGGAGTTCATTGAAAAAGCCTGCACAATTTCCCTAGCACAAAGCGATAACATTTTAGCAACAGTCTTTCTAGCAATCTGAAGTGAAACCCCTCAATGATAAAACAAGAATGAGGCAGGCAGGCAGATCATTACATTGGGAATGAACTCTCCAATAGAAGGTTCCTGGCCTGGGCCTGCCCCACAACAGAAGCAGGACAGGAAATAGGCACCTCTCCCTTTATGAGGCTGAAACAAGTCCGCTGTAAAGGGGAACATATTTGTATGGTTAAATACGGAGTCTGAACAGGGCAAACCGTCGGTGTTTTTTTTTTTTTTTTTTTCTTGAGACAAGGTCTTGCTGTGTTGCCCAGGTAGGAGTGCAGTGGTGCAATCACGGCTCACCACAGCCTGGACCCCCTGGGAGCAAGTGAGCCTTCCACCTCAGTCTCCTGAGTAGCTGGGACTACAGGCATGCGCCATCACATGTGGCTAATGTTGTATTGACTTTTTTTTTTTTTGTAGAGATGAGGTATCAAGATGTTGCCCAGGCTGGTTTTAAACTTCTAGGTTTAAGTGATTCCCTCTCAAAGGTAGTGGGATTCCAGGCATGAGCCATGCCTGATCAGTCTCTGTTTTTGCTTTCTCACTTATTACCAATGTCACCTTGGGAAGGTTTCTTCCTCTCCCCACATAGCAGGTACCTGAAAAGAGGGCACAGTCCTGAAATTGGCATCAGAGGATTGCTGTTAAGGATTAAATGAATAATTCCAGCAAAATGTGGACTTAATGTAATGCTCCAGTGTAAAGTCAGTGCATGCTAAAAGGAACTTTTGCTTACTTAGGACACACTCATTGATGGCCTTGGTGAACATGTCTATGGATGGTGCAGCTTAAGATTCAACAATGATCCACGGAGAAGCCTAAGAATGAATTTTAACTTAGTGGGGAGCTCCGTAGGGACACAATTTGGTTTGAAGGCAGAACCTGGAGTCAAATAGGCCTGTACCTTGCTCACAGATGGCTCCCTCACTAGCAGGCTGCCTGAGCTAGATCTTTAATATAGGAAGTACCAGTTTCCTGATAAGGAAAGTCAGGATAAAGTTAAAATGCTTAGGGAGTGCTTGGTTTATAGCTTAGTGCTTGATAACTGTTAGCTAAGACATTTTACTTTCTAATTCATTTATTTCCTAACAGAGAATATAAAAAACAGACAGAGCTAAGCTTGTTAGCAACTCTTTCGTTTATGCAAATGTCTCTCAAATCTACATCTCTAAATCGAATTCCTGCACTAGGCTCTAGATCTCTATTGTCAAAACTTCCGATTGGATGGCTTGCCAAGCTGTCACAAAGCCATCTCACATGGAGCTCACCAGACCCTTCTTTTCCCTCTGGTCTTCCTTAATGGACTCCGCTTTGCCCAACGCACAAGAACACAACAAGTTCTTCTAGATTCCGGACTTCTTTATCACTTCAAGCATCTGTTAGATAGTCTTGATGGTTCTACCTCTAAAACTCTCTTACTTCTTCCCCAGGATGAGCTGTCTCTATTGCTTACTTGAACACATCCATCTAACGTGTCTGGCTGTTCTGATCTTACCTTCCACCTGCAGTGCCTGTCTGTGCAAGTGGGTCATATCATTATCCACTGTTTATAAGATAAAGTTCGAATTCTTTTGTGTGCCCTTTAAGCACTTTATGCCTTAAAGCAGCAGTCCCTCTCCTTTTTGGCACCAGGGGCTGGTTTCATGGAAGACAATTTTTCCAAGGACTGAAAGTGTGGGGGATGGTCTCGGAATGATTCAAGAGCATTACATTTATTGTGCACTTTATTTCTATTATTATTACATTGTAATATAGAATGAAATAATTATACAATTTGCCATCATGTAGAGTCAGTGAAAGCCCTGAGCCCATTTTCCTTCAACTAGATGGTCCCATCTGGGGTTGATGAGTGTAGGGCACGTTGGGAGCCAGATGTATGGCTGAGTGCCCCACAGGGTCGTGGGGTGAGCCTTATGCTGTGCTGAGGTGCAGGATCCGAGAAATAAAGAGACAGGACACAGAAGTACAAAGAAAATGCAGCTGGGCTTGGGGGGCCATGCCACCTATAAGCGGAGTAAGGCAAGGCTGGCAAGGCGAGGCTGGCGAGGCCCCAAATGTCCAGAAGCATGAGTATTTATTGTGCATAGGTTAAGGGGCAGGACAGTGAGTGAAATCATCTTTAAGGTTAGTGATAGGGTCGTGAGCAATAAAACATAGGGTCCACCCCCCATTAGGTCACCTAGTCCAGGAGGTGGACAGTGCACAGCAAGGGGCCGTGTGCAGTAAGGGGTCCACCCCCCATTAGGTCACCAAGGCTTGAAGGTAGGCCGTGCGTAGTGAAGAGGGTGCAGTGTGCAATACTTCTATCTATGGGCAAACTACTTCTAAGAAGATTTATAGGAGGATGCTTTAAGTCACATAACAGTGACAGAACTGTCAAAGTTACCGCCACCTTCTGGCGGCTTCCAATGGATTCTATGGGAAGATGCTTTTCAAGAAGCACAGTAGAAAGAGCTGATAAAGTTCACAGTCACCAAGGTGGACTGCCGTTCTGAGGGCAGCCTTCCTCAAGAACTGGAGCAAGGTCCTACAACTCCTTTATCAGGAGGAGTGGCTCTCGCCCTATGCCTGCCATACAGCGGGTATCTTTATGATACTGAACGCTGCCACCTGGGCCATGGATTCTTGTCCTGGTATAACTGTTTTCCCTTAATTCATGCTCTGCACTATGTCTGCTCTAGGCATTCCTCTGATGATAAGCTGCTTATCCTTTAATTCATGCTCTGTACTGTGTCCACTCTAGGCATTCCTCCGATTATGAACTAAGGTATAATTATAGGTATATATGTAGGGAAATATTCTTCAGGCACTCATACTATCAACTATTATATGATTATATAGAGAGGATTATATAAAGGGATCCTTCAAGTCCTATTTCTATAAACTAATATATGATTATGTAAAGGATTATATAAAAGGAAATAGCTGAGTAGTAACACTATAAAGTGAGATATTCCTCAAGCCCTAACTGTGCCAGGGCTCTGCTTAACTCTCATTCCTCGGTGCCTATATGGGGGGTTACCCACAATGAGAGACAGTGACAGAGCATCAGATATTAGATTCTCAAAGGGAGTGGGCAACCTAGATCCCTTGCACGTACAGTTAAAAGGGTTTGTGCTTGAGAATCTAATGTCACCACTGACCCGACAGGATGTAGAGCTCAGGTGGTAATGTAAGTGATGGGGTGGGGTGGCTTCACTGGCTCACCTGTCACTTACCTCCTCCTATGAAGCCTGCCTCCTAACAGGCCACAGGCCAGTAGCACTCTGTGGTCCCAGATTAGGGGACTGCTGTCTGAATGGATCACATTTCCACACTCACCTGCTAGCTCTTGTTTCCTTCCAGGACTTTCATGGCACTTCTCTACAGGGCCTGTCCTCTTGCTGTTGGAAATGTCTTTCTGAAAGAACCCTGCTCATCACCAAGATGCAGGTCAAATGTCACCTCCTCTGTGACATTCTCCAATCATCCCCTGCTCACACATACTTCATTAGACCAATTATTCCTATATCTCTCCTTCCGATACTCCCTGGACACTTTAGGAGTACAAAGATGTTTTTACTTTTTAGTTTTATTTTTCAGGTTGTCTTTGAAACTGAAACAGCTGGCACATAGATTTCACTGAATACCAGAGAAAAAGTGAATGAATGAGTGAACTGTAGCATCTTCTACAGGTCACTCCAGTGGCATGATGGTGTGGACTTGATGCATACAGGCCTGGCTTCAGGGACAAACTTACCCTCACTGCCTCCTACTTTAGAATCGTGGAACATTCACACAATTTTGGGATTTGGATCAGGATTTCCTAGATTATAATAATAATCACGCTATAGAAATTTATGTCCTATATAAATATACTTGTTTATCCTTCATATGGAATATGTGCACAACCTGATTTTAACTTAGCCTGTGATAAACACTGATAACTTTTCACATGGTTCAAACAGACACATAAAAGCAAAACTTTTTTTTTTTTTTTTTTTTTGAGATGGAGTCTCGCTCTGTTGCCCAGGCTGGAGTGCAGTGGTGCCATCTCGGCTCACCACAACCTCCACCTCCTATGCTCAAGCAATTATCTGCCTCAGCCTCCCAAGCAGTTGAGATTACAGGCACCCACCACCATGCCCATTTAATTTTTGTATTTTTTTTTTTTTTTTAGTAGAGATGGGGTTTCACCATCTTGGCCAGGCTAGTCTCAAACTCCTGGCCTCGTGTTCCACCCGCCTCAGCCTCCCAAAGTGCTGGATTGCAGGCATGAGCCACCGCATCCAGCACCATAAGACATATTTTTTAACAGAGAAATAGCAATACATTGTTTGTGTTACAATTATGGAAGAAGACTTAAATGTAATTGGCTTCTAATATTCCAGAGGTTTATTGAAAAAAAGAAATGTAAGGTTTATCAAAATCTATAATGCTATTAATAATCTACAGTTCATTATATACCTGCTGTGTACCTGGTACTATTCTGAGTTCCTGGATTCCTCTTCTTGGTGATTCAGTGAGTTTTACATTATTGTCCCATTTTCACTGATAAGAAAACAACATCATCATAAAAGCACTAAAAACAGCTAACACTTGGGAGGCTGAGGTGGGTGAATCACATGGTCAAGAGATCGAGACCATCCTGACTAACACAGCAAAACCCATCTCTACTAAAAATACAAAAAATTAGCATGGCGTGTTAGCATATGCCTATAATCTCAGCTACTTGGGAGGCTGAGGCAGGAGAATCACTTGAACCCAGGAGGCGGAGGTTGTAGTGAACTGAGAACACGCTATGGCACTTCAGCCTGGTGACAGAGCAAGACTTCGTCTTAAAAAAAAAAAAAAAAAAAAAAAAAAAAGGCTAACACTTATATTTGACTCTTAAATGTCAAACATTAAGTATTTTATGTGTATTAAGTATTTAATTCTCTTGCCAACCCTATGCAATAAGTCTGGGTACTTACACCCATTTTGGAGGGTGGGAAACTGAGCCTTAAAGGGGTAAATAGCTTGTTTGCTGGTCTCATGGCAAGAAAGTGGTGGATCAAGAATCCAGACATGTTGTGGTGCTGGAAACCCCCATACTTTTTATCTTGATGCTGAACTTCCTCTTTGAACTGAGCCTCAGGCAGTTTAGATAGTTTGCCTGCATTCACACATCCAGGAAACAGTAGAATTGAACTTCTAACTAAGGTCAGGGTCCAGGTTTAAAAAGGAAACCAGCTTCATCAATTACAAAGAGAATCAAAGCCTCTTGTGCCAGCCGTAGCTTTGCTGCTAACTAGCTGCGATCTGGGAAAATCACTTACCATCCTGGCCTTTAATGCCTTCTCTGTCAGCCACAAATTGCTGAGGTGTTAGTCAGTAATACATAAATTGTGTGTCCCAGTACTCTGGATTGCAGTGATTAGTTTTGAGTTGAACCACAAATATTTCTTACCAAAAATTTAAAATATAAAAATCACCAATGACTTTTTTATATGAATACCATTGGAGTCAATGGTACCCATGCTGTTTCCTCACTGCCATTCTACTGAGTGTATCTGAGTATGAGAAAAAGAGAGCAGAGGCTGCTGGGCTGGAACTGGGGAGTGGGTGTAGGAGTGGGGAAGGCAATTGAGAAACCTGGGTCAAGGTCATCTTCTGACCCAGGTATCTGCTGCATTATGCATGTATATACTTGCTGCCCTCCTCCTTCACACAGCTCCAGCAGCACCCCCACCTATGCACAGCTTAGCATCACCTCCACCTAACAAGACTCTAGCAGCCCCTGCACCTACACACAGCTCCAGCATCCCCACCACCTATGCATAGTTCAGCATCCCCTCCATATACCCAGGACTCCAGCCTCACCTCCACCTACACAGAGGGCAAGAATAAGGATAAAGGGGAAACAGTTCTTTGACATCATAAAGCAAAACAAACATTAATCTTCTGATCATGATTATTATTGGTAGGAATTCCATATGAATCCTTTTACTGGGTATACTTAAATGATAATTTAATCAGTAAATTAGTCAATTCTTATATTGCCAAGATATTTTGACCTATTCAGAACTTTTAAAAAATAACTCATTATTAGTTAGGTAAGTTGATATATTGACTATGAATAATTCATAATATCTTATAAATTACCTTAGTACCTAAGATGCATGTTGCATGAATACATAAGTTGTTGTGATTAATCTATTGGACTTTAGAGAACTACATTTTCACATTAGAGGCATTGTGGTTGGGTTTCTCTATATTCCTCAGCCATCGGGGGGTCAGTCCCATTTATCATCATAATCCTAATTGCTGTTTTTTTTTTTGTGCTTCCTGTATACCCATCACTGGGTTGAACACTTGAGCTCCAGAGGTTAATGAGTACTGTCCTCACCTGGAGGAGAATATACCCAAATTGAAGGACCCAGGGACACAAACACATAATTGCAGCATAATATGGTAAGTATGATACCACAGGAAACCATAAGATGTTGAGAGTGTGCAATAGGGCACACAGAGCTATTTAACAGGTGTGGGTAGAAAACGTTTCCTGGACAGATGCTGCTGCAGTTGGATCTTGTAGGTGGAGGTAGATACATAAGGGATAACAGTGGCACATGCCAAGTACAGAAGCCATCATCAACAAGGGCGTAGAGTGAATAAAGTTACAAAGTGCAAGGAGATATAACCAGATATGGGCTGTCAGAGTCCAGGAAAGAAGCAGGAGATGAAGCTCAATGGGCAGACTCAATCAGGTCAGGGCGTGGAACCTGGGCATAGCATGTTGATCAAGAATCAATTCCCAGGAAACCAGCGACATATTAGCTACATCCAAACCATGTGATAGTGTGCCCTTCGGGGAGACACAGGAAGGCCTTTCTCTGCGACCCTGGCTTCTCGCTGGCTCTGGTTTCTGGTCCTTCAAACCCTTAAGAAAGTTGTAATCATGGTATAAATTTTATATAAGTGAAATGGGCCCAGAGAGGTTAATCCAATAGCTCCCAGTCCCACAATTGCTAAGATACAAATTTAGAATTCTAAAAGAGCACAGGATGGGTCAAAAGCCAAGCTCTTTATCCCACATGGGACTATTCTGAATTCACCAGAATTAAAATTCCCAAACAGAAGGGTTGCTTCTGAACTGAGGGCAAGACAATGAGAAAAGACATAATGAAAACAGCAAGAGTAAGAAGAAACGGCCATCAGATAAATAGAATTAATTATGTAGTGTGTGAAGGGTCAAGCAATGATTACTCCCATCCCTGAGAGGCTCATCCAAGATCATCAAATCAGACGTGTCTGCAGAACAAGTGAGCTATTGGTCTCAGTGCCTCTGGACATTGTGGTCATTGTGTCTGCTTCTACTGTGAAAGTTGCAGCAGTGCACTGTGGTACCTTAGAGATTTAAAATTTTGTGCTTTTCTGATTTTAATTATACAGCGCATTAAATTCCTTCAGCTTACATCGGGGCAGTCACAGAGCCAGCAGCTGTGACTCTCTTATTGTGAGTTCTAAGATCTCTTGCATGAACTTGGTCTTTGTTTCTCCCCCTAGCATTCTTGATGGGTGTATTAGTTCGTTCTTGCATTGCTGTAATGAACTCCCTGAGACTGGGTAATTCATGAAGAAAGGAGGTTTAGTTGACTCAGAGTTTGGCAGGCTTAACAGGAAGGATGACTGGAGGCCTCAGGAAACTGATGATCATTGTGGAAGGTGAAGGGGAAGCAAGCGCCTTCTTCACACAGTGGCAGAAGAGACAGAGAGAGCATGGGAGGGAAGCGCCACACACTTTTAAACCATCAAATCTTATGAGAACTCACTATCACGAGAACAGCATGGGAGAAATTCACCACCATGATCCAATCACTTCCCACCAGGTCCCTCCCCTCAATGTTGGGAATTATAATTCCACATGAGATTTGGGTGGGGACACAGAGCCAAACCATATCACTGGGCTTTCTACATATGGTGCATTCTGTAGGAAATCTGGAAAGTAGATCAGAACAGATAAGCATGGAAAACATATTCTGTGTTCTAATACCAAGCATACACACACCCATGTAGCCCCTCATAAGCTTCCTGACCTGAGTCTCACAGGGCATTCAGAATCATACTCAGTGTGGGGCGGGGGAGAAGAAGTGGCCTTTCTGTCTCAAAATTGGACAATCAGTCTGGGGCATGGCTGTGACTTGAATGAGGTGCACCTGATCCCAGAGCCGTGCTCCTAACCATCACCAATTCTTGCCTTTTTATAAAAGATGCTCAGTGCTAATGTTAGCTCTCTCTTGGCTCTGGCAGAAAACAGATCAGGCTGTTCCGAAGGATCATTAAGCCCCATGGGAGACCACTTAGTGGACCTTGTTATGTCAGAATATTTAATTCCATAGAAATGCAGCTCAAAATAGGTATGGCTTTTATTCAAGTAACCATAGCAATCATAGAAACCAAAAGATTAGTATTTCCATAATAAATCATAGTTTACCTGGGACTTTAAAATAGACTCTGTAGGGTATGTATTACTATTAGTCTCATTCTACAGATGCAGAGAGTGAGGGGGGGTAGATATCTCAGGCAGTGTCAAGAATCAAGAGTTTCCTACAAAAATCATTTATCAAAATTAATAGGCCACAAATAA
The DNA here is from genome assembly GCF_009761245.1 of Sapajus apella. Lineage (NCBI taxonomy): Eukaryota > Metazoa > Chordata > Mammalia > Primates > Cebidae > Sapajus > Sapajus apella. The sequence goes on from NW_022436943.1 coordinate 61,055,565, forward strand.
TCTGAGTATATTTTAAGTAAAAGTTGGGTCATATCAACAACCATGTTGCATTCAAATATCACTGCATGGTTTTGGTAGCTGCATTTGCATAGGGTTTAAAATCAAGTTGTTAAACATATGGCCACGCTGAAGTGACAGTATTTATATTGCATTGCAACATTTAAAAATTGAGACTAGGGCATCTGACTTCTATTTAATGCTGCTCTGCATCTATTGACTGCTTGTTATTTGCTAGTATGCTGCTCAATACCATGAACACCTTCCATGTGACATGTACCCATAAATGTATATGCAGCACATCTGCCATTATTTATTGCCTCCACTATAAAATAGCAATAATCAGTCCAGGGCAATGGCTCACATCTGTAATCCCACTACTTTTGGAGGCCGAAGTGGGCAGATCACCTGAGTTCAGGAGTTCAAGACCAGCCTGACGAATATGGTGAAATAACATGACTTAAAAATACAAAAGTTAGCTGGGCATGGTGGCGCACACCTGTAATCTTAGCTACTCAGGAGGCTGAGGCAGGGGAATCATTTGAACCCGGGAGATGGAGGTTGCGGTAAGCGGAGATGGAGCCACTGCACTCCACCCTGGGTGACAGAGAGAAACTCTGTCTCAACAATAAAATAGCAATAATAATAGCAATTACCTATGAGCAACGTGGTGAGGAACAAGTAGGGCAGATAATATAAGCAAGGTGCTTAAGGGAGAGTCTGGCAAAGGATGAAAACAAGATAGGTATTCATGCTATGAGTAAATAGAAGAAAGGTATGCCCACACTGCAGGCATAGGGGGAGTGATGGCCCTTGGGAGAACTTTAAAGTATAAAGAGGGATGCCTTAGAGGGACCAGCAGGTAGAGTGATGTTGCTGGCCGTCACAGTGGCAATGGCACTATGCAAATCCTGCTCCGCTTTTCCCTGCTCTGAAGAGACTGAGGTACAGAAAGGTAATAATATGGAACTAAAGCCCTGTTTCCTTGCAGTCTCCCAAACACAGCTGCCCCTCTGCCTTTTGCTTTTCAGGATTATAGACAGATGATATGCATAGGCCATTTCACAATTGGATTTTCTCACAATGACTCTGCAGACAATAGATTTTTTAATTAAGGCAACTGAAGTCAACACAGCATTCCAGTGTGGAGAATACTTAATCCACATTTGAAAATGCTGAACCTATCTATTAAAACATTTATAGATAGCACTTTCATTTTCTAGCATTTTACTTCCATTTGTTCTTCATTAAAACCAATTCCCCTGACTGTGTGCAATGTTCAGCAATTCTGTTAGCAGTTGGCAAATTGGATTCTTAATATTTAATCTAATTGGGAACAACATTACACAACTCACACTGAACAAGCAATTTAGTTGTCAGATCATTATAAAACCATAAACACCTTTCTGATGAATGTCTTATTTTTATAGTGTGGTGTGGAGATCAGATATATATTTTTTTAATTACTAGTCTCCAATTTAATGTGTACATATGTGCCTTAAAAATTACTAAAGAATCACTATGTGTGATATTTTAAAAAATGTGAGACATTATCTGTTAAGTAAAATGAGTGTGAGCTCCACCGTCAGGTTCAACCTAGACTCATATACTGGCTTTGTAAGTTGTAAACTCTGAGATCATCGCTAAGAAGTGACTCCTGAGAGTTCCTGCCTTCATGTGAAAATGCTGAATAGAACTACAAATACAATTTTGGAATGCAATACCACCTACTGGATATGATTGTTGACAAGATTAAATTATAGAATAAAATACATGTCGGGTATGTATTAAGTGCACCATATGATCACTACATAAATAGTAGTCAGAGTAAATTAAGTAATAGGTATTATTATCATTATTAGGGTTAATTCTTTCTATTAATATCATTATAATGTCAACAGAATATCTTCTCTTTTTCCCTTGTAATTAAGCCACAGTCCAGAGTTACAGGAGACAAACAGATGGAGGAATGGGAGAGGATGGTTAAATTCTGTGTGTTGTTTTCAATTTTATGTAATTTCTTTTTTAAAAAAAAAACTTGATGTCTTTGATTGCTTTAAGACTTGGCTCTCGGATCTGGCAGAAACAGCTTTTGGAGATAGAATTTTAGCTTGTTAAGGATCAGATGTGGAGAAAGTTTATCTCCCTTGCAAATTGCTGTTTATAGATTTAAGCAAGAGAAGGATGTATTTAAGCACTAGAATGATGCAAGAAGTAAAAATAAATGAAAATGGACTGGGGATTTTACAAAGGAGGGAAAGTCCAATGAACTCACTCAGGAGTAGGGAGGAAGCAGCAAGCTTCACTGGACTGGAACCCACTTAGAGGACAGTACCAAGCAGGCACCCACAATGGACAGGAGACCTTGATGGATAGGAGAGCTTCTGTAGCCCTGAAGGCTTGGGCTGGAAGTCTGCTCTCAACCCAACTGGAATCAACATAGCTTTCCATGGTGTTCTGGACGGCTTTGTTGTGGAGGCCTTCCTAACCCTGGAACCAAAGCCTGATCATCCTCCTGTGGTTTTACATTGACCCAATTTCTCCAAATCCAGCCTGTGCTGTCCCTGACACAAGTCTCCCATCCCAACTCAACTGCATCTCTATTCTATGTCTTCACCTTACCAAATCCATAGCACAGCCAGCTAGGTAATTGTTCCAGGGTTTTTCTCAACAGAGATCCCAGTAAAGAAAGTCCATCTCCTCTTGGGAACTGCTCTGCCATTTCCCCGACTCCAATGCTATTACTATTTCTATACAAAGGGAAAGAAAGGATAGAGGATGATTCTGAGCTTTCTGGAGACTCAAATAACAGATTTTTTTTTTCAAATGATTTAGATCCCACAAAGATAGGCATGATTAAATATCTAGATATGATTCAATATCTAGAGTCTAACAGCCTGGACTCAAATCCTAGGACCATCATTCACAATCTACCTAATCTTGGGGCAGTTCCTCATCTCCCTATGCCTAAGTTACCTCATCTCTAAAATGAGGGATAACTAATAGATTCCTGGTAGGGTGCTAGTGAAGAGCAAATTAGATAATGTGTGCAAGAACATAATATGGGAGATAGAAAATAGTAAATATTCAAAATAATATTTTAGTTAATGCTATTCTATTAATTGACTCTGATCTGAATATTGGCCATAGAACCACTTCCCTTATATCATTAAACTCACCGCCATGATCCCTGGAAATAACTATTATGTAGCAAAGAGAACTTTAGACTTGGAGTCTTGAATCCAGCATCTAATATTTACAGATGGACAATCCCAGGCAAGTCACTTTCAGCCTCTGAGCCCCAGGATTCCATTCTATGCTAGAAATTAACAAGTTGCAGAGGTATTATTATAAATATTAAATGAAACAAGAGGGTGAAAGCGCTTTGGGGCAGAGAGAACACTATAGAACCTCAAAATCATGTTGCATTAATTGATGCATCAATGATAATTGTCAGAAAGTGCAACTAAGGGACCTTGGGAAGGTTGCATAGGCACTCCATTCTCCCCACCCTCCTCCCACCCGTGAATGGCTCAGATCCTATAAGTGATGCCAAGCAAAGATTAGAGAAGCACCCCCGCCCCCAGAAGATATTCTGGCAGCCGTGAGCAATCATCAGTTTCTTTGAACATTCTCTTGGGAATGAGAATGAGATTAGCATGGAATAGGATTCTCTGTGCTACCGAGAGAAAGCAATTAAAGAGGCAGAGGGGATGGCAAAAGTCAGTGAGAAGTGAGACTCATTTCCAATAATAAATATCCAGAACAGACTATATTACAGCGAACAGTACAGTGTACCTGGTACTACACCTACAGACAGAGAGCATGTCTGCACCTGGAACAACCTGAAGACTTGGTTCCAACAGGGTTTCATTGTTGTGTCTACTCCAGGAGTAGAAGATCTGCAGTGGAATGGTGGCAGCGTGTTGCTGGCTGCCAATTGAAATGTAAATAACTACCATAACATTTTTTATGAAGACACTACCAATAAGACTTAGAACCATTGGGGGGATGGTTAGATAAAAGAGGATACATCTTATCAATTCTGAGATAAGCTTTCTTCAGACTATATTTTAATAACATTCATGCTTATGATATTTATTTAGTTCCAGGGGCTTATGCAGATGCTGAAGGTTATAGAATGAAGGCACACATGTCTGCCTTCACCAGGCCCTCAGCCTGCAGTGAAGACAGATGACCGTCTTCGGTGAGATTGGCATTGCACTAATGGAGAAAGGGAAAGGATGCAGGTAAGGGCTGTAGGGTAATGCTTCTCTGAGCCAGGAACCTTCATTCTGAATCCTAAAGAGTGGCCAAGGGAAAGCTTCAAAAAGTCAATTATCTGATGTGCTGCCTTTCTCAGTCATTTAGGCAAGAAATACCTAGACTCATCTGATGTATTTATGAACAAGATGGTGCTTGGAAAGCCATAACCATTTCTAAGCCCTGTTAAACAGCCAGTGATGGGTTGCAGGTTGGTGAGTGAAAATCTGATCTCTAAACTCAGGTTAAATCACAGGAATCTTTGACTTGGTAGTAGTCATAATAAGCATATTAATGTAGCCTAAACCATGTTCTTGGAAGACAGCTACAATCCTAACCATCTTATAAAAGGGGAAACTGAGGCATGAGGGCTCATAATAAGTAGACTGCAAAGCTTTCCAGGATTTTGGGCTATGAGTCTACCAGCTGCTTCACTGTGTGGTTGTGTGACTTTGGTCAAAAAGCACAAACCTTTGCTACCTTGGTTTCCTGTATAAAAAATTACCTCTCTTTCAGGCCGTCTCTTAAATGTAAGGGATTCTTATTTCTGTATAAAAAATTACCTCTCTCTGCCAAATGATAACACTATTAATGGAAGCAACAGTATAGACAGATAGACATGGCAGTATAATGTCACCTCAGAACTGCAAAGGTTAAGTGAGATAATCTTTGTAAGTGTTGCTTGTCACCAACCTAACCAGCATCATCGCCACCATCATAAACAACATCATCGCCATTAAGACCTGAGAAACATGCCCACTTAGGTCAAGAGTCTGGAAATTTTGCCCATAATCTATATTTATGTAAATGGTAACTAAATGAAATAATGTGTTTCATGGCTAGAATTATCAATATATTTCTGGATGGTCATATCTAGACAACAAAATGGTACAACAGAAAAAGCTCTTAGCTTAAGTGTAGGAAAAACTGATTTGGAATCCCAATATTGTTCTCTGCAAAGTGGGAAAAAAGTATTTCCTCTAGCCTTCCATGTGCAGTTATCCATTTGTTCTCTGATGTATTTCTTTCTTTTTTTTTTTTTTTTTTTTTTGCCACGAGGTGTGTTTTATTTTCATTATTCATAAAAATAATTTTCTATAATATCCTGGGGCAAACCAGAGAATTTGGCAGTCCGATTGCGGGGGGGGGGGGGGTCCCTTCAGAGACCCACAGGCCAGTGGCATTAGTGCGGAGTGCCCAGGTTCACAGTGTAGCTTGTGGCTCGTGTCCATCTTGCAGGTGGCTCTTCCTCCACATCAGGACTGGGATCTCGAAGATGACAGGGGCAGTAAATCCTCCAGGCTCTTAGGAAATTTCACTCTGCTTCTGCTCAATGGTCTCTTTGGTCAGCAGGGTGTTCAACTCCTGTGTCTCCGTTTTCTTCAGCTTGGCCTTACCAAAGCTGGTGATTTCTCCCATGTCTGGTTTGTCTGCCAGTTTCTTAAAACAAGCCATATGGTCCTGCTCCAAGCCCAGGCTCCTGGTGCTCCCGCTTGCGTTGCTGCAGCAAGAGACCTGATGTATATCTTTACGCAACAGTATTCAGTGAGTTTCCGCCCATGTCTTAGGTGCTGAGGATGTCTCAGTGTTCATGACCTACCTCTCATTGCCTTCATGGAGCTTTTGTAGCAGTGGAGACAAAGTAGGAAGAGGAAAAGCTGAATGTTACTACGAAACAGCCATGGGATATAGACAAGAAACTGGAGGGATTCTTTCAGGCCGTCTCTTAAATATAAGGGATTCTTATTTCTGTATAAAAAATTACCTCTCTCTGCCAAATGATAACACTATTAATGGAAGTCATCTTTAACTCCCACCTCTTCACACTAAGTATAATTGGTAGACTTTAATGGGTGAAAATTTAGTATTTACAGAAACATGATAACTAAGATGACTTCCAAATGTGTGAGCAATGAGATTTTGGGGGAAAATAAAAACTGAATCCATGTAGACGCAGTTCTTGAATTAACCAAAAAATGTCTGTGCATAGGAGCAAAGATAGAATTAATTCTACTATTACTTCTAATTAAAGCTATACTAAAAAAGCTATATAAAAATATTTATACAGAAACAAGAGAAAAATAAAAGCAGGAGAAGGAAAAAGATAAGAGCTACTGTTTATTTAATATTTACCATATGTCAATCACTCTACCTACATTAACCATAAGAATGGCCATAGAAGTCACATGGGGCTAGCAATATGTTCTGCTCACAGTCATAAATTAGTGTAGCACAACACCCACATACCAAAGAGTGAACACTTCAGAATTACAGATGTGGGCTAAAATTTGAGCTCTAATTTCCCTTAGGAAAGATGCCTAGCTTTTCAGGTCCCCTGTTGGCTCCTCTGCAGAGTGGGACTCATACTTAGAAATGTTCATGCATGCTAGAAAAGTTAGAAAAGATGATGCTTGCAAAAACTGAACACTTTATACAGCACAGAGTACTTGCTCAATAAATATCCCTTCTCCTTTCCTTTCACCTGCGTACTGGATTTCTTGCCTTCTAAGGTTCGCTACAGGCCACTCTAGAGACCCTGTTCAATGCCCTGCTTCTCCTGGCTTTACACACACACACACACACACACACACACACACACACACACGGGGGGAGAGAGAGAGAGAGAGAGAGAGAGAGAGAGAGAGAGAGAGAGAGATTTATGAATAGAATGCTGTCCCATCAGACAAGGCAATGCAGCCAAGAAACTGCTTACCAGGCACTAGTAATATACTCCTTGAGAAAATGAAATTGAACCAAAATAGAAAATAAAACCATTTCTAAAATTCCAACAATAAACATAAGTTGATGTGAATTGAACACATTTGCAAGTGATGATAAATATCATGTGCCTACTTACCTGGCTAACACAGAGTGCGCTGTGTCTGCAACTGCCATTAATAACCACACAGCTGAATGCTAGTAATTTGGTCTCCATGGGAACAGAAGGTAATATCTGCACTACTGTTCCTAGATGGATCTTTTATTATTTCAATATTTGAAAAGTGATTTTTCAAGATGATAGAAACTGTAAAATACATTCAATTATGTATAACATGGGAGATGAAAAGTGTGGAGTTTTGAATACTCCTTTGGTTTTGCTTATTTTTCAGGGAGAAAAGAAAATGACATTGATGGGGAGAACAGGTTGATATTTTAGAAGAAAGGATCACAATTTCCAGATCTCCTGTGATTTCTAACATTGTTAAAACTGGAAACTGTCCCTGACAGCTTTCATCATAGGTGTCGATTTACTGCCTTTAGTCATTTCACAGAAGTCTACCAGGCGCCAACAAATGCCCAGAACCCTAGTGAATTCACTGGGCAATTCTCTTGGCAATCACACATTGAGGATTACAAAATCTGGGTAAATATTTGAATTGGAGATGGAGAAAATATCAGAAAAACATAGTCTAAGATAACAAATAGACCAAGCCATCCTATTCCTCAACTAGTTAAAACAGAAAACCAGGGACATCCTTGAATGTTTTTTTCTCTCTCACCTGTTTATTCTCCCTCTTAAATGGCTCACTTTACCTCCCTCCCCCATTTTCTGTTGCATTAGCATGGATCAGGTTCTCCTTTAGAAAACCGCAAATGCACGTTTTGACTAGTCCACTCTTTCCCTCTAGGACTCATGTTCTGGTAGAAACAGAAACAGATGCATATGTACTAATGATAAGCAGTTCATATGAACTATTCATAGACAACAGCTAATGAAAGGCTGACCTTCTGCCCTGCATTATCTTATGGATTTTAATATATTAACTCATTTTCTTCTCACCCCAAACACACTAATTGTTCTTGTTAATATCATTTCTATTTTACAAATGACTAACTCATATACAAATAGGGTGATTTGCCTAAAATCACACAGACATATGCATGCATGTGCATGCATGCGCATACACACACACACACACACACACGCACGCACACACACACACGCACGCACACTCATGTGCAGAAAGTAACAGAGCAGAGGGTAGAACACAAGCAATCTGGGTCCACGGCCCATGGTGCATTGCACATGGTGGGCACTAAAGCAGGTATATCATTTGAAGTGCATGGTTTGTCCAGAGGTGACAATATTATAACTACAGCACTCTTGGTTGGGTCACCTTTCTAGCCAGCAGTCTAGGACAGACCCACTGTTTCTTTCTGAGCCCTAGGCAAGTGTAATTCAAATGTCACTCTAATCAGCAACTGACCTGCAACCCTCTCCTCTGGGGCACCTTGGGAAGGTCCTTCTGTGATCAACTGCTAGAGAGAGGCAAAAAGCATCATTGTTGAGCCTGGAGCCTCTGAAGTCGCACTGTCCAGGCATGTGTCCTGCATGGCTGCTTACCAGCTGATTCCTTGAGCTTTATGGGCTTCAGTTTCTTCATCTTAAAAATGAGATTATTAATGACTTGCCTTATAGGTTGTCATTTTATTTAAATGAGTAAATAAATACACAGAGCCTAGAAATAACTAACACATTGTGTTTGGTAAGTATCGATGAGGAAGATGAGGGGATGATAATGATGCTATTGGTGGCGAAGTTGAACCTGAAAACTGCTGTCACTTCTATACCACAAGAACTCCCCGCAAATAACTATTTCAAGCCCTGTGTTCATACTGCCAGTGTAAATGTCATCTCATCATTTATAAGAAAATAGGAAATAGAACAACAAGTAACTACATGTATATAAATGTTCAAAAGTCCCACATTAAAAAGAAAAAAAAGTGTAGGAAGAGAGGGACCACTGCTTCAGCCAACAAGAAGAAACAGAGTCCAAATATACTCACCTGTCTGAAGTAACTAAAATCTAGATGATATAGGTGAACATGTTTTTCAGGCTTTGGATATCAGGCTACATAGACTAAAAATGAAGTGAGGCCTCCTATTGTTTGTTCTAATATACTTCCTAAAGGGAGTTTCCGGGCCGTGACGCAGAAAGGTGAAACCCAGGCAAACTCTAGCAGACTCTTTGAATTAGGCATTTCTTGCATTGCTATAAAGAAAATACCTGAGACTGGGTAATTTAGAAAGAAAAAAGGTTTAACTGTGATCTTTTCCTCTAAAATATCAACCTATTCTCCCCACCAGCATCATTTTCTTTTCTCCCTGAAAAATAAGCAAAAACAAAGGAGTATTCAAAACTCCACATTTCCCGTCTCTCATGTTATGCATAATTGAATGTATTTTACAGGAAGCATACTGGCTTCTGTTTCTGGAGAAGCCTCAGGAAATGTATAGTCATGGAAGAAAAAAAAAGAAAAGCAGGAGTAGGAGCAAGAGAGAGAGAGAGAGCAGGGAGGTGTCACTGTCACACACTTGCAAACAACCAGATCTCTGGGGAACTCACTTACTATACAGCACCAAGGGGGATGGTGACAAACTATTCATGAGAACTCCACCCTCATGATCCAGTCACCGCTCAGCAGTTCCCACCATCTCCAACACTGGGGATTAGAATTCAACATGAGATCCCACTTGTCTATTTTGGCTTTTGTTGCCATTGCTTTTGGTATTTTACTCATGAGGTCCTTGCCCATGCCTATGTCCTGGATAGTATTGCCTAGGTTTTCTCCTAGAGTTTTTATGGTGTTAGGCCTCATGTTTAAATCTTTAATCCATCTAGAGTTAATTTTTTTATAAGATGTAAGGAAGGGGTCCAATTTCAGCTTTCTGCATATGGCTGGCCAGTTTTCCAAATACCATTTATTAAATAGGGAATACTTTCCCCATTGCTTGTTTTATTTTCAGGTATGTCAAATATCAGATCATTGTAGTTGTATGGCATTCCTTTGAGGCATCTGTTGTATTCCATTGGTCTATACCACTGTTTTGCTACCAATGTCATGCATCATGCTGTTTTGATTATAGTAGCCTTGTAACATAGTTTGAAATCAGTTAGCATGATGCCTCCAGCTTTTTTGTTTGTTTTGCTTGGGATTGTCTTGGTTATGTGGGCTTTTTTTTGGTTCCATATGAAGTTTAAGGTGGTTTTTTCCAATTCTGTGAAGAAAGTCATTGGTAGCCTGATGGGGATAGCGTTGAATCTGTAAATTGCACTGGGCAGTATGGCTATTTTCACAATATTGATTCTTCTTAACCATGAGCATGGAATGTTTTTCCATCTGTTTGTGTCCTCTTAGACAAATGGGATCTAATTAAACTTAAGAACTTCTGCACAGCAAAAGAAACTATCAATAGAGTGAACTAGCAACCAACAGAATGGGAAAAAGTTTTTGCAATCCACCCATCAGACAAAGGGCTAATATCTAGAATCTACAGAGAACTTAAACAAATTTATAAGAAAAAAAAAAACCCATTCAAAAGTGGGCAAAGATTATGAACAAACACTTTTCAAAAGAAGACATTTATGCAGCCAACAAACATGAAAAAAAGCTCATCATCACTGGTCATTAGAGAAATACAAATCAAAACCACACTGAGATACCACCTCATGTCAGTTAGAATGTCTATCATGAAAAAATCAGGAGACAACAGATTCTGGAGAGGCTGTGAAGAAATAGGAACACTTTTACACTGTTGGTGGGAGTGTAAATTAGTGCAACCATTGTGGAAGACAGTGTGGCGATTCCTAAAGGATCCAGAAATAGAAATACCATTTGACCCAGCAATCCCATTACTGGGTAAACACCCAAAGGATTATAAATCATTCTATTATAAGGACACATGCATATGTATGTTTACTGTGGCACTGTTCACAATGGCAAAGATTTGGAACCAACAAAATGCCCATCAATGACAGACTGGATAAAGAAAATATGGCACATATACACCATGGAATACTATATAGCCATAAAAAAGATGAATTCATGTCCTTTGCAGGGACATGGATGAAACTGGAAACCATCATTCTCAGCAAACTGACACAAGAAGAGAAAACAAAACACTGCATGTTCTCACTCATAAGCGGGTATTGAACAATGAGAATACATGGGTACAGGGAGGGGAACATCATACACTGGGGCCTGGGGGGTGGGGGGCTAGAGGAGGAATAGTAGGGGGTAGGGGGATTGGGGAGGGATAACGTTAGAAGAAATACCTAATGTAGATGATGGGGTGATGGATGCAGCAAACCACTTCCATGGCACATGTATACCTATGTAGCAAACCTGCACAATCTACACATGTACCACAGAACTTAAAGTATAATTAATAAATAAATAAAAGAATTCAACATGAGATTTGGTGGGGACACAGATTCAACCATATTACTCTCAGATTTGAGAAGATAGAATGCAAATTAAAGCAAGTTTAGGTAGGCTAGAGTTCACAGGACAAAGTACTGAATAGCCAAAGAAACAATTCCCAGAGCTCAGACAGGACTGAGAATTAACTAATGTATCACAAATCAGAATTGAAAACCTCACAATTCATGGAATATTGAGTAGAAAACTCAGAAGGGCATTACCTCAATAATTGGGTAAAATTAGCCATAGATAAAATCTGCTCTGATCTCACCTAACAAATCTTAAAAAGCAAGCTTTGAGGCCAGGCACTGTGGCTCACACTTGTGATCACAACACTTTGGGAGGCCAAGGCAGGAGGATCACAAGGTCAGGAGTTGGAGACCAGCCTAACCAACATGGTGAAACCACGACCTTACGAAAAATACAAAAATTAGCTGGGTGTGGTGGCACGTGCTTGCAATCCCAGCTACTCAGGATGCTGAGGCAGAAGAATCACTTATACCTAGGAGGCAGATGTTGCAGTGAGCAGAAATCATGCCACTGCACTCCAGCCTTGGCGACAGAGCAAGACTCTATCCAAAAAAAAAAAAAAAAAAAAAGGAATGTAACCACATCCAATTACAGAGCTAAAGAATGCATATGTATGCATGAGTGTGCACACGCAGGCACACACACCCATACATATTCAGCCCTGAAAAATATAAAACCACAACGCTTATCATTGAATGCAAACTACTAGGCATACAAGTAAGCAGGAAAATGAAATATATGTAAAGAGAAAAATCAGTCAATAGAAACTAATTCAGAAATGGCAGCAATGATAGAGTTCTCAGCAAGGACAGTTACAAAGAGAAAGAAGATGATGTAGGGAGTAGGGGGTGAGAAGTGGAGGAAAGAAAGGAGGAGATGGAGAGAGAGAGACAGAAAAGGGGAGCTGAGAACGAGGCAGAAACAGAAGGGCAACTGAGAGGTGAGGAGATAAACAGAGAAGCCACATGGGTAAGGACAGAGATGCCCGGGGAGCAAAGGCAGATACAGGAGTAGGAGCGGGCGGTGGCAGAGAGAAGGGATATAGTAGGATGACAGAAAGAAGGTCGAATAGCAATCACCTGCCCATTGCTTCTTAACTCTTATCACAGTTGCAACCCATAAATAATCAGCACAATTATCTATTTATTTTATATATGCCCCCCTAAAAGAAAAACTTCTCCACCAAATTCCTGTCTGTCCATAAAGCCAGGATATCATCTGTCTCACTCACTGCAGTTTTACCAATGATTCACACAGTGCATTGAATATATCAGGGTGGCCCAAAGCTACTGAATATATTAGAGAAAAAGGGACAAATATAACTGTTATTTACTGACCAGGCTGAAGAGGTTCAGTAACCTGCTCAAAGACAAATGCTAGTAAGTAGAATAATTAGATTTAGATGTAGTGGGTTTTGTTAATTTGTGGGTTTCTTGTTGTTGTTGCTGTTTTAAATCTGAGTCCAGGATATTCCTAAGAGGCAGAAAAACAAAATGAATTTTTTAAAAAGATTCTGACAAGCAACCCATGACAAGTCTTTTAACTGTTCAATGAATAATTATTCTTCAATTATGGATTATATTTTCTCAAGCAAGACAACTGTCAGTACAGAAGTTCAGAAATTCTTTATCCTATATTTAGGAGAAAGACACACTGCCTTCGGCAGCTGCTGGTAGGGGTGAGGCAATGGAATGGACAAGGCTTGGGTATAGGAGGCTAATGTCAGGGACATGAGCCTCCAACTGTGAACTGGTTCCATTTCATGTTCAGATTCCAGGATCAGGTGCACAGGTGTTAGAGGGTGCCTGCCACACTGGTCTTCTGTAGCTTCTCTACTGTGTCACACAGGACCAGTTAGTTTCTATTTCTGAACCTCAGTTTTCTTGTTCCAAAATGTCCATGGCTATCTCTCCCTCTAAGGGTGGTCATGGGGTTAAACAGGAGAGAACAACAAAATCCACGTGACAATGACTATTCCACTGTGGGATGCCTGTTAGTCTGAAAATGCACAGTGAAGAATAAACTACTTCCCCCAACAGTTGTAGTCCAGGAGCTCTTGACTATAGAGACTGGCAAGAAAATAAGCAGTAAAAATGAACTGTAACAGTTGAAATGACAGGAGTGAGCAAAAAGAAATTTGGGTCCCAGAGACGGGCCTGCTAAACCATCCAGGAGTCAGGCAAGAGGGAGGGAAGTAGGATGGGACTTTGGAGGAAAGAATGCTCATGCAGAGTCTTACAGAAGCAATAAGAATTCATAAGATAAGGATCCTGAAGGGTATCCCAGGCATTGGAAGCAGCTTACAAACAAGTGGAAAATGGAGAAAGATATGTGCTCTTAAGCATCCTTTGGTATGGGTTGAAGGGTAGAGGTGGCCAAGACTCTAAGGTCATTTAGTATTAAACAATCGCAGACATATATCTTACTCAGAGCACTGTGCACTAGTACGGCAGACATGTGTTACATTGCAGCATTATTCACAAGAACAAAGACATAGAATCACCCTAGGTGCCATCAATGAAGGAATAAAGAAAATATGGTCCATATATAACATGGAATACTAAGCAGCCATAAAAAATAACAAAATTATTTTCTCTGCAGCAACATGCATGTAGCTGGAGGCCATTATTCTGAGCAAATTAACACAGAAACAGAGAAATAAATATCATATGTCCTCACTTTTAAGTGGGAGATAAGCATTGGGTACACATGGATATAAAGATGACAACAATAGGAACTGGGGACTACTAGAAGAGAGGGTGAGCGACACAAGGGTTGAAAAATTAACTGTTGCATACTATGCTCACTATCTGGGTGACAGGATCAACTGTACCCCAAACCGCAGTATCATGCACTATACCCATGTAACAAAGCTAGGCATGTACCCCCTGAATCTAAAGTAAAAGTTGAAAAAATTAAAAAAAAAAAAAAAGCTAAAGCTAGGGAAATACCACAGTTGAAGAACATTGATAAATGCAGACCAAAGATTGACAGCACTCTGTAGTTAACACATTCAGAAAGGAATAGGTGCCCCAGCTGAGATGGAACAATGTGGGCAGGAAGTCATCCAGCATCAAACACAGAGCGGGACTCCTACGTGCACACATGCACATGCACGCAGGCAGTGCAAGAGGGGCTAGACAGAGCCAAGACCAAAACATTTTTAAAGCTCTATGTGACTAAGTGTTCCACATCATGAAGAACCGGCATTGAAGAATAGTACTACAGTGCAGCTACACCTAAACAGGTAAAATACAACCATTATCTGGTTGGCGTATGTTATAGACTTAATGTTTGTGTCTCCCCAAAGTCACATGTTGAAGTCTTATTCAGAGATAAGGCTTTTGGAATGTAATTAGAGTCGGATTAGGTCATGAGGATGGGAACCTCATGATGAAGTTAATGCCCTGCAGGACATTATTAAATAGGCCAGACACAAAAAATACAAATCCTGCACGATTTCACTCACATGTAGAATCTGAAAAGGTCAAACTCACAGAAACAGAAAATAGAAAGGTGGTTATTCGAGACTCGCTGGGCAGAGGTGGGGAGAACAGGGAAGGCAAGAATGGAGAGAAAAAAATGACAAGTTGGTGAAAGGGTAAAAAGTTTCAGTTAGACTGACAGAAGAAGTTTTAGTGATTTATTTCACTGCATGGTGAGCACAGTTAATGATAATGTATATTTCAAAATTGCTACAAAATAGATTTTAAACATTCTTACCACAAAGTAAAGGATAAGTTGGTGAGTGACAGATTAGATAGCTATGTTAATTACATTGATTTAATCTGTACATAGATTAAAAGAATTACACTGTATCCCACAAATATACACAATTATTAATTGTCAACTAAAAAATAAACAGAAAATTAGATGGAAAAACAGAAAAAGAGAAACAGATATGGATCTTTTTCTGCTCTCTGCCATGTGAAGGTACAACAAGAAGGTGGTCATCTGCAAGTTAGCAAGGGGGCCCTCACGGGACATTGGGCTGGTAGATGCCTGAATCTTGGACTTCTCAGCCTCCAAAACTGTGGAAAATAAATGTTTGCTGTTTAAGCCAAAAAAAAAAAAAAAAAAGATTTTTCAATTTGCAGGTGCAGTGTGTGTGTGTGTGTGTGTGTGTGTGTGTGTGTGTGTGTGTGTGTTGCATAGGGATTAGGTAGTGAATAGCACTTACATTATTGTAGGTCAAATGGTCTTACAACAGAGGATGTGAGACATAGATTTGGGTGCACATGGTTTAATAAGTCACTGCACTGCTCTCAGAAGAACATGACTGAGGGACCAAGGTAGGTCAGGGCAGAAGCTAAGCAAGGATGAATTTTCTACTACTAGTTGGGCTAAACTCAAGATGAGGGGTGGGCAGTCTTCGGCACCCAGGTGTCAGGCAGTCATGAGTTGTGATCACAGATGGGTAAAGCTCTGAGCTTTCAACACCAACCCTCATAGCATCTGCAGGGTGGAGGTGCATGTTTCCGGTAAAGGAGATCTGTATACTATGCACAGAGGAGGGAGGAGGAAGTTCCAGTTATACTAAAGGTGTATGTTCATTCTATAGGGGCCTAGAGGAACCTGGAATTCATGTTTAATTAGAAGGAGAGGAGAGATTTCACAAGGAAATAGTATTTGAGCCAAGTTTTAGAGGTGGATAACTGATTGTTATTTTCCTATATAACAAGTCATTAAGAAAACTTAGCAGATAAGCTATGTTGAAGTTCTAAAAAATATATAATTTTCTGGGGACCCACTGTGTGTGCATGTGTGTTTCTCTGTGTGTTGATGTCATTTTTTTTCATTGATTCTGCAAACAAATATTGAGCATTAGTTTATGTTGAACACTATGGTAGGTCATGGAGACACTGTGAAGAACAAGAACATCTATGACGCCTGCCCTCACAGAACATAGAGTCGCTGTTGTAAACTAAGACAAATGCACAAAAGGAAAGGAACAGAATTCTGTTACAACGTATGATAAAGGAACCCGACAAACCTGCGAGTCAGGAAAAGCTCTCTCAAGGAATTCACCTTTAAACTGATCTGAAGGATGAATAGGGCCAAAGAGTAGGGGTTGTCCAGGAAGTAAGTGCAGCATGTGCAAAGGTCCTGTGGTTGCACAGAGCCTGTCTAACTCAGGGCTTTTTTTTTTTTTTTTTTTTTTTTGAGTGAGGGTTGGATGGAGTCTCGCTCTGTCACCCAGGCTGGAGTGCAGTAGTGCAATATTGGCTCACTGCAACCTCCGCTTCCCATGTTAAGCAATTCTCCTTCCTCAGCCTCCTGAGTAGCTGGGATTACAGGCATGTGTCACCACGCCCAGCTAATTTTTATATTTTTAGTAGAGGTGGAGTTTCATCATGTTGGCCAGGCTGGTCTCAAACTCCTGACCTCAAGTGATCCTCCCACTATGGCCTCCCAAAGTGCTGGGATTACATGTGTGAGCCACCACACCTGGCCCTAACTCAGGGCTTTCTGTAGAAAGCCTGTGCTCTCCAGAGCATGCTGCATGACAAACTGTCCTTCTTTCAGCAGGAAAGATATGTTCTCTTACCATGTGGCCCCAGCTCCCAAGTTCACAACTGATCAGATCAGGGCAGACAATCCCTAGGATGTCAAGTGATCTTTGACATGGCTGTTGCCAAAACATCTGCTCAGATGGGGATGCTCATCTTTGCCTTAGTCAAACCAAGTATCCCCTTTAAAACTGTTTTCTGGGAAATAAGCAGGAAGTCAGCTATTTGGGAGTTGGGGAGTGAAATAATTAAATACAAAGTGAATCTGCAAATTAAGGGCAGATCAGGCAGTTGACAATGGCGCATTCGCAGGGACTTTCATGAATAGGATCCTATGCAGCCCTGCTGGGACCTGTCTTGGATCTAGCATTTCTCACTCCAATAAGCAAAACTCCAGGCATACAATCGTTCCTACCTTTGGCATGCTATGAGAGTTCTGTTACTTGTTTTCTTAAAGTAATTATTAGTAGCTTTAGTATAACTGTTATATAAAAACTGCATAAGCTTAATGTATGCAGTTTGATGAATCTAGGCATATGCAAATGCTCATGACACCGTCACCCCAATCAAGGAAACAGTTACATTCATCACATCTAGAAGTTTCCTTGTGCTTTCTGGTGTGATTTAATTTTGTCTGCTTTTTTTTTGGAGGGAGGGCGGTGGTAGTGGTTGTTTTTTGGTAAGACCACTTAATATGAGATCTGCCGTCTCAACAAATTTTTAAGTGTATAACACAGTATTGTTAGCTCTAGGCACTATGTTGTACAACAGATCTCTAGAATTTATTCCCCTTGCAGAATTGCAAGATGGACTGCAATGAAAAAGTAACTTCCTATTACATATGTCTCTGCAGTATATCTTTAATCCTGCTATCAAGGCAACCTAATAGAATATGCACAAGGTTGTACATTACAGCTTCTGTTGCCTTCTTCATACATACAGAAAAGCATCCATCTGTAAGCCATGCCTGTGACTGAATTCTGACCCTGTCTTGGGCATTTTATGTATGCATTGTCTCTGGCTCAAAGAGGCTAAATGATGAAATCAAGGACTAGAGTGACAAGGACTAAATTTGAACCTACGTGTCTAATTCCTAAGTCTATACCTTTTGGACCATTCCAAGAGACCTCAGTTGGAGGTAGATAACAGAATCATGTGGGGAGATTTTTTTTAAATACTGCTATCCAAACTTCACTCTAGCTGGGCTGAATCAGAATCTTTAGGCATAGGGCTGAGGTATGCATAATTTAATAAAGACTCCCCAGAAGATTTTGATGTGCACTCCTGGTTAATAACTTGCGTCCCCAGTTGCAGGATGGGGGGCTTTCTGCCACCCAAAGGCAGGATGGTGCCTTTCCCTGGCACCATATTCAAGCTTGTTTACCACTAATGAACTGCTAAGAAGTGCGAATTTGTTGGACTTCTGATGTTTCTTTCTAGATTAAAGAATATACAGAGAGCTTTGAGGCTGCGGAGCTTGAGGGACATATGTCAGCGGGGAGCAGACCTGTGTTTGACAAGGTAGGTTTCACAGGCTGAGCTGAACGACAGACTCCCCTGAACCAGCTTACTGGGAGAGTATGTCACATACCAAACACAGCTTCTGGTTGCTCTGAACTTGACTTTTCTTCCTCTTAAACCTCACGCAGCACCATTAGGCCAGCATGGGACTTAGGAAAAGAAGGAAGACAGGGATAGGACAGGAAGAGGACAGCGGCTTACAAGTGCTGCCTGCATTGCCTTGCAAGGCCCTGATGTCCCCTTGGTTCCCAGGATTCTCTCCAGCCATCCAGCTACAGCATCTGTTCTTTTTGGGCCTGCTACAATTTCAGACTGAGGACGGAGCAGCAGGGGCATCCAGTAAATAGGTGTGAAGTGTCCTGTTGGTCTGATGATCGGGTTCAAAACAGAGCACAGCTGCTTTTGTGTTGACAGCTTTATACCAACCGTGAAGCGCCCGTTTCCCTATATGAACGCTCACACATGTGTGCGTGTGCACAACACACTCACACAGACATTGGCAATGCCATCAGCACAATGCCATTTGGCTAGGTTCTGGCTGTCTTCATTACTAGGGGAAATCACTTAAGGAGCTTTATGGGGTTCACTCTACTGCATCTTCCCTCCATGCATTACCCTGCTGTGTCCTCCTCTTTGGCACCTTCTTCATGGGGCCTGCTGGAAACTGAGTCTGAAGGAATCATCTCCAAGGGTGTGGGCCTGGCAATGAGCACCTTCCATGATCTGCCCATCTTTCACTGAAGCTCACAAAGTACACACAATCTCAAGACCATAACACAGATGCTAATGAGGTATTGCACATCAGACTCCTGTCCTTCGATAAATATGGTCCTCTCATCTAGGGTGCCTTTCCTCAGAGACCTGTAGTTATAGTCAGAGTAGGCTAGGCAGTGCTGAAGCAACGAATGACCCTAAACTCTCAATGTGTAACAACATAAAAGCTGAGTTATCACCGTGGAAGAGGCAGCCTTTGTGGGCAGTTTTACAAAAAGCAGGGAGTCAGGATTTCAGCCCTTCTGTTTTGGGATGCTGCCACCTTTAACACACACCCTCTGTATTAGCCCGTTCTCATGCTGCTGTAATGAACTGCCCCAGACTGGGTAATTGAAGAGGTTTAATTGACTCCCAGTTTTGCATGGCTGGGGAGGCCTCGAGAAATTTAGAACTATGGTAGAAGGTACCTCTTCACAGGGCAACAGGAGACAGAATGAGTACCCAGTGAATGGGGAAGACCCTAATAAAACCATCAGCTCTTGTGAGATCTCACTCACTATCACAAGAACAGCATGAGGAAAACTGCCCCCATGGTTCAATTATCTGCACTTGGTCCTGCCCTTGACACTTTGGGGTTATTATAATTCAAGTTGAGATTTGGGTATAGACACACAGTCAAACCATATTACCTTCCATAGGTACCACAGAAGAGGGTGGAGAGTATCACATAAAATATTTTTCAGGGATAAGATATGTATCCACTGGCTAGAGTCTAGACACATGGCCCCAAAGTAACTGCAAGAAAGGCTCAGAAATGGGTCTTCAATTGTGTGTGTAAAGATGAAATAAGAATAAGCCAGTCTCTGCCACCACAGTCATTCTGATCAGCCACAATCTATTTCACTCTTCTTTCCACGCCTAGAGTAACCACATTCAAGGGGAACGGCCCTAGGCTCATGCAGTCCCAGCTTCATACTCAAAATGCAGAATCCCTGAGTGATGGATGCTGGTGTTGGCATTAGGCCCCAATGTGACTCTCTTACATCCAACAACCTCAGACCTGGACATATAAATTAACTGTCCTTCAGAATGTTCTGTACTAGAAAAAATAAGAGAATAACTGAAAAAATAACTCCCATTAGGAAGAATGGAGGAAAACGTCACCTGTAGCAGCCATGGGTCTACAGCAGTTCTCAAATGCTGTGGGGCAAGCAACCTGACAGTCCTCTAGCTGGAGCTGGGGATGGACTCATGGACATACACAAATTCTTCTACTGGTTGGAATTCCTTAGTCCGTGCCTGTGGACTAAGGAATTCCAACCAGTAGAAGAATTTGTGTATGTCCCCTGGACTCACGTAAGCTGTGCCTGCTGGGTCTGCTTGTAGGAGGCTGTTCACTGCTATCCTTATTCTTCTTGGCTTGTCTTGAGGTAGGCAGTGGGAACACAACACTTTGGGGACCATATACTGTTGAAAGCCTACCTCTTGCCCTATAGCACCATAAGCCCAAGGACTGATAACAGTCTTAAAGAGTCAAACATTCTTGGATCCCAAGTTGGTAGTTTCTTTGACAATATAATTTTCTCTAAAAAACTGTTTACGCTGTCAATCTATTTATTTCTGGTCTCCCCTACTAAACACATCCAAAGTTTTAAAATCTGCTTTGTTGCTTGGCTTTTCTTGTGCAGGTCACATGAAGTTACCTTTTCAAAAGTTTTAAATTTATTTTTTATCTTTATTTTATTTTGTATTTATTTATTTAATTATTTATTTTTGAGATGGAGTCTCACTCTGTCACTCAGGCTGGAGTGTAGTGGCACAATCATGGTTCACTGCAACCTCTGCCTACCAGGTTCAAGTGATTCTCTTTCCTCAGTCTCTCAGTGCAGCTGGGACTACAGGTGCATGACACCACACCCAGCTAATTTTTATATTTTTAGTAGAGATGTGGTTTCATCATGTTGGCCAGGCTGGTCTCAAACTCCTGATCTCAAGCGATTTTTCCACCTTGGCCTCCCAAAGTGCTGGGATTACAGGCATGAGCCACTGCTCCTGGTATCAAGATTTTTTTAAGTGGCTAATTTGTAAACTCCATGAGAGTAGGGACAGGGCAGGCTTGCTCACTTCCATAGCACTCACCCTCACACTTGAGGGATTTAACCTAACCGTTGTCCACATCACATGAATGCACAATAAATGGCTTAGACTCAGCTTTGCTAACTGCAGAAAGGAGCAAACACTAATGTAACTTTTTATTAAGGAGATACCTATTTCTGATGACTCTGTGCTAGGTACAGAATGTGACAGATATGGCTTCCAATTTACCAGGAAGATGAAAGGAGGCGAGCAGGTAAAAAGCGACTCTAAGTGGGCAAAAGACAAGTGTTAGACACAGTCAGATCTGGAGTCATATCCCAGCCCAGCCAGGAATCAGCTGTCTGATGCTGGCCAATTTGCTTAAGTTGTTAAAGCTCTAGTTTCTTCAACTATACAATATGAGTTTATTCAGGAATCTGTGAGGAGCCATATTAAAAATATCCAGGAGAGCCAAACATAAATAAATGCTCACTACAGGTACCTGACATGCTTAAGCTACAAGATCCACGGGTCTGTAGTGTCACCATCACAGCATCCCTGGGTGGGAGAACAGGAAAAGGAGAAAAAAGAGGGCGGAGAAAAAAGGAATTCCTCATAGGGCAAATACCTTACCCTTCCCTGACTCCCAGATAAATCTTATGAGTCAAGAAGATTTCATCATCCCATTTAAAAAAGAAGAAGAAACAGAGAATCTGAATGGTTAAATGGCTCACTCAAGCTCTCACAGTTAATCCATCGGAAAACCGAAGCTTAGCCCTACCACGTTGATTTACTCCAAGTCTACTGTTCTTGCCTGCATGCCCTGCTGCTCTGTCCCCTTGTACTCAGCATGTATTTACTGCATGTCTGTCATGCACCATGAGCCTGGCTGGGTATCAAGGACACAGTGGGGGAGTCCTGGACTATCTGGGAAGGAATTTGAGTGCCTCATTGTCACCATGTGACATCTCCCATCATGCCCAGAAATACTGGTGAGAAGCAAGGCTTCAGAATGCAGATGATGTGGAACAAGGCAATTTTCAGTAACAGAAAAGGGTGGTGTATAATTTAGCAATACTGTAGACCTTTGTATTAAAGGCCCATTTTCACTGAATTATATGATTCATGGAAATGACCTGTGGAAATATGTTGGATTCATATGCAGATTGATGTAATGCACCATATACTCAAAGCTCCCCTTAGCATGTGTACGGTATAGCAACTTGCTATTTATCCTGCAGGATTTTATTAAATCAAGCAATTATTTCAAAGATAAATTTAAAACTTTTATAAGTTTTATTGGGGGAAAACACAAAAGTGCTTGACATCTTAATTCTTAAAACAAAAGTTATAAATATCATTTTTAACTCTAAAATATTTTTTCGTTAAATAACTATAATGTTTTTATGTTTTCTTGGTAACATTTTTTATTTCATTTTTTAAAATTCTAGTAAAAACTTGTAATTTGAAATCTATTCTCTTAACAAAATTTTAAGTATTCAATATACTATTGTTAACTACAGGCACAATATTGTACAGCAGACTATCTAGAATTTATCCATCTTGCATAACTAAAATTTTATACCCATTGAACAGCAACCCCTCCACTTTCCCCCTCACCCGTGTCAACTACTATTATGCTATCTTTTTCTATAAGCTTGACCATATTAGATACCTCATATGAGTGGAATCCTGTAGTATTTGTTCTTCTGTGACTAGTTGATGTCACTGAGTATAAGCCTAAAATTCATATGGAACCACAAATGATTTCAAATAGCCAAGCAAACTTGAGAAAGAAGTACAAAGCTGCAGGCATCATACTTCCTGATTTCAAAATATATTACAGAGCTATGGTAATTAAAACAGTATTGTAATGGCATAAAGGCAGACATATAGACCAAATGAATCAAATTGCAAGCCCCATCCAAACTCACAGAATTGTAGACACTAAATATGTACAATTTTTATGTCACTCATACCTCAATAAAGTGATTTTAACATAATAATAGAAAGCTAAGAAATGATCCAACTCATATACAGTCAACTAATCTTGGATAAAGTGTTAAGGGCACACAATAAGGAGAAGACAGCCTCTTCAAAAAATGATGATGGGAAAACTGATATCCACACAGAAAAGAATGACATTGGACCAATATCTTACACCACACACAACAATCAACTCAAAAGGATTAAAGACTTAAATGTCAGACCCAAACTGTAAAACTCCTAGAAGAAAACATGAGGGGAATTCTTCATGACATTAATCTTGGCAATGCTTTCTTGGATATGACACCAAATGCACAGCAATGAAAGCAAAAATAGATGAGCAGGCCTACATGAAACTAAAAAGCGTCTGCTCTGCAAAGGAAACAATCAACAGAGTGAAAACACAACCTGCAGAATGAGAAAAAATATTTGCAAACCATATATTTGATAAGGGGTTAATATCCAAAATACATAAGGAACTCCTACAATTCAACAACAAGTAAATAAATAATAAATAAACAAACTTGATTTTTAAAATTGACAAAGGACTTGAAGAGTCATTTCTCCAAAGAAGACATACAAATGGCAAACAGTCTTATGAAATGATACTCAGCATGACTAATTATTAAGGAAATGGAAATAAAAACCAAAATGAGATATCACTTTCACATCTCATTGTCACCACACTACAACTCTCATCATGCCCAGAAATACTGGTAAGAAGCAAGGCATCAGAAGGCGACGTGGAACAAGGCAATTTTTAGTGATATGAAGGGTGGTGTATAAGTAAGCAATACTGTTAACTTTTGCATTCAAAGACTCCAATAGATTAAACTTATCAACACTTATCTTGTCAAAAAAAAAGGATAAGTGTTAACAATAACATAAATGATATGTGTTAGCAAGAACATTGAGAAATTTGAATCTTTGTACAATGTTGATAGAAATGTAGACTAATGCAGCCACTATGAAAAACAATACAGAGGCTTCTTAAAATACTAAAAATATAATTATTATGTGATCCAGCAATCCCATTTCTGAATGTATAACCAAAATATTTGAAATCAGAATCCCAAGAGAAATCTGTACTCCCTTGTATATTTCAGCATCATTCACAATAGCCAAAATATAGAAACAACCTACATGTCCATCAGTGAATGAGTGAATGGATAAAGAAAAATGTATCTCGTATGCCTGTAATCCCAGCACTCTGAGAGGCCAAGGTAGGTGATCACAAGGTCAAGAGATCAAGACCATCCTGGCCAAAATGGTGAAACCCTGTCTCTACTAAATATACAAAAAAAATTAGCTGGGTGTGGTGGTGCATGCCTGTAGTCCCAGCTGCTTGTGAGGCTGAGGCAGGAGAATCACTTGAATCCGAGAGGCGGAGGTTGCAGTGAGCCAAAATTGCATCACTGCACTACAGCCTGATGACAGGGTGAGACTCCATCAAATAAAAAAAAAAAAGAAAGAAAGAAAAACATATCTATATACACATACACACTGGAATCTTATTCTGCCTTAATAAAGAAGGAAATCCTGCCACATGTAACCACAGAGATGAACCTGAAAGACATTTTTTCTGGTAGCTTTTGTCCTTCTCTAGGTAGTTGATCATAAGCATATAATATTCACAAATGTCAAACAGTGGCACCTCTTGTATTCAGCTCCTTCACCAGTGTACAGATGCTTTTGTGGCACAGTCCACGTGCAGGCAGACATGCTGCTGCAATGAGTGTTAGCAAAGCTTGGGGCCAGAGAGGACTGGGTTTCAGGTTAACATCTTCAAACCTTGGGGAGGTCATCTAGGCCCACTGGGCTCAACTTTTCTATGTCTATGATCAGGGGATAATCATGATAAATGATAATAATTACTCTCAGAGCTGAATTATGACTTTTGTGGGCCCCAGGCGCCTTTGCGGGCCTCTTTCATCCATAAAACAAGTATTTAAAATTATATTTTTGCACCTGTTTGTATAAAGGTGAATATAATTCAGACTGGATCATATTCCTTATTTTTTTCTGATGTTAACAGAAATCAGAACATTCCTTTGGTCCCAAAAACTACTGTATTCCCTAGTCACCGTGGGTACTGTGTCTACTGGCTACATCTATTGTGGCCACTCATTGTAGATAGAAGAAGATATAAGTCTATCTTCTCGCCTCATTTATTTTATTTTCTTTTTGATATATATATTTTTATTGTACTTTAGGTTCTGGGGTACATGGGCAGATCATGTAGGATTGTTACATAGGTACATACATGGCAATGTGGTTTGCTGCCTCCATCCCCCCATCACATATATTTGGCATTTCTCCCCATGTTATTCCTCCCCAACCTCCCTACCCGCCACTGCCCCTCCCCTAGTCCCCCCCAACAGACCCCAGTGTGCGATGCTCCCCTACGTGTGTCCATGGGTTCTCACCTCATTTATTGATTCAGCATTAACTGAGCACGCACAATGTGTCAGAAACTAATGGGCACCGAGGGCTCTAGAAATGAAGATGCCCCACCAGGCTGGGGTGAAGAGTGCCATTTCCATTGCTGCATCACTAACCCCTGTCACAGTTCCTGAGACAGAGTTAATGCTTGATTAATGTTTGATGAGTGAATAAACCCATGGCAGTGTCTCTGCTCAAAGAGATGTCACCATCCAGAGACAACATGATAACTATGCATGTCTGCACATATGTGACCCTACATCCTCATGAAAAGAATATGAGTGTGTTCACAATAATGAGTAAGCGCATATTCCAAGCAAGGGTAAAGTGCAAAGAACCCAATAGAAATGAGTATGAGAGAATAAAAAGAAGATCCTGCCAGTGAGAAATAAGATTTCTACTGAGAGGCAGCTCTGTGCCTCAATTTCCCCCTCCCCTACCCACCCTGCGCTGCCAGACACTTCCCATCAGAGAAGAAGGGGCTGTCAGGGCACAAGGCTCGGTGTGGAAGGAGCCTTGTAAAGCTAAGCACATCCCGCGCTTGTCCAGTGTGAGCATTACTCACTCTGAGGAAGGTGCTGTTCTATGATTCTCTGCAATTCAACTTAAAGACAGCTTCAGCATGGCAACCTTGCACATTCTCTTAATGACATACATTCACCTGTCTGGGAAGCCATCTTCTAAGTAAAACAAAGGAAGGGGGATTTCACTTTATTGTCCAGCACACTCATCTCAGAGAAAGGTGCTCCAGCAGAACATTCTCCCCACCGCAGGGCAGAACCTATGATCTTCACGGGTGAAGTTAGAAATATTAATCAAGTTAATGCTTGATCAATGTTTGATGAGTGAATAAACCAATGGTGGTGTCTCTGCTCAAAGAGATGTCACCGTCCAGAGACAATATAATGACATGTTTAATGATAAGTATGCATGTCTGTGTCTTACATGGGTGACTCGGGTGAGTCAAGGAACTGAGAGGCCCAACGTGCACGCTGGAAACAGGTCTGTTGGGAAAGTCAAATGCCTGACACTCTATTTACAAGTGCTTTTGTTCTTCTGCATTCAGATGTTCTCAGATTCCATGGCATCCAACACTCATTTACTCAACAAAGGCTTCATGGGCATATGTCAAGTGCCCGGCATAGAAACACACCGTGCTCTGGTGGACCTTAGAGTCTACAGTCCCACTTCTGACTGTCTATTCAAAATATTTGAAATCAGGATCTCCAAGAAAAATCAGCACTCACATGTTCATTGCAGCATTGTTCACAAAAATCAAATTATGGAAACAACTTAAACATCCATCAGTGAATAAACTGATAAAGAAACACACACACACCCACATACACACTAGAATATTATTATGTCCTCCCAAAGAAGGACAGGAGATATCACAATCTTCTGCAGTTAACCATTCACTTGATGGTTAATGATGGAGATGAAGAGATGGCATTAGACTCACTGATTTAAAACTCCAGCTTGATCCCGGCTCCGCTGTGTGTCTGCAGTGACAGACTTAACCTCTCCCTGTCTCAGTATCCTCATTTGTAAAAGCAAATATAAAAGGGCCATCCTGAGAATTGAAGGAGTCCAGGCACATAAGTAGCTTACCAGCATATTGATGCAAAGTAGATGTTCAAAAATGTGCTTTGAAATCATCAGTAACACACTTTTTACACTCTTGTGACGTATGCAATTTTTAGTTATTCCTTTGTTTCATGTACAGCATGGCAAATGAATCACAGGATCCATTAAGGGATGGCACTGAGTTTTATTCATTGCCTTAGCCCCTGTAGCTCACAGATCCTAGCGCACTGTAGGGGCTAAATAAATGGCTGACAGATAAATAAATGAGCATATGTCCTAAAACCCCTGCCCAAGGTAACGGAGATCTGAAGACAAAGGAAGCTCCCTAAAGACTGTGTCTCCCTACTAGGCTGCCATTCCTACCTTGGATGATGGAATCGCCCTCCTTATGTCAGTGAGAAGAAAAGGGGTGTGCAGGCTTCCTTGGGGGAGAACAGGTGCACCCGACTCTGAGTAACTGCATCCTTGATCATGTTTTTTTGGTGGGGGGAGATGGAGGCTCACTCTGTCATTCAGGCTGGAGTGAAGTGGCACAACCTTGGCTTACTGCAAACTTTGCCTCCTGGGTTCAAGTGATTCTCCTGCCTCAGCCTCCTGAGTAGCTGAGATTACAAGTGCCTGCCACCATGCCTGGCTAATTTTTGCATTTTTAGTAGAGATGGGGTTTCACCATATTGGCCAGGCTGGTCTTGAACTCCTGACCTTGTGATCCACCTGCCTCAGCCTCCCAAAGTGCTGGGACTACAGGTGTGAGCCACCGTGCCCAGTCTGGATCTTTGATCTTTAATGACAGTCTGCCAGAGCCTGAGTATTCATCAGCTGTGATGCCTATTTATGTGTCAATCTGCCCAGGTCACAA
Source organism: Sapajus apella (assembly GCF_009761245.1). Lineage (NCBI taxonomy): Eukaryota > Metazoa > Chordata > Mammalia > Primates > Cebidae > Sapajus > Sapajus apella. The sequence continues at coordinate 61,083,756 of NW_022436943.1, forward strand.
ATCCCAGATATTTGGTCCAACATTATAGATGTTTCTGAGAAGGTATCTTTTAGAGGAAATTAACATTTAAATCATTAGACTCTGGGTAAAGCAGATAACTTTCCTTCATATGGGTGGGTGGGTCCTGTTCAGTCAGTTGAAGACATTTTAGTAGAAAAAGACTGACTTTCCCCAAAGAAAAAGAAATTCTGCCAACAGACTGCATTCAGACTTCGTTGGAAACTCTTTCATGGGTCTCCAGCCTGCCAGCCTACCCTGTAGACTTTAGACTTGCCAACCTCCACAAGTTTGTGACCCAATTTCTTAGAATCTCTATGTGTGTGTATATATAAATATACACACATACACATTCACGCACATATACACATATATACACCCTATTGGTTCTGTTTCTCTGGAGAAGCTAACCCGTAAAGCAAGTGCCAACTGACCCCAAATGGACCACGCAGTGTCAGGGACATCACAGTAAAAGCAGCACAGAAAGGGCTAACAGAGGCCCCTGGGATGATCATGTGCAATTATCTCCCTATGACTTGAGAAACTGAGACCCGGAAAGGATAAGTGCCTGGCTCAAGGTCACACAGCAGGTTGGCACTGAGCAAAACCACGTGGAAGACTCTTTCCTCAATGTCCCACCACAGGGCCACATTGGAGCTGGAGTAACATTTGATTTAATTATGTGGACAAATGACAGAAAAATAATATCAGCAGGAGGTTTTATTGGGCATGTTTGTGTCAGGCTGTATGCTCAAGGCTTTTATAAGCTTATTTCATTTAATCTTCTCAGCAATCCTATGAGCCAGGCATTAGTATCTCCTTTGACAGATAAGCCATGAGTCAAAGAGGGAAAATAATAATAATTTCGGATTCAGAGGGAACATAAGCACTTGCTCCACCAACTTTAAACGTGAAGGTCTAGATGTCAAAGGTGCAGCAGGAAAGAACAGAGGCCACGAGGGGAGGGGGGCTGAGGCTAATGAGGAAAGACATGGCCTATCACGGCAACCCTCACCTCCCCGTGATTTTTTTATGCCAATCAGCTCCTTTTGCTATGAAACTCCAGTTCTGCAAATGTCTCTGCAAGGAAAGGCTTATTTTGAAGGGAACACCTGTTCTCTAATCCTTCCAACTGATGCTGCAATCTGTGCAGATTCCAGTGTTATTTGTTAATGCGCTGGGCTTCTCAGGGATATGGTTACATAGCCCCCAGAGGAGGTGGAGGGAATGGATTTTATTCTTTGCTTGGCAGCACGTGCCTGGTGGGAAGGCACAGGGTGGGTGCACAGCACTGAATCTGCATAATTGGATGGGACCCAAATGGAAAATGCACCGGGAAAGAATCAAGTCCTGAAAATAACACATTGAGCTAAACTCCATGAGCAAGTTCAAAGCTAAGCACTCACAAATAAACCGTTTTATCTGACTCTGGTGAAAGACGGATGTCTGCTTTGACACACATCCCTGAAAATAACCAAGAAAGGAAATTAAAAGAAAATGCTATACTGTATCCTGTGCCTAAGGCTGTTTCTGTAATGTTTTTACACACATTAACTTCTGATATCCTCCCTAGAAGGTAGATGTGATTCCATTTCACAGTTAGGAAAACTAAGTTTCCACAAGAGTGAATGAGTTCCCCCAAGTCACACAGCATTTGTCATAGCAGGCATTTGAAACCAGAGTCTGCTCTCTGCCACACTGTAATAGTCCCCAAGGCAGAGATTTGGCTGGACCATGCTCAGATGTGTCATCTGCAACAGAGTCCAGTGGGCTGAAATGGTCTCTGATGTGCTCCATTCCATCCCACCCCATACTAGGTCTAACATTCTGAGCGCTCTCCAGGGGCAGTCCTGCTGGGCACACACACGTCAGTGGGGAATGCCCCTCACCCCACAGCCGCCTCTCACTTGTTATTGGCTCCTGCTGTGTGAAGCAGTGAATGGTCTCTCTGGCCTCAGTGTCTTGCTTTCTCAGTGTCAGCTTTCTACACGAAAGTGATTTATGCACTTGTATCAATTGTTCATTCCCCACACATTTATTGAGCACTATATATGCAAGGCATGGGGCTGGCCCTTGGGATAGGGAGCTGAATGAGGTGGTTTCTATTCCCAGCCACTCAGAGCCCAGTAGTGGAGAGACAGAAATGCCTAGAGACTTGGAGAGAAGGTATTTCTTTTTAGGAAATCAGAGAGTACTTTCACATTAGTGGTGGCAACTGAACAAGCTCTTGGAGGGTGTGCGGGGAATTGCATGTCAGAGTGCCTTTGCACAGAAACTCTCTCATAATCATTTTCATATGCTTCTGCAGCAGCCTCAGCAAAGGCTTCTGGCTTGGAAGATGAGTGTTGAAAGTGTTTTGAATTGATCTGTGACCACGGACATTTCCTAATGCCCCAGGCCACATTCCCTGGAAAACAGAGTTTGAGTGGAAGATTTTCAGGCAGTCAATCTCCTGAGGCTCTGAGGGCCAGCCTTGGCTCTGCAGCTCTTCAGTGCCCACATGGGGTCTACTGAAACTCTGGGGCCCAGCCCATGTGGGGAGGTGAAGGAAGGAAGACTAGACAGAGGGAGAAGCTGAACTGTGATGTAGTCCCAGCAGAGGCTTCAGCCGACCACAGGGAGCTCTGCCTTAGGGATGGTTCTGTAGAAAAGGACTGGCAACAGGGACAGGCTAATGATATCTCATGCTATAGGGCTCACTGCTTTCTACTCACTTTCTTACTCATTCAGTTCCTACCTGCTGGGCCCTGCATCAGTGCTAAAGACGCCGGGTTCTGAGAAGCTCAGTGGTTGACTGAAGTCCTGCATCTACAGTCACTGGAGTTTACCCTCAGACTGGTCTTATTTGACTCTAAAATCTGCTCCTTCCATGACATAGAATCCTAGTCTGGCTTCAGGTCCCTTAGCAGGGTCTTGGCAACTCTTTTCTTTGCTTCTCAGGACTATAAGAATATGTGACACAGCAGCTTGGACCAGACAAAGATATGCCTTGGGCAGCTGTTGCAGCCAGACCTCATGGCTGGGCCTCAGAGCTAGCAAAGATGACATCAGAGGAGAGCCAGCTGAGTGCATTACCTAATATTCTGAATAGTCTGTGCACATAGCCTGATTGTATAGGAGGACAGAGAACCTCTTTTGGGGGGCTGACTGGGCATGAAGGGTTTATCACATTTATATTATGGGCTACATAGAAATTAGTAGTGATGGTTACTATTAGTGTGATGGTTACTTTTATGTGTCAACTTGATTGGGCCACAAGGTCCCCAGATGTTTGGTCAAACATTCTGGGCAAGCCTATGAGGGTATGTCTGGATGAACTGGTCAGCTCAATAAAGCAGATAGCCCTCTCCAACATGAATGGGCCTCATCCAATCATTGAGGGCTGCAATAAGACAAAAAGGCTGAGTGAGAGAAAACTGTGTCTCTCTTATTTAATGTCTTTGATTTGGGGCATCAGTTTTCTCCTGCCTTTGGACTTAGATTTGGAATGGATCTTATACCACTAGCTTTCCTGGTTCTCAGTCCTTTAGCCTTGGACTGGAACTATACCATCTGCTCTCTTGGGTCTCCAGCTTGCTGACTGAATATCTGGGGGCTTCTCAGCCTCCAAAACCATGTGAGTCAACTGCTTATGAGAAATCTCTTCGTGTGTGTGTGTGTGTGTGTGTGTGTGTGTGTGTGTGTGTGTGTATGTGTGTAACCTATTGGCTGTATTGGTCCTGTTTCTCTGGAGAACCCTGAAAAATAAGGCTGGTTATTTGTGAGTAAGCTGCTAATAAATTCACAGCATATACTGGCTCACGAGAAATCTGCACAGAGTCATACCCTGTGTGGTTGAACCCCTGCACATCACAAGGAGTAAGGGATATTTCCTGGGATAAAAGAACAAGGGGAAGGACAGGATATGCGTATTACTGAGCAGCTAGTGAGCATTGAGTACTGGACTAGGAACTTCACATTTATTACAACATTGGGTACATATAACACTCCATGAGATTGTTAGCTATTGGGGAGCCCATTCTATAGGTGGGAAAACTGACGTTCAGAGAGGGCACAAATGAAAGTGAGAGCCAGGTTTTGAAACAAGGCATGGTTGTGATGCTCCGCTTTGAGTGTTATCACATAGTCTGAGTGGTACCCTCACAGCACAGCCTCCTGACCTCCAGAGAACCATATTCTTCCAAGGGACCACAAATAAGAAGTATCATATGAAGACCATATTCCCTGTATCTACACCAGGCTTGGCCTTAGAAATATGTTTGATAGAGGTTGTAGTGGTAAAAAGAAGGGGTGGGAAGATGGTGAAAGGAAGAGACAAATAAGCAAAAATCTCTGAAGGGGATGTTTCAAAGCAGCATGAATCTCATAGAACATGCACTCTGCAAAGTGAAGTTTGAAAGTTTTGAAGCAACTGCCCCATGGAGACCTTACCTCTGAGGAAGTTGGCTTGCAGTATCCAGCTCCAAAGACCAAGTTTTCCAGAGAAATGATGGACTGTTCTTGTCCGGTGTCTGGGCCACCTTTACCAAGCCAGGAGCCTCTTCCTGGGCGAGTAAAACTAAACAAAAGAGAATTGAAAGGATGAAAAAGGAGGTAAAGAAAATGATGGTGCCATTAACTCAGCCCCTTTGAGGGGTATTCCTGGGAAGCCTTTGGGGTAAGTCATTTAGGAGTAGTTCACCCCTAGGGGGTGTTTGCATATGACATTTTTTGATGTCTTGATGATAAAGAGGGTGCAACTGGCATGTAGGCTTGAAAGTCAAAGGTGATGCGCATCCTAAAATGTGTGCAAGTAAATGCCCACCCTAAATGCCAACACACCAGTAAGAAACACTGAAGCAGAGCTCCAAGCTTATATCACTAGAGGGGAAAGTGGCATGGGCATGGAATTTTCAGGGGCAACTCTCACCAGACAAGGTCTGAGTCCTGCCTCTACTCCTTCCACCCCTTCCTCCCTTTCTGGACCTCTTTTCTTTTCTTCTGCAGAAAGGCATAAAACATCTACTTCCATGGTTTGCACAAGAGTCTAATATGATGTGAAAGATTGTCATGAGACAGAAAGCACTTGCTATGTCAATGCTAATTGGGAAGACTGTAACCTGCCCAGCTCACAATGTGTAGTTCCTGCCCAGCTCTGTGATTCATTGTAAAGGTTAATGGACATATTGTTATGGCAATGATCAATTTTAGGATCAAAGGAGATTAGGAAAAGCTGTGTGATTATTCAGATTTATCATGCATGAGTTTATAAATCATCTTCCTCTATCATTACCTATTTGATTTTCATCAGTTGATGTATCAGTAAAGTTTACTCATATTCATATTAATCTTTTTAGATCTCTTCTATTCAATTTTCTAATGAATGTTTTGTCATATTGTGGATACTGTTTTCTTTCTTTGGTTCTTTTTTTTTGTTTTTTGGAGATGGAGTTTCACACTGTGGCCCAGGCTGGAGTAATGGTGTGATCTCGGCTCACTGCAACTTCTGCCTCCCGGGTTCAATCAATTCTCCTGCCTCAGCCTCCTGAGTAACTGGGACTACTGGTGCGGGCCACTATGCTCAGCTAATTTTTGTATTTTTTTTTAGTGGAGATGGGGTTTCACCATATTGGCCAGGCTGGTGTGGAATTCCTGACCTTGTAACCTGCCCACCTCAGCCTCCCAAAATGCTGGGATTACAGGTGTGAGCCACCGTGCCCATCCATGGATACTATTTTCTAGGCATCTTTTAGCCCCTCAGTAAGAGTTAAAGTCTCTGATGGCAAAGAACATCTTTACAATAAATAGCCCCAGGGGGCATCATCTTCACCATCTTCACTATGGGTACTCAAGAAATATTTGTGGAAGGACTTAATCCAAAAGACACAGATTCCTGCTTAAAACGGTGACAGGAAAATAAATTTAGCATTATATTTCTGTTTAATACATTTACTCAAATATTTATTAGGCCCATACCATATACCAGGCAGTGGGTTAGGTGCTAGAGTGGTAAGATTATTGAGGCACAGCCTTCACCTTAAAGACATTTGTCTAGAGAGCAACACAAATCAATAGATGTAATACAATGGAGGAAAACTCGGGCCAGTGTGTGCAGGAGAGCAATTTACATGACAAACAAGGTGAAAAGAATGTATCCAGAGATGATCCTTAGAGTACGTTCAAGCAGTGAGGAAGCAATACAGTCAGCCTCTCAGGGTTCAACTCCCTAAAGGCTGTGCGACCTGAAGCAAGTTTTTCATCTCTCTACCTCTGCTTCCCCCTGTCAGAAGGTTGGATAACAGACCCAGAGCTATTTGGTGGTTGTGGGGGTCCACCAGGGGATAAGCCAGGGACAGCATCCAATATAGCGTCTGGCAAGCCGCAAGGCTTTCATCAATGCTAGGAGCTATTATGTTCCTAACGCTACACAGATAATAAATAGAATCATTATTCTGATTTGTTTTGGATTGCAAGCTGAAGCAACTCCATAATTTAGCTAAAAGATAGATAGAAGGAACATTCCAGAAGAAAAGTAGAAAGTGTTTATGTAGATACTTCTGGCACATTCACTGGACAGACTGCAAATTAATAACTAAAATAACTTGTTATTTACTTAAGGGTCATCTTAATTAGCTTTTCTGATGAATCTGAATTCCTCAAGTGAAATCCAATTATATCCATTTGGGGGTTAAAAATTGGACTCTTTGCTTCATCTTGTTTTAGTAAAGTCTAAGGGGTTTTGGAAATTAAATGTTAATTTCACGCCTGTTTCATGATGATTGGACTTAACTGATGCTGCGAAAAACTGCCTTTCTATAAAAGCTAGTGCTTGCCCTATTTGACAGGTATTTCCCACAAGCTTAAAGGGTTCTTTTTGTTCCCAGCTGCTCTGATGCAACTGATAGAACTTCTTCCTGCAAAATCCAGAGGACAGAAGACAGTTCTATTTATACCCCCATCCCTGGAGAAGTTTAAGACCTTACTGTGAATTTCTATCTGTGTTTCACTCCAGCAAGATTGCTGGAGAAAAACTTGCAAGAAACTCTTTCTGTCAGAAGTTTAAACATTTTACTAAGATTTCTAAGATAACCACATTTTCATTAGGGTAGTATCAGGGCCTCCATTATAAAAGGAGAGTGAAACCTGCTGATATGGTTTTGCTGTGTCCCCACCCAAATTTCATCTTGAATTGTAGTTTTCATGATACCCACATGTTGTGGGAGGGACCCAGTGGAAGGTAATTGAATCACGGGGGTGGTTACCTCCATGCTGTTCTCCTGATATTGAATGAGTTCTCATGAGATCCGCTGGTTTTATAATGGGCTTTCCCCCATTTGTTCAGCACTTCTCTTGCTGCCACCATGTAAAGAAGAACATGTTTACTTCTCCTTCCACCATGATTGTAAGTTTCCTGAGGCCACCTCAGCCCTGCAGAACTGTGAGTCAATTAAACATCTGTTCTTTATTAATTACCCAGTCTTGCATATTTCTTCCTGGCAGCATAAGAATGGACTAATACAGTAAACTGGTACCAAATAGAGTAGGGTGCTGCTGTAAGGACACCCAAAAAACATGGAAGTGACTTTGGAACTGGATAACAGGCAGAGGTTAGAATAGTTTGGAGGGCTCAGAAGAAGACAGGAAAATGTGGGAAAGATTAGAACTTCCTGGAGAATTGGAGGGCTCAGAAGACAGAAAGATGTGGAAGAGTTTGAAACTTCCTAGAGACATGTCGAATGGCATTAACCAAATTGCTGATAGTGATATGGACAATGAAATCCAGGCTGAGGTGTTTCAGATGGAGATCAGAAACTACTTGGGAAGTGGAATAAAGGTAATTCTTGCTATGATTTAGCAAAGAGATTGGCAACATTTTGCCCCTGCCCTACAGATATGTGGAATTCTGAACTTGAGAGGAATGATTTAGTGTATTTGGTGGAAGAAGTTTCCAAATGGCAAAGTGTTCAAGAGGAAGCAGAACATAAAAGTTTGGAAAGCTTGCAGCCTGATATGCAATAGAAAAGTAAAACCCATTTTCTGGAAAAAATTCAAGCCTGCTGCAGAAATTTGCATAAGTGATGAAAGCCTCAAGGCTAATCACCAAGGAAATGAGGAAAATGTCTCCAGGGTATATCAGAGACCTTCATGGCAGCCCCTCCAATAACAGGCCCAGAGGTGCAGAAGGAAAAAATGGGTTTGTGGGCCTGGGCCCAAGACCCCCTTGTTGTGTGCAGCCTAGAGACTTGGTGTCCTGTGTCCCAGCTGCTCTACCTGTGGCTAAAAGGGGCCAAGGTACAGCTGAGCATGCTGGTGCAAGCCTCAAGCCTTGGCATATTCCACTTGGTGTTGAGCCTGCAGGTGCACAGAAGTCAAGAATTGAAGTTTGGGAATCTCTGCCTAGATTTCAAAGGATATACGGAAACTCCTGAATGTCCAGGCAGAAGTTTGTTGCAGGAGCAGAGCCCTCATGGAGAATATCTGCTAGAGCAGTGGCTAAGGGAAATGTAGGGTCAGAACCCCCACGCAGAGTCCCCATTGGGCTACTGCCTAATGGAATTATGAGAAAAGGGCCACCATATTCCAGTCCCCAGAATGGTAGATCCACCAATAGCTTGCTCTGTGCACCTGTAAAAGCCACAATCAAAGCCAGCCCATGAAAGCAGCTGGTAGAGAGGCTGTACCCTGCAAAGTCAAGGGGCAGAGCTACCCAAGGCCATGGGTGCCCACCTCTTGTGTCAGCATGACCTGGATGTAAGACATGGAGTCAAAGGAGATTATTTTGGAGTTTTGAGATTTAGTTACTGGACTTGTAACCCCTTTGTTTTGGCCATCTTCACCCATTTGGAATAGATGTATTTACCAAATGCCTGTACTCCCATGGTATCTAGGAAATAACTAACTTGCTTTTGATTTTGCAGGCTCATAGGCAGAAGGGACTTGACTTGTCTCAGATGAGGCTTTGGATTTGGACTTTTGGGTTAATGTTGGAATGAATTTAGACTTTGGGGGACTGTTGGAAAGGCATGATCATGTTTTGAATTTTGAGGACATGTGATTTGGGAGGGGCCAGAAAGGAATGATATGGTTTGGCTGTGTCTCCACCCAAAGCTAATCTTGAATTGGGAGGGACCCAGTGGGAGGGCAGTTACCTCCATGCTGTTCTTGTGATAATGAGTGAGTGCCCAAAAGATAGGATGGTTTTATAAGGGGCTTTTCCCCCTTTTGCTCAGCATATCTCTTTGATGCTGCCATGTAAAGAAGGACATGTTTGCTTCCCCCTCCACCATGATTTAATATTTCCTGAGGCCTCCCCACCCCTGTGAAACTGTGAGTCAGTTAAACCACATTCCTTTATACATAACCCAGTCTCAGTTATTTCTTCATAGCAGAGTGAGACCAGACTAATACACCTGCTCTCTGTCTTTTCAGTTGGCATAAACACTTTGCATCACCAAACCAGCCTCCAGCCTGATGTAACTTCTAGTCTAACCAACTCACAGCTGTTGGAGTCTTTACAAAACATGGATCTTACCAGGTAATTCTCCTGCTCAAAACCTTCAGTACCTCTTTTTTTATACAATAAACAAATTCTCAATTCCTTAATGTGGCATTAATTACTGTATCAAACTATAACTCCAATTTACCATCCCAAATTCACTTTTCACTCTCACGATCTTATCCTCTCAGTGTAGCACAAAGGCTGTTTCTTCTGGAAAGGTTTCTCTCATGTCCCTGAAGCAGAATGGCTTCTTTCCTAAGCTAAAGGTTACATACCATCCATTAAATGCTTATTAACTGCTACACATGAGGCCTAGGTGAGTGCTTGGAATATGGAAGGTGCTAAATATTAATCAGCTGAATGAATGGCCAAGGGTTTTATATGTACAGTCTCATTTAATCCTTCTAAAAGCTTTCTGATATGTACTGAAACTGAAACTCACATGTTCAAGCTAACAGAGTTAACAACCAGGGGCTCAGATTTGCAACATGGGTCTGTCTAATCCTAAAAACCATCCCTTTAATTCCTACTCTACACTGGGTTCCCACACCCCTCGTTTAACAGGTATTGCTCCGAATTAGAGTTCACTGTCTGTGTGTGTTTCTGCCAGACTCCAAGACTCTAATGATGCCAGACTTGGTCTATTTATCTCAGAACTTTCAGACATGGCCTCTCTAGAAGTGGCTAAAGCTTAGTGACACCCACGTTGAAGCAAGCATGTTTTCACCATGTGCAGCATGATATATTTCATCCCATTGCACCCCCTCATTATCCCTGTCATGTTAGTATTATATCTCATTTTTTAAAAATTTTGGCCGAGTGTGGTGGCTCACACCTGTAATCCTAGCACTTTGGGAGGCTGAGGCAGTTGAATAGCTTGATCTGAGGAGCTTGAGACCAGTTTGGGCAACATGGTGAAACCCCATCTCTACAAAATTACAAAAATTACCCGGGCATGGTGGTACCTGCCTGTAGTGCCAGCTACTTGAGGGGCTGAGGCAGGAAGATCACTTGAGCCCAGGTGGCAGAGGTTGCAGTAAGTTGAATTTATGTCACTATACTCCAGCCTGGGTGACACACAGGGTAAGACCCTGTCTAAAATAATAATAATAATAATGATAATAAATGAAAATTAGACTAATTCATTTACTTATATGTTGAAACAGATGCTAGAAAAATTAGGTGACTTATCCAAGGATCTCCAAAAAGTAAGTGGTAGGGCTAGACAGTAAGATGGTCTTGACCCTAGCTGATGAAGAACAATTTGATCCCAGGGCCCTAGAACTCCTTGCAGGAAGCTCTGCCTTTCCTACCCCAGGCTGTCTATCACCATCTGTTGCCTCATCTTCGGCAGTGACAGCCTGCTAATCCCAGAACCTGACCTCGCTAGCTATACCTGGTGGAGGACAGACAGATCATCCCTTAATTCTGCCTTGAGGATGTGATTTGCTAAGCCTTGCAGTGTGTTAAAAGCTAGGGAATATCCTTTGGGAATATTCTTCACATGATAATAGTACTCTTTGCTGCTTTCTGGATTCTACGTCTCCTGTCGCTTCCCAAGATCAGGTCTGCTGTCCTTTATTCCTATGACTGTGAATCTTGTAACATTTTCTACCAAACTCTACCACAACGGCATTTGTCATATTATAATTTCTTATATGCAAATGGGTCCACTTCTTTGGACTGTGAACCCATTGAGGAAAACATCTATTCCAAAGTATCTTTATATTCCATAGTAGGGTGTACTGCATATTCCCTTACACTTTTCCTGGAGCACAGCAGACCCCCAGTAAATACCCATTGAATAAAAGAATAATGGAGCCAGGATAGCAACCCAGAAGATGTGTGTGGTCACTAGATCCCACCTCTAGGGGCAGCAGTTCCTGGTCATGCTGTATGGCTCAGAATGGGTAACTCATTTCCTACTCTCTGACCCCAGCAGAGATCAAGGGCTTCGGGACAGAAACAGCAAGTGTAGTGAAAATTCAAGTCTCCTGCATATGCACTAAAACTCTCAGCACTGAGAAGCCATTCATAAAAGGGAAATTAGGAAAGATCCCTATCAGAACCTCCATGATGCAACATTCTATGCATAAACATTGCACACAAGCAACTTTTGCCCATGTGTAATGTTTTGAAATGATATGATGCACGTATCTGTCCATGCTGGGAGTAAGTAGAAAGACAGGTGAGCACAGTACAATGTGCTAGCTCCTGTCAGTTCTATGCCTCCACGTAGGCCATTCATATAACCTCAGTGCTTTGCAGGATCTTGAACATGTTCTGAAAAAATTCACTGAAGGAAAGAATCAAACCATATGAATGGGCTGGGCATGGAGGCTCATGCCTGTAATTCCACCACTTTGGGAGGCCAAGGAGGGTGGATCACCTGAGGTCAGGAGTTTAAGACCAGCCTGGCCAACATGGTGAAGCTCTGTCTGTATTTAAAAAATACAAAAATTAGCTGAGCATGGTGGCATGTGCCTGTAATCTCAGATACTCGGGAGGCTGAGACTGTTTGAGCCCAGGAACTGGAGGTTGCAATGAGCCAAGATTGCACCATTGCACTCCAGCCTGGGCAACACGGGCGAGACTCTGTCTCAAAAACAAGCAAACAAACAAAAAAACAAACAAAAAACCATATGAATGGACTGTCTGCATTTGAACAAATAACCACTTGGGGGAGAAAAAGAAAACTAAGCTCCTACCATGTGCCTGGCACCATCTTCATTTGAGATTCACTGAAGTGTTGCGTAGATGGGATACGCATTAGTGTTCCCGTTGTAGAGATGATTATGTGGCTCAGGAACATTAGGTGGTTTCTCAAAGAAGGCACAGTTAGAAAAATGCGAAGCCAGACTCCAAGTCTTCCTGGTATCAGCCATAGTTTGCAGGCTTTCGACTTCTGGATCCCACACCAGTCTCCCCGTGGGATCCCCCTCCTTCCTCTCTCCCATGTTCCTCAGTGAGGCTCAAAGCTTAAACCTATAGTCTTAGAGAAACTCCCTTGCCCGTGCTGATCTCAGCTGGAAAACTCCCTGCCCCTCCACCACACCTGAGATGGATGGAAGCTCCCACATATCAGGGCTGTCTCCAAACTTCATACCTGATCAAGGGCTGCTGCAGAGCCACCAGGGAAGCATGGATGGTCACTGAGATCACAGACAGGTGGAAATAGTCGAACATGACGGGGACCTGGTGGTGCAGACCATTCCGGGGGTGGAAGTGCAGGCCAAGTGTGCGGCTGCTGACCATCGGTGCCCCGGCCACATCCCTCAACCTAGAAGGCAAGCATGTGAGCGCATGTGAGAAATGGTGGGTTGCTCCTGCTGTCATCCAAGCAGATCTCTATTAAGCCTCTCCATGAGCCAAGCACCATGCATACATCATCTTATTCAATCCTGCAAACGCTCTCTCTAGTAGAAATCATTTTTTCCATCATTGGCAGATGAGGAAACCAAAGCTCAAAAGTATCACTAGATATCACACAGCTGCTACACAACAGATCTGGTGACATGCTCCACTGTCACGGACATCAAGCTCACCTGTCAGTGATGAATAAGAAGCCCAGACTAGCTTTTCAAGACTCTCTTCAACACTAAAGCCTGCTTTTCCCACTTCTTTTCTCATTTTCCCCACAGATGTCCAGATGTCCAGTTCTCTCCTCATAATGCTGCACTGACTGTGTGAGCCTGTGTTTTCTAATAGATTCCTACCTCTTAAGGCCAGGGACTATGACTAATGCATCTTTACATTCCTAATAGCTAGCCTAGTATCTGGCACATATTGAGAATATAAACACGTATGAAAATGAACAAGTGACTGACTGAACGAACAAAAGAATGAATGACCCCCAAAGCACAATGGTTAAATAGTCTGACTAGTTTCATCAAGGATTCCACAACGTCTGCTCCAGGATTTTGTAACTGACATGTATCTGAGTCTAAGAGATGAAACCAACTGACACACAAGGCCCAACAGCACCTTTGGTGATAAAAAGAAGATTGCTTGTTACCTAATAAAACCTGGAGCCATGTTAGCTCCCAGGAGGACCCAGCACTAATCTCAAACCCTGAGAACCAGTCATTTGGGCTGTGCAAATTTCTCTGAAGCAGATCACAAGGGAAACCTGGAAGGGGCATCTTTCAAGAGGACAGCAGTGAGGAAATGCTTGTCCTCCATCCATAGATAAGGAAATTAAGCATGGAAAGGGTGGGATGAAGGGAGCAGCCTCTCCAGATGCAGCACCATGGGCTTTGCTTCCTTGAGACCCTTGTTGCTTGTGTGCAAATGAAGGCCAAGCGAAAGAGCCAGCTAAATCGCTGGAGCTCAGGCTGACTCCATAGATTGAATATAAATAACGGTCCCCTTGTGCCAGAAAGAAACCTCATGGGGAGAGGGTGAAGGGTCCACTCCATGAATCTCAGCAAGGTGTTAATATTTATATTCATTTTAATTCTGACTACAATTTATTGGGAGCTTATTATGAACTGAACATGGTGCTTTTCCCAATCATAGGAAATATTTACTGGCATTATTCTGTCTGTAGAAAAGGAAGTAAAGCCAACACGAGTTAATTAAAGCCACAAGGCAAAAATGTCATCTTGGACCAGGTCTTCCTGATTCAGAGCTGTTTCTGAGTTATTGCTCAATATTGCTTTGAATCCAGTCAGACACAGGTTCCTATGAATCGCAGATATATCCCTAGGGCTTGAACAGCAGGAGGTTAAATACACATCAGTGCAGCAAAGATGTCAAAAATGTTAACAAGAATTTAAGCCACATTAGTAAGAGTAAACAATTAAGAATGAAGAGGTGGTAGTTCTCCTGTGCTCTGAAATAGATATCTACAAAATGGAGATAAAACTTAGTTCCTGGTGGTGGTGCAGGGAGGTCTCCAATCTCTGAAGCAATGGTGATAAACTTCATTTCATTGATAGGAGAATGTCTGAGTTCTTACAAGGAAACTAAAGCAGACAAAAAAATTAAACAAACAAACAAAAAACCCACACAGAAAGAGCCCTGATATTTAACCTGGAGATGACATAAACAAAGTTTCTTTTTTATTTTTTTGAGATGGAGTCTCACTCTGTTACACAGGCTGCCAGGCTGGAGTAGAGTGGCACAATCTCCGCTCACCGCAACCTCTACCTCCTGGGTTCAAGCAATCCTCCCACCTCAGCCTCCCAAGTAGCTGGGTTTATAAGTGTGTGCCACCACGCCCAGCTAATTTTTGTATTTTTTAGTAGATACATGGTTTCACCATGTTGGTCAGGCTGGTCTCAAACTCCTGACCTCAAGTGATCCTCCTGCCTCGGCCTACCAAAGTGTTGGGATTACAGGTGTGAGCCACCATGCCCAGCCAAGAAGTTTTCTTATCTGAACTGACATCCAGATTTGGGATTTGTCTGAGTGGCCACAAGAAATAAAACTGAAGTCAACTGAGGACAGATGCACATGGATGAATTGTACCCTGAAGAAGAATTTCCCGATCAGCATAACTGTTCAGGGCAGAATGGGCTGTGACATGAAGGAGTGAGCTCCCCAGCCCTGTGCAAACAGGTTCTTATGGGTCTTTGCAGAATAACAAGTACAAATAGGAGGTTAGAATAAAGCAGGGTTTCCTCAGCCAGCTTACAACATTGACTTTGGGGACTGCATAGTGTTTTCTTGTGATTGGGGGGGGGGTGCTGATTGTACACTATACAATGTGCAGCAGCATCTCTGGTCTTGACTCACTAGATGACAATGTCGAAGAGTGACAATCCTATCTGCTTCACACCACTCCTGGGACTTGTTCTGAGGTCCTAGGAGAGGTTGGCCTTCTTCCTGATCTATCAACTCAGAAGTGGAGCCCTGCCTTTATCCTGCTCACATCCCCCCTCAACCATCCTACCCAGCTGTGACAACCGAACATGTCTCTGGGCATGGCCACATGTCTCCAAGGGTCAGGATCCTCCCGCCTGCATTGAGGGCTGCTGGACAAGAAAAATTTCACAAGCTCTTTGTCCCTGACACGAGAGGCTCTGCTTCTCCATTTTGTTCCCACACAGGCCTACATGATTCTAAAGAAGGCAGATGACATGGCCATGTTTCAGAGCCTAATGTCTACCCCAGGATATGCCACAGATGCCTTGTCATCCTTAAACTCAATTTATGAAAATTTAAAAATATGGCATTTTTAATTTTCCCCAGCCTCTGGCTTCCTGTTCCTTGTAGCAAATCATATTTCATGAAAACCCTTGCTCTGATTATTATTGAGCACTTGAGAGTGGAAGGAACACACTGAAACCTGGCCTCACTTCCACCTAGAAAGCCATAAAGAGGAAGAAGACATTTATTCAGCAGGTTGTGCACTTGGCCTGTTATACATATTGTCTCTCTTAATCATCAAACAGACCCATGAGCTACATATTCTATAGTGATATCGATCTTATAAGTGAAGCTACTGAGATTTAGGCAAGTGTGGGGACTTCCCCAGTGTTTTAGAGTTGATGAGTACAGAGTCTAGGTTGCTGAGGGCTATACACTTTGATTAAACCAATCTCCTGTATACAGGCTCTCCATTAACTACTGTTTTGCTGAACAGAAGGTCTCATTTACTGTGTATACTATGGCTTGTCACATGGAGGGCAGGTTGGAGGCTGATTTCTAGGCTGAGTTTGGAGTTAGCAGCAGGGTTCTGTGATGCAGTGGAAATGTCTACCATAGAGCTGTGAATGAATGTCTCAGAATGCAGTAGAACATAGTGATAGAGTAGGGCTGGGTTACTGGAGGCATTAATGACAGAAACCCCAGATGGTTAGGCAAAAATAGGAGCACAACAAAGGCAGGGCTTTACTTCTGAGTTTATAGCTTAGGACGAAGGCCAGCCACTCTTAGGGCTTCTGAGTTTAGTATGGTGCTGGAACAAGTCCTGGCAATGGGGTGAAGCAGGTAGGATTCCTCAAGTCTCTGCACTACGCTGCTAAGGAGAAAGCAGATGTGGTGAGAAAAGCAGGTGGCCACAGGGCTGCGATCCAGATAGAGACAAAAGTGAAGCATCTGTGAAGTTGAACCCAGACTGTGGCAGGATCATGGGCAGATACTCCTTCCAGCCCAGGGACCAGGCAAGACAGGCTACACATCAGCGGATGCCCCTTCTCAATGTCCATACATGATCAATTCTGGACACTTCAGTAGACATCCATCCATCTTTAGTTCAAATCCCCTGGGACTCAACTCCTCATGTTATGAACAGTTTCATAATGAATTAGACATATTTCAGAGATAGGACAGTTCTTGAGGAAGAGGAAGAAGTTCTGAGAAGAAATCTGACACTGGCCCTTTTGTTTTTTTAGCAGGTGGTTTTTGAGAAAATGTCTTTGTCACCCAAGCTGGAGTGCAGTGGTACAATCATGATGCACTGTAACCTTGAATTCTTGGGCTCAATCAATCTTTCCACCTCAGCCTGCCAAAGTGCTGGGATGACACACACAAGCCACAACCCCTGGCCAAGTCTGAACTTTGAAGGGATGGGAGGAACAGTTCTGCCAGCATTGGCTCATCAGCTTCCCCATTTCCCATTCTCCAAAGGGACCAGAAGTGAGAATTGACTTTAATATGCAAATAGTGGTCAGTATGTGCTGAGATTCTGCTAACAGAATGGAGGGAGAAGGAGTTTTCCTCCCTTTGCCGAAGCCAAGGGAGGAGGTCTTCAAGGGAGACTGCCCTATGTCCCCTAGAACAGTGTGAATGCTGTTTCTGGTGCTCAACTCATTCAGCAAAGGCCATCAGGAAAAAAGCTGAGGGTGGTGGGATTGGTCTAAAGAAGGGTAAGCAGACTTTACAGAGGAGGCTCCCACATATGTGGAATGGGGGTTAAAATGTCTGTGTCCATTTCCCATGGGCCAGATGTGTGTGCTTTGGGAAAGTGTCCACACCAAAATCTTCCTGCAAGGAATGAGTCACCCGACCTCTTGTGAGGCATCACTACATTGGATAACTGCAGGGATAGGGCTGGGTGAGAGTCTGGTCAGCAATACCTAAGGAGCATATCTCTAAGGAATTCATAACAACATCCTAAGGGCAATTCAGGGTTTACCATATGATGATCCTACCTACAAATGAATCCCTGCTCTTTCCTTCACTGTCTCCCTCCTTACTGTGTCTGATCCTGCAAAGCCTGTAAACTGCAGTGGGGAAGAAAGGGGGGATATGAGTCCCCCATCATGCCCCTTTCCTACATTGGGAGTTTCCTCTCCTAGCAAAGTCTGGATCTGCTGGTGAAGTAGAGAAAGGAAGCAACAGGAAGAAGTTATACAATGGGTGAGGTTTGGAGTTCTGATGTTACACTTAACTGCACTTTTCCTACCTAAAAAAGGATGATTTACTTATTACTTGAAATATCCCAGCTTAGTGGCCTGACAGTTCAGCCAGGGTAGGAAGAAAAGGCCACAGAAGAAGCTGAAAGGAAGCAGTTATAAGAAAGAAGAAAGTTGCCTCCTGCTTATTTAATGAGCAGGTTTTACATAAGTGGAGTTTCATGTTTCAGAGCTGAAACATAATAACAGATATGTAGCACAAAGATGCAGAATCCTGGAAGAATCTCCTTTGACTCAGAAGGGGATTTGCCATTTGGAGCCTCATACAGTCCTTCATCTAAAACCTCCAATTAATATCACATTGGAAGACGTGTGAAGGTGTCAGTCATGAGAAGGTGCAACTTAATAAAGCCAACAAGTTATGAGATTTCTGTGTATATTAGACTTCTGTATATGCATTTGAGCTGCCTGCCTAGAATGCATGTGGTTTGAAATGACCACACAGACTTTCTTAGCCTGCACCCCTGAGTAAGGGACATTGCAGTTTATCAGGAGATGCTTGTCTGAGAGAACTTCTGAAGTTCATGGCTATGAGGCTGTCCCAGGAGTGGGGAAAGGAGGAGGAGAGCATGGTGCTAGTACGATTCAATAATTTCCATGACACTCACTGCTGTTCACTGTCCGTAAAGTGCAGATCCACCTTGAGTTGAAAATCTACTTCACTCAGCGCATCTTCCACCTGCAAAAGAAACAAAGTCGAATGGATTTCAGGAGTCAAATCTTGTCCAAATGAAATACTTAGCTGGTCTGTTTCCCAGAGTAGAGTAACACTATCCTGTTCAAAAATCAATGCCATTTATGCTTAAAGCAGAATTTCCATGCATGTTCCACAGAGTTCCAGGTGAACAGGATATCTGGGAGTATTTCGCAAAAAGAAAATTGAAGGAACTTACATAGCCTGTTTGGGAAAAGCCAATTTGAAAAAAAAAATGCTAAACAAATTTCCTTATGCAGGACTTGACAGAGTCTCATTTGGATTTGATCTGGAATCCCATTTAGGGCAAGAGTGAAGTATTCTGCAGCACCTGCGTTGGGAAGCAGGGAGCAGTAAGCTCACAGTGGAATGCCACTTGGCTAGCAAAGGGAGTAAGTCCGAGCACTGTCATCTCTAACCCTCGGCATCCTCTCAGGGCAGGCACCATTGCCACGTGCGCTGAGGGGGAAGCTGATGTTTGGGGAAGTAGTCACTTCTTCAGGTGTCTCAGCTTCCTAACAAAGCAGCTTCTTCATTTCTGTCTTGAAATCCATTGTATTTAACCATTTACACTTTAAGACACTGGCATTTTATGTCCTACCCATGGACCCTTTTATCCTTTGCTTTAAGAAAAAAAAATATGCTTTTTAAACACAGGAATCTTTATTTTTCCTGCCAGCTTCTCACATATACCTGGAAAATGGTACCCCTAGTTCTCCTTTTCTCACATCACCCTCAACTCAAGGGGGAGTTACTTGCTAAATACCAGATCATGCCACCACCTCTACTCAGAGGTCAACGCAAGTCAGTTCTGCACACCTGTGGTAGGACTTGGCCTCCTCCTCATTCACAGGCAGGATGGAGCCCTTTTCGTCTGTAACCACAACAGCTTGCGTCTTATCTATCTTGGTATTTAACTGGGCCTACTACAATTTTGGAAGGGGTGTTACAGCCTTGAAGCCTGTGAGCCAGGTATTGTCTGCTGATGTGTCTCTGATGTGTCTTATTTAGTCCCCATAGCATTTTTGAAAATGTTTTGAAAAAATTGCAAACATTTAAAATCCAGGCAATTTCATATTTGTATTACGGGTTTTCAGCTTCTAAAAAAAAAGAAAAGAACTCCCCCTCAAAAAAAAACAAAAACAAAAACAAAAAACCCTGGACTTGGGAGTGCTGGGCTGGCATTTAGAAACTGTTTGAATCAGGTAATCGCTGTTGCATCTGACACCATTCACGGTATTCACTGACACTGATCCGGCCTGTGGCTAAAAGCCCTTGGATATTTTCTTGCATAGCGTCCATAGTAATCTGTGTATGATTAAGAGAGAGACTAATCTTAATTCACTCTCAATCCCCTGCTCCAGAAATAGTGTCTGCTACATAGAAAGTATGAACGCATCTTTGAGGAATAAATAAAGCTCTTTCCCAATCACCACCTTTTTTGGTTTTT
Source organism: Sapajus apella (assembly GCF_009761245.1). Lineage (NCBI taxonomy): Eukaryota > Metazoa > Chordata > Mammalia > Primates > Cebidae > Sapajus > Sapajus apella. The sequence continues at coordinate 61,103,738 of NW_022436943.1, forward strand.
GTTTCTTTGTAAGAATATCTCATCTTCCTGGGATGGAAATCTCTTATCCAAAGATCTCTTTGGAAATGTCTTCTTGGTTAAGCATAATTCATAAAGAGATATACAGATGGAATTTATCTTTAGGTCTCCAGGGTGTAAAATTTGTTATTTAAAAAAGCATTTAAAAGTTAACATTTTGCTGAATCCAAGTACTATAAATAACTTCCTTTCCTAACTTTGTTTTGCATAATCATGAACCTAGCTTCAAACCAAGGAAAGCAATACAGCCCAGCCTCTTGTCACCAGGAAGGGAGACCGGCAAAGAAAGCTTCCCCGCTAGCTTCCGAACACTCATTTGCCTGGGTAATGAAAATTCAATGCAAACTCCAGTTTTTAACTCTGCAATTCCTTGGGAACTGGGAGAGAAATCATCGGCCTGGATAAGCTGTGGCTCAATTGAGATGGGCTATGACTTGACAAAGCTTCAATGAATCTTATTTGCAAGATATTCCAGAATGAAGTCACTGCCTTTTCTAAACATTTATTTCATAATTGGCTGTTGACTTCCTGCCTCTCCCTTCAAAATGACACACACACACACACACACACACACACACACACACACACACATCCCACATACATACATATGATTTTTCTTTATTCTCCCTTATCCCAATTAGAGTCATTATCTCCATTCAAGGGTCGTTTTCTCATGACCAAGAAGTAGTTTTGCAAACTGGTAGAAATAACATAAGAAGCTAATATTTACAGAAGAGTTATTATTTGGCAGGCAATAAACTACCATTATACATATACTATTATGTATAACAATATTACACATAATACATATGCTATTTTATTTAATGTGGATAAAGCCACGAGTTAGGAAATAATGTCCTGCATTTATAACATGAGGAAACCAAGGCTCAGTGTGGTAAAGGCATTTTCCCAAACTCAGCTAGTGAGAGAGTCCCACATCCTAGATGCTGCCAAGGACTCCCCTTCTTCAGCCTTTTCCCACGGTCAAATATGTGTTCTAGGTTACACACACTCTCACGGCTTGGTTTCAACTCATAATGGTGACCCTCTTGTTTCATCCTCCATTCTTAACTTCTGTCTTGAGCTTTGTTACAGCCTGATGGCTAAGAGGGCAGCTTGTGAAATCAAGATACATGTGTACAACTCCTAGTTCTACCATTTTGTATCTATGAGACCTGGGACCAGTCAACCTCTCTGTTGTTTTCTCATTCATCAAGTGGGAGTAAAATAATGACACTTACTCACAAAGCATTGTTATTGTGTGAACTAAAATTTAAAAGTGTACATAAAGAGTTTTGTTCACAATTGAACTTGTCGACAAAGGTTAGCTATTATTATTACTGTCATTTTCAATTTACTAGGGGGCCTGGCCACATGAAGGACCCATTCCTCCACCAACATCACACAGTGGTCATGCATACTGGTCACAAACACAGACTTTATGATAGGACTGCCCAGGTTCAAACCCTGGCTCTACAACACCTGGCTGGTGTGACTTTAGATAAATACCTTCTTTAAGTCACTGTATCCTCACATGTAAAACAAAAGTAGTAAAACACCTCACCATGCTGTTGCAATAATTCAATAAGATATTCCAGACAAAGAAATCAGCACAGCGCCTGCCATACAGCACATACTTTATAGGTATAAGATGTAGTTAGTGCTAAGATCCTGTGATTGTTCTTATAACTCATCCTGAACTCCTTTCACTCCCTAGTAGAAGCTTTTCTTCTCCCAACTACCCTGGACTATCGATAACTCCAAGCCCATTTCATGCCCAAATCTCAGGGTCAGCTTCCATTCATCATTCCTCTCTACAAGATACCTGCCATCTCCTATGCTCAACCTGAACCCAGTCGTAAGGGCTGCCCTTGGCAGCCATGCAGCTCACCCTTTCAACTCACACAGTTTCAGTTCACACAGTTACAACCTCCGCCATGAAGCTCACAAACATGCCATGCACTACAGCAACAACTGTCCGTATGCCCTTGGTCTCCTGGGCCCCATTTTCTATGTTATTACCAGGCTGACTTTTCTAAATGCCAGGTCTCCTCCTTCTGTCCTGAAGGAGACTCCTACCTTTAGAAAAGGCAAAACATGACCTCCGGCAGAGTCTCCGTGGCTCTCCATGCTGTGTCCTCAACCTTCCTTCCTAGCTTTGTGTCCCTGCAACTTCCTAGTCCATCAGCAACAATGCTTTCTTCCCCAGATCTGCCTTCTGCTTTCCTGCTTTACATGTCCCTTGCTGTTGTCTGCCTCAGGAGCTCTTAACTGCCTACTGTGGAAATCTTGCCCATTTCTACTTATCAAAACTCAGCCCCCTCTCCACTTCCAGCCAAAAATCCAAACCCACCTCTGTCTGAATCACTAGGTCTGGCATGGGCTTATGAATCTGCATTTTGTACAAGCACTGCCAGGGAACTGTGATGCTTTTCCTTTTTAAGCCTATGAAAATGCAATCTTACTCATAAAATGTTTAACTTGTAATCTTTTCCTCTTCTTCCTCAGAATGGTAAGCATTTCACTGTTAATAATTGTATCTTCTTCTTTGCCTGCTGGGAGCTTAGCACTCAATGTGTGGGTCACCATTAGCCAATATTCAGAGGATGTTTGTTCATTTTGCTCTGCTACATTTGCCCTAGCCTCTATTTTCCTGTAGGTGTTTTTCTTCTACCTCATTCCATTGCTAGCTTTTCTTTTTTACTATTCCATGCATTTTGTAAGCCTTCCTAAATCATCTGTGGGATTACACAGAGTATATAAATAAAATACATATACTACCTCCAGACTGACTCTTTGCAACCGTTATTACAATATCTCCTCGTCCACCTTAACTTGTGATTAGTTCTGTCCAAGGTCATCTCTTGCACTTATCTGTGACCTCATTGCACAATTGAATCTTCTTTGTGTCTGAATTTCTGATAGCATGTGGAATCATGTGTTTGATGAACAGGGATTTCATAAATGTCTGTTATTCACAGTGATGTCTATGAGCATCCATGAACATAATTTCTGGCCACTGGCTATAAGCAGTGTTTTGGTTATCATAAGCAGACTGATACTAACTGAAAAAGAGTTAATACATCCATTCCAACTATACAGTGTTTACAGACATATCCAATTAACTTTTGTTATCCCTGATATGTATATAACAATCAGCTGTGACATTGTTTGCTGCCATATGGATTACCCCCAACACAATAATAAATTATTAGCTTACAGAGATAAGAAATTTGATAGGAAGAAGAAAACAGCATGTAATGTGAAACAGACTCCCTGTTCAACTTGAGAACTAAGGCTGGCTACAATCTCACATGAGCTAAGGTTGGGGGTTGGGAAGGTCAAACTTGAAGGCTTTAAGTTGTCAGGGACAAGAACAATTCTCTGACGGAATTAAGATGGAGCAATGGCCAGGATACCTGAATAATGCCCAAACCCAGCCTCCATCATTGGTTTGCCATAAGCACTCCACCAGCATAGCTCTTTGAGATCAACAGCCCAAAGGGCAGTGGCCCATGGGAAAAAAAATGGAGCCCCGTTTTATTGTTGGAATTTGGGGAAGTGGATCTTGAGCTTACAGTCTGTTTAACTGAGGGTTTTTTTTTATTTTGTTTTTTAACCACTCTAGGAAACCTAAGGGTACTGTTCCTAAACTAAAGACATCAACTTGAGTCCAGGAAGGAAATAGAGGATTCACGCAAAATGAGGACTTCAAGTACAGTTCATCAAAGGGATGATTTACAAAGTGTGTGGAAGATTTAGAAAAACCAACTAACAATGGCTCAATTCTTCGAGGTCAGTAACTACAGGACTTCCTTACCACCCCAGGCCTGAAGAGTCAAGCAGAGGCAGTGGTTATCAGAATTGAGAGAAAGCTACAGGGAGTGTGTCTCCTGACTGAAGCTGGGGCCTTTGGAAGAACGAAAGAGCAAGTGGTATAGTGGTAAAAGTTTAACAACTGGCTCTCTGGAGAAAAATTAAAAAAGAAGAAAACACTGATTGTAGCATTGGCAGTTTCTCTGGTCCAAATGTTTTCGTCACAATTGACTTCAAGCTCTGAATGTGAAGTCACTAAATAGGGAGTTGGAAATAGGTCTATACCTGTGGCTGTCAAAAGCTGGTATGAGCAGACTGCAGCACACTGCTGGACACAGCCAAGCCTACGAACCCAGTGGAGGAGGAGTCTGGGGAATGAATGCTCTGGGCCTATCATTCTCATAGTCACCTGCAGAAGCTCTCATCACTGAACTCAATGGAAACCAAAAGATAAATACATGACTGAGTAGTTGTGGGAGTTCAGTCAGGGTGGTGGCAAAAATATTTAAAGAAAAATGTTAGAGAAAATTACCGAATATAGTTACAAACCCTCTTGGAAGGCCTGGGGGGTTTACATAAGCTCCAGTAAATCTGGCTGAAGGCAGCCAGAGTCTCTTTGAAGGAGCCAGAGAGATTAGGGCACAAATACAAAGGAATGTGGGGAGTTTATCTAACTAACTTGTTTACTCATATACTTCTAAAATTAACCTTTGATCATTCTGGATGGTTTTCTTGGGGGAGGTTGACCAGGGATTTTACTAATGGTGTTTGCTTTAGGGCTCAGAACCTATCCTTTAATCTTTGACCTCTACTGGTGTTGACCCAGAGTTTTTGTCATTTAATGTGTGCTGAATAAGGCCAGGGAGGTCAGCATGTCAGGGCCAGTGGCTACTATCTCTTTACAGCGCTCTCCAAAGAGTCTGTATGTGGGCTGGACACTCAGTCGAACTGGCAAAGATAACATCTGTGCATCGGTGCACTTCATTCTTCCGTTGCTGAGTCAGGGTCTACAGGACAGAGCCCTGCAGGTGGTGGCCGTGACAAGCAGTTCTTGCAGCCAGTCTCCTGGGGCACATCCCAGGAGGGACAGCAGAGAGGGGAAATGGGCGAGTATTCAAAAGCTGGCCAGCATGGCTAATAGGAGTTTGGTTTGTTCTTTTAAATTTTCATTACAGATCAAATATTTGCAGTCACTGTGATGGCACAAGGGAGACAGGGTTAGGGTAACTGAAGGCTCCAGTGAGTGGGATGTGTGTTCCTTGAGGTATTATTGAAGCAGGCAACTGTGGTCTGGGCATGATATGGAGAGCCAAGGGCCATCAAACAGGGCACACTGTGGATGCTCATCTCTGTTTGGAAAGAATAGTTTGCAGAGGCACTCAAAATAAGGGATTGCAAATTAAATTCATTCATTCAACAACTAAGTCATCCACTCCATGTCAGGTATCCACAATGTAGTCCTATGGCCACTGAGGCACTCAGGATGCAAAAAGAGATCCAGTCCTATGGAGCTTGCTGACTGGGAGAGGGATGACAAAATTCTAAAATAAAAATTGTGCCACTGCACCCTTCTAATAAAATCAGTGGATTTCTATTGTCCGAGAATAAGCCCTAAATTCCCTGTCATGGCCCACAATGCTGGGCCTTCCCTCTCCATCTTCATCTCCTGCTCCTTTTCCCTCCCTCTCTGTGCAAGTCACCTCAGCCTTAGTGCTTTTCCTGAAACACCTCAACGTCATTTCCACCTCAGACTCTTTGTCCTTACTGTGCTCTCTTCCAGAGCCGACATCTCCCTGAGCTGGTGGCGTGCCTGAATCTTCCTTGGCATGTAGGTCTCAGTTCTACACTGACTTCTCTGGAAGGCCACTCCTGTCTGTCACTTGTCCTCCAGGGAATAACCTTTTTGGGTGAAGTCTGTGTTGAAGGTTGTGCTGAACTCTTCATATTCTCATTATCTGAGTATCTGTCATGAGGTAACAGCCTGTCTTACACAGTAGGACCATCACGAAGTCTCTTCCACTTTGGGTATAACTGCAGCTTCATAGACCTCCAGTGAGGGTACAACTCCTACCCTTATCTCCCTCATGAGTGTGTCTCAGAGACTAGGGAGCTGAGCATGTGACAGTGAGAAGGCTTGGTAATAGAATATGCATGGTTGATTTATCAAATTACATTGTGATATATTGATCTAATATTAGAATATAAGCCCAAAATGCCAGGGGTATTTTCATGTTCACTATTTTACCTCCAGCACGTACTCAGTGCTTAGTGAGTGCTCAATAAAGTTTTGAGGGAATGGATGGGTAATGAATAAAAAATGAGAGGCAGCTTTTCAATTTTAGCCACACAGGGGAATCTGGTCACTACCTAGACAATAAAAGATGTGGACAAAAAGACAAGAAGCCTGAGAGGAGTACAGTAACTGGTGTCCAATAGGAGTTGTCATGTACACCACATGGGGACTGCAAGTAGGGGGGCTCTAATTAGATCTTCGTAAAATAGAAATACTCTTTCATATAATTCTCAGTATATTCTAGCAGGAAAAAATCAGCTGGAATGTGGCAGCAGGTACAAGAAGTGAGGGTGGGGGAGGCAGATCAAAAATGTGAGCTTCAATTTTTTTTTTGAAACGTATTAATCTAATGGATAGAAAATTTTCAATCAAGTTTCCAACTAATAGAGCGAATCCCCCAAGTCCTCTGGGATTGCAATGACACTGTTCCCCTTTCATTAGATGTCCTTCCTTTGTCTCTGGTGAATTCAGCATGTGCATCTGAAGCCAGCTTTTTCGTGTAAGTGTTGATGAACACCAGCTCTGTCATCTCCACAGAGAAAATTTTTCACATCACCTACCAAGGTGTTTGCTTATTTATCTGTTTTCCTGCTAAATTATCAACCCTTTCAAGGTAGAGTTCCTGCTGCCTTCTCCAGTTCTGTTCCTTATCCAAGGGACCCACAAAGAGCCCTGCAAAAAATAGTTACTCAAAATCACCTGCTGACTGGCTCACTGACAGAGGACCTGAACAGATGCACAACTGGGCAAATGAGGAGGGAAGAAGAGATCCAGTAAGTGAGTCGATGGAGACTGTTTGCACTTGAGACTACATGGAACAAGCAAATATGTGAATAAAAAAAATAAGTAAAACAACGAATACATAAATAAGTGCATGAGTGCACTAAAAGCACTCATCTCTGTCAGATTTCAGAGTAAATCCGTACCAGCTTCTTTCACAATTTACCTAGCAGTGAGAGAGAACAGCCATGAGAGGGAACAGCCAATTGTGGCTGGTGGCAGATTCATGACTTACCCTTTCACCATCTAAGAGCAAATGAGCTCGGAAGACCACAGCATCGTTTATGGGCACCTCTTCATTCCGGTATAAGATCTGAAAGACCCGGCTGTACACAGTGCTGTCATGGACACAGGCTGAATGCAGGCTGCTGCTCTCTGCAAAACAAGAATCAGCAGGAACCCATGAACTCCAATACTGTCCTGTACCTGCAGTCCTGTTGAGTGTTCTTTCCTGCTCCAGGAAACTAATGGCCCCAAGTTGCCTTCCAGTTTCCAAAGCTCAAAATCGTAGTTAACGAGACCTCATCATATGAATATTTTGTTCATTGAGTTGGGCTGGTATCTCAGAAAAACCTCCAACCCTTACAAGCTATAAGATCTTGGCTAAGTCACTCATGCTGTGGGAAGTGCTCCTGGGCTACTATACAGTGCCTGCTCAACTTCTCACCTGTTCACCTGTTCACCTGTCCTCTCCTCTGTGAAGCATTCTATCATCCCCCTCTCCTAGAAACAATGAGGAGAAGAATGGGCAGTAAAAGACAGAAGCCACCCTTCCTTCTGCAAGGATTTCCTAGTGCCCATAGAATCTCTCTCGTCTCAAAGGTGCTGCCTGCATATAATGCGTGTTATGAAGAACACTCTGAGTTTTAGAAAAATGTGCTAATCCCAATCATGCTGTATATCAAGTTTTAAAGGAATTTATCTCTGTATCCTCGAATGCATTCTAGTTGTACTATAATCCCTAAACAGTACTTCAAAGTTAAGTTATATTTCAAGAAGACGTATCTATTCAATGAGGTTAAGGGATCTTACTGCATCTACTGTCCAGGGTTATTGTGGGGGAAAAAATGGGCAAACTCCTCAAAATTACTTAACCCATAATCTACACAGTTGGAAATATAACTAAAAATAAAAATAAGTAAAAATACACACACACACACACACACAAACATACATATATATATGTATATTCTAAAATAAATAACACTGTCCAGGGTTATTGTGGGGAAACAAATGGGTGAACCCCTCCAAATCACTTAACATATAAAATACACGGGTGCAGATACATGTAAATGTATACATATATATACACACACACACACATATACACACATACATACATGTGTATATATATTCTAAAGTAAATAACACTAATATTTTTATAAGGCAACAATTATTAATTACCTATTTATAATAGGGAACAACTATATCGCATTTTACAAGTTCTAAAGTGCTTTTCAATTGTATTACTTTCCTTAATTATCACAACAAACCCATAAGGTAAATTTTTCACCAGATGAAGAGACAAAAGGCCAAAGCAGAGGCAGGTCCCTAAATATGTCCTTGTTATGAATGCCTATGTCTCTCCAAGATGCATATGTCCAAATCGAATGACCAATGTGATATTTGGTGGTAGAGCTTTTGGGAGGTAAGTACATCATAAGGGTAGAGTTCTCATATATGGGATTAATGTCCTTATAAAATGACGCCAGAGATCCGGTCCCCTCACCGTTCCCACCATGCAAGGATACAAGAGAGAAGTCACCAATCTGCAAACCTGGAAAAGGGGCCTCACCAGAACCTGATCATGCTGGCATCCTGATTTTTTTTTGAGACAGAGTTTCACTCTTGTTACCCAGGCTGGAGTGCAATGGCGTGATCTCAGCTCACTGCAACCTCCACCTCCTGGGTTCAAGCAATTCTCCTGCCTCAGCCTCCCGAGTAGCTAGGACTACAGGTGTGTGCCACCATGCCCAGTTATTTTTTGTATTTTGTGTAGAGACAGGGTTTCACCATGTTGACCAGGATGGACTCGATCTCTCAACCTCGTGATCCACCCGCCTCGGCCTCCCAAAGTGCTGGGATTATAGGCGTGAGCCACTGCACCTGGCCAGCATCCTGATCTTAAACTTCTAGTCTCTAGAACTGTGAAAAATACATTTCTGTGGTCAATAAGCCACCCAGTTTATGGCATTTTGTTACAGCAGACTGAGCTAGAGCATTGCTGTATAATGAAGCATTGTGTAGATTCATCCTCACATCTACCTCTTTAATAAGAGAGAAAATGAAGTCTCCAGTGAATGAATAAAATGCATCTATTTTCTAGCAAAGGGTGGGGACTCTATAAGACAGTACTAGAAGAATTAACTAGTTTGCCTGAAATGGGAGCCAAGAAAATAAGAGAGGAAAAAAAGCCAAAATAGCCAACCCAGAAAGAAAAATACTAAGTACCTTGTACACTGTCTGTGGATGAATCAAATAGTTCTTTGGAAACAGGAAGACAGAATCATAGTCACCTCCCAATGCACATTAACATCTAAACAAACACCTACCTTGTAGCTTCAGAGCAAGGAATAGAAAAATATGTAAAATGCCAGGTTGTTCCCAAGGCTACTCAGATGTGCCTGCTCTAATTTGCACTTTGTCATGAAGGCAATCAAATTACTGGCCTAATGCAGTTCTATTTGGACCTGCTGTATTCAAATTGATTCGGCTATTAAATAAAAATGATTCACGTGTGCAGACGCCTCTCTGTTTTTATTTGCTACACTGGCTCTTTCTCTATCACTGCCAAGGCCCAGCTGATCTATAAGCCAGAATGACAATGTGGCAGCGGATAGATGGGGTGAATGCCCTGAAGGTCACAGCAGCACCGAGCAGTCTGCTACCAGGAGGGACAGCCAGCAAAACAGTTCAATCACTTGCCGTCTTGGGCAAGTGACATCACCCCTTGTAACAGCAGCTTCCCATGTGAGAAATGGACACAGCCACACTGACCTTCTGGGATCGCTGTGGACACAAAGAGGACAAAATAGATGAAGCTCCTGAGACCAGGCACGCACTGGGCGTACAATATACAGTATGATGACTTTTTAATTGTCTTCACAGAGGAAGTTCTAAGTACTTTCTGTTGAATAAATTGTCACTGGCCACATTTTTATGGGAGATTAAGTGCCTCTGAATTTGAGCAGATTGGCAAACTAGACCACAGGGCTTAATGGGTATTTACTGAAAGTCACCAAATCCTGAGATGCCCCATTAAGCCTGGGTTAAGGCATTTTTCATACCTTAGGAGAATTTCTGGGTCAACTGCTCACCATTATTAAATAGGGTATCACATGGAACAGGTGTGGGTTTTTTTTTTTTTTAACAAGGGAAGGCTCACCAACCCCAAGATGTTTCCCTGGGATTGTGGAGATCACTGGGACAACATTTGCCTGCTTTGTTCCCATTGAGATTCTCCCTTCTTCAATAACAGTCCACATATGGATACCCGACCCAACCCACTATCCTCACTCCTCCTTCCTGGTGAATTCAGCACCTAGAGATAACAAAAGTACATGCTCTCTCCACCCTTAAAGACGAACTTACACTTTGCGATGGAAGCCTCTCCTAGCTATGGGGTAGATAGCCACTTTTCATTTTAGTGTATTTTTATGTATTTTGAGGCAACAAGATTTCTACTCAAGTGGTCCAATGAGAAGGTGTAGACTGGAGTCTCCCTACGTATTGTCTTCCTCTTTTATGTGTGTCAGCCTTGGTCCCATGCATAAAAAGAGTTGAAACTTTAAGGGGAAAAAAGAGATGGAAAGAAAATGGGTGGAAGAAGGAAAGGGAATGTGAAGGAAAAAGAGGAGGGGAACAGAGAAAAGAGTACAGCAGGGGAGGGAAGAAGAGCTCTTCAAGTTTCAGCTGCACAAAGAATACATTTCAAACAGCTCAACACAGAATTTCAGGCCAGAAGGCAAGAGAAAAAAACAAAACTTTAAGGTTCTGTAGTTTCTTCTTCTCCCCTCACAAAATAAATGATATTAATACTTCATATATCTATGCACCTCTAAATGTTTGTACCTTAAATGAGAGCTTCCGGCAGCCCTAGAGGGATCTGTGAGCACGTAGTACAAAATACAGGTGTGATTCTTCTGACATGCATTCTGTGCTCAATGCCCAATGCCCAAACCAATAGCATTAGAGACATTTACTTGTGGACTAAACTTCAATCCCCTTCCAAGAACATGGCCATGGCTCTGCCTGCACACAGGAGATCCCCAAAGAATCAATATTGTGCCTCAATTCTGTAAGACCCCACCTTCAGTTCCCCAGGCCTGACGTCAGCTGGCTGAAGTCTAGACTGTCTGAATTTCTTTAAACTCAGGACATACTCATACTCTTCCAATATGTTAGAGCCAAGAGAAGTAGAAAAGTCCTATTAGACTATGGATTCCTCAAAGTCACAATGTTGGTTTTCATATGACTTAGAAAATGCTCCTTTAGTGAGGGGTATCAGTTCTAGACTTGTCCCTACTTTCCAGCTGCGTGGCCTTGGGCAGGACTATGGAATCCGAGCTCAAATGAGGCAAGAATCATGCCTTACTTAATTTCCATAATAAATGTAAGGCTTAGGTAAAATGGTGAATAAAGAAGTGTGTTTTTAACTTAAAAATTATCAAAACCCAAAGAGATTTTCTCATAGATTGAAGATGACAATGATTAAGATCCTTTAAGTGGGGTAAATTTTCTGACCCTTTCTAGGAACAGGAAGGACAGAAAGTCATTCTGAAGCCAAGCTTTATTTTTGCCAACAATTGTAAGGAATAGGCAGAAGAGAAACCCACTTTGAAAGGTATTCACTGTTTTTCCAGAGAGAATGAGCAGAATAATTTCCTGTAGTCATGTGCACACTGCCTAGCTCATACGGTCACTGAGCCTTCAATACCAGGGTAGGGAGGTCCAATACATGACCTCTTGAGACTCCCCCAAGTTTGCTAGTTTCCTGAAGACCCCATCACTGGAGGGCAGGTGGAACAATATGGATAAGAAACCATGGGAGACAGGCAACCATGGTCTTGATGGCTTTTCTTGAGGTTGAAAATCAGGGCTACTGTTGGACTGGGACAGACCCTTCCCAACCAGGGTGGTACTAGTGTCAATCACACAAGCACAACCTGTTCCCATAAACGAAGCTATCTTGAGAAAAGCTGGGGCCCAGGATGACGACTCTGGGTGTTCAGAAATGCTCAGGGCTTCATGGGTAGAAGGTTGGTTTGGCTACATTGTGAGCTGTAAAGATGAGAACCCACCGAACCTGAGACAAAGACCGTGCTGTCAAGAGCAATGGCTGAATGTGAAAATGTTATATCTTAGCTCACTATGTGCTGCAATAACACAATAGCACAGATGATGTCATTCATAATGCACAAAAATTGCTTGGCTCACAGTTCTGGAAACTGGGAAGTCCAATATCAAGGCGCTTACATCTGGCAAAGGCCTTCTTTCTGCATCATCCCATTGCAAAAGGCAGAAGGGCCAAGATACAAAAGTGAGCTGAACTTGCCCTTTTATAAAGGCAGTAATTCTACCCAGTAGTGTAAAGCCCACATGGCCCAATACCTCTTACAGTTCTCACCTCAAAACTGTTACAATGGCAATTAAATTTTCAACACAAGTTTCGGAGGGGACAAACATTTAAATCATAGCAGTTTCTAACGAGTGATAACCTGGGAGCTCAGGGTGGAGGCCCTAGTGGCCTGTGCATGTAACTGGACCAGCAAAGAGTTCACCATTGAAGACCCAAGCTTCCTCTGAATTCTAAAGACCCATGCTTCAGCAGAGACGCTGCGTGCCAATGAATGCCCCAGCAGCTAGGGACTGATGAGATTCATTTCTATCCTAAACTAGCATTCAGAAAAGGACCACACTTCATTGTGTCAGCCCAGCACTTTTTGGATGATGTGAGATGGGAAAAGTAAGTGGCGTTTCTGCTAACAGGGCGTTGAGATATACAAGCACTTTCTTGAAATACCTGAAGAGATGCAATTCTGCTTGTACATTCCATTTTTGAAGCACGTCAAATTGGTGACACATCAATAAAGAGCTGCATTTTCGTTGTCATTTTGACTTCTGTCTCAAAGAATAGAAAACATTTTTCTTGTTTTCCATTTAAAGTAACCTGCTGTACATGGAGTACTGAATAGTTGGCTTTCATGCACAGGGACATACGTTTATGCCTCACCTATAATTCTAGATTAATATGTTCCGATGTTTTTGCTATAAAATGTGTTTATTCATTCAATGAATATTCACTAATCACCTGCTATGCACTAGGTCTGGGGCAAAACTTTGGGATTCAGCATTGAACCCTCACAGGGTTCCTTCTGGGACATCTATGTTTTATGCTTCTGTCTGTGGAATAGGGAATGAATATTCCCATTGCTGTCCGACTCCACAGACATCTCCTTGTGTAAATGAATATTTCATCTTTCCACACACGTTGCATTAGTCAGAACATCTTATATAGGCTAATTTAAAATTCTGATTGAGGTAGCAAATTATGTAAAACAAACTGTAAAACAAAATTATGTAAAACAAATTGATCATAGATGCTATTTATTAATTATATGATTGGAAAAGTCATATTTCTATAAAACATAATAAATATAAAATGGTTTTGTTAATTGCAAATTGCTCAATTAAAGCTAGCCTGAGGTTTACTGGTCTAAATTCGAGATATTTTGTGTTCCTTAAATCACTGAGTATGGCCTTGGGGTATATGAGTTTTCATCATATTTATGAGGAAACATGATCAAAGAGATTGTTACATCCTCCGTGTCAAATATGGTAGATGGTACAATGGTGACTCCAAATGCTTTTTTTTTAAAATTTCACTCCTTAATTTGTTTATTCATTCACTCATTATTTAACTCAACAACCATACAAGCAATATGTCAGACATAATTCTGTCACTGGTAGAGATAAAACAATGACAAAGAATATTCTTCGATATTTAGTACAATATTTCCCAACCTTTTCTTTTCCTTACTTCAAATGCACTATCCATCAATTTCTGTTTAATAGAAAAATAATTTAATTCTGAGAATGACAGAGCAAAAGGCTTTGCATATCACTTACACTCAAATATTTAGCAAATCAATCCAGCAATCAATTTATTAATGAATGCAGAAATGGAGGGATATGACTTTTGGAAGTTACCCAATGTTTGCGATAGTTCTAGTTTGTGATAGTTCTGATATCCAGCATTCCTGACTCCTAGGCTACTCTGCAAGAAAACCCAACTTACAAAACACATACCATGCTCTGGCAGAAAGTCCTATTTATAGGAGGGCAACCAAACTGAAGAGGCCAGTAAAAAGCACCATTTAACCCACAGATAATGAGAAAGGCTGTTACTGCAATTTAACAGGAAGCACTCTCTCATCAACACTGAGTGAGCTTAATTACTTAATTATAAACCATTATGGCCTACTATTAGAATAAGCCGAGTAAGGCCAGCATTTGATAACACTTTATTATCTAATAACGTGCATTGCTCTATAGTCTCAAAAGTAAAAGGCCAGAGTGTTGCCTCTGGTACACTCTAGTTGCCCAACACAGAAACCCACTGGATTTCCTTCCATTGGTCCTAACCGCTGAGTGGTCTCAGGTATTGCAGTTTGGATTTCAATAACAGAGTCCAGTGTATGGCCCTGTACCTCATGCTTGTGTAAGCACATAGATTTGGGTTAAAAGACATGGATTTGCTCTCAGGTCTGCCATGTATACACTGAATACCTGTGAACAAAGAACTTGCACAGTCTAAGCCTCGGTTTCCTCATCTGTGAACTGGGGATGGAAAAGCAGCACCTGTCTCAGGGTTGCGAGGGTTTTACGAAATAACCTATGAAAGTAACTGGTACAAGATGCAACATATAATAGGGGCTCAGACAAATGCAGTGAATAAAAATGCTGCTGGATCAACAGGAGTGTGGAGCTATATGGCTATTACAAATTGCCCAGCACTGAATTTTACCAGCTACTAGGTAGACATCTCAGTGGGGGCGAGGAGCAGAAAGAGCTCTTTCTTTTCTTTTCTTTTTTTTTTTTTTTTT
>NW_022436943.1:61118849-61194952 GCF_009761245.1 Sapajus apella
CCTCTATCTCCTATGTTCAAGCGATTCTCCGGCCTCGGCCTCCTGAGAAGCTGGAATTACAGGCACCCAAGCTAATTTTTGTATTTTTAGTACAGACGGGGTTTCTCCATGTTGGTCAGACTGGTCTCGATGCCCTGACCTTGTGATCCACCTGCCTTAGGCCCCCAAAATGCTGGGATTACAGGTGTGAGCCACCACACCTGGCCAAAAGGAATCTTTAATTACCCTTTGACACCATGAAGCAAACAGGCTTGGCCCTGGGCAGGGGGCACGGCCTGAATGGAGCCATGGAGCACCTCCCTACTTACTAGCTGGGACATGTTGGGTGAGACTTTCGATCTACTGGCCTTACTTTTTTACAGGCAAAAATGACAGTAACAGTCCTACTACATGGGGGAGCCAGATGATGCCTCATGCCCACCTCGCCTGCCCTCCCAGCTCTGGCAGCTCTTCAGCTTCTCTCACTCACTCCTGCCCTTCTGGATTCCCAGGTCCTCCTGCACCTCCCGCCTCTCTGTATCGTAGAACCCCAGGTCATGGCCCCAATTATTTTCTCTGTTATTAGCTGTGCTCCTTCCTTAGCGTCATTTCCTAGGCTTTCTACTCCACCTACAAGCTGAGCATTCTCAAATGTATAACGCCAGCCCCATCTCTCCCCTAAGTGGGCCTGATCCTTCACCACTTGGTGTGATTTCTTTGATGTCAAATAAAGATCAGAACCCTCACATGTCCAGTATAGAACCTTTGATTATATTTCCCAAATATATGCCTTTTTCCAGCTTACCCATGCTAGTGAAATACTTCCTGGTCACTTAATTCCTCTTTTCCACTCACCTGCTCTATCCAATCATCAGCACGTAGTATGGATTCACACCCAAATCCAATCCTCTCTATCTCTTTTTTTTTTTTCAATATTGCATAGTGAAAACCTTACTTTTTGCTTCTGCTCTTACCACCTATTTGTCTACTAATATAAAATATAAACTAGATGTTGTCTAGACAGGATGGCTCATTCTTTTGGTTGGTTTGTTTTGGGAGAGAATCTCGCTCTGGCACCAGGCTGGAGTGCAGTGGCGTGATCTCAGCTCACTGCCCCCTCGATGGCTCATTCTATCATCTCAGCATTTCAGGAGGCAAAGGCGAGAGGATCACTTGAGACCAGGAGTTTAAGACCAGTCTGGGCAACACAGTGAGCCTCTGCTCACTCTATCTCTACAAGTTTTGTTGTTGTTGTTGTTTTTAACATATAAAATTAGCTGGGCATGGTAGTGTGTGCCTGTAATCCTCACTACTCAGAAGACTGAGGTAGAAAGTATCTTAAGCCCAGGAATTGGAGGCTGCTGAGCCATGACCTTGTCACTGCACTCTGGCCTAGGTGACAGAGTGAGAGCTTGTCTTTAAAAAATAATAAAAAATTAATACAGAAAATATAAACCAAATGCCATTATCCCCTCCTTGCACTTAGAAGGAAATCTAAAGTCTTTACTATGGTTAATTGGCCCTAAATGAGGAGTGTGGGAGCTATGGCCATAGTGAGGACTGAACACAGAGCTGATGCTTTGTGCTGAATCCAAGCCTGGCAAATATTTATAGAATGCATGACTGGTCAATGCTCCAAGTGGCCTGATCACAGAGAACTTGGCAGCAGTGTGTAGTAACATTTGTGGAGGTGAACTGAATCTCAGATGGAGCAGCTAGCTCACTGAGGCTGTCTCTGTACCCTGCTATGTCCTCATGATGACCCAGAGTCCACTTCAATCCAGGTTCCCTTGCAAAAGGCTGGCACAAAGGATTCCCAGAATGTACAACATGGGGCTTTTTGAGAAGGGTATAGCTGAAGCCCCATCTTTGAATCTTGAAACCCATACTGTTAATAAGTCATCAGGAGACTCAGCAAATGGGAAGCAAAGAGCCCTGCTGATGTGATTCAGGCTTTCCTCAGCCATCTGCCTCCCCATATGCTTCTCGAGGAGAACTAAGTATAGCCACAATTGCAGCTAATCAAATATTTGTCAGAGCTGCAGTGTCCCCACCCAATCATGGTCTCCAGGATGTGCCAAGGAGCACAGAGTTGTTTGCGAGTCCACAGTGACCTTGGCCTTAGTTGGAGGTCACAAAATATAGGGGGAAGTTGTAACTACAAAAAAATAGCAGGGAGCCCCAGAGTCACAGCTGATTAGAGAAGAACAGGTGGTCACTCTGCCTTTGTCTTCCACAGAGATGCCAGATGCCTCCAGCAGGGCCTGACCACTCCAGAAGCTAAGCTAAGCTCAGCCAGTCCAGAAAGAGATCAGTAGCCTCAGTCCCAACTCCCTCCAAGGTCTGAGTTCCCCACCAACCCAAGCATTGAATGAGCTGTCCCTGTCACAGCGCATGCTCACCTGGACTGTCTCTCCTTTCCTCTCTTGGTCCCCTCCCTTCTGTCTATTAGGGCAGACACCCATACACCAGTGTGCACTTGCAGCCTGGAGCAGGGCAGGATATTCGAAATTGGTGAGCACAGACAGCATCCAGTCAGAAGGCCTGCCAGGCAGGGGATGAGCAGGGCCTGCAGGTCATCGGCTGCCCTGGTGCAAATCCTTTAGTTATGGATGATAGAGAAGGTGAGAGTCTGCACTGGGGGCCAGGGCAACTGGTCACTGTAGTCTCGAAAGGAAGACTTGGAAAGCTCAGGACAGTGCCTGTTATAATAACTGCTCATACCAGATGCAGTGGCTGAATATTGCCCCTGGTTAAAATGAGCAAAAGGTATCCCCATGCCATGCACAGGTCAGTTCTGCCGAGAACTGTCTCTGCAGCTCGAGTTTTGTCTTCTCAGCTTCACAGCGTTTCATCTCATTCATTCTCCTAGACTCCAGTGGCAGCCCAGAATGACCTGATCTTCTGTCCTCCAGGACAGCAGAAGCTCTTGCAGCTGAAATTTTTCCTTTCCTTATTCAGTTCTTCTCTCTGATGCTTACACATTGAGCCAAATACTGCAGATACATTGTCTGTCTGCATGGACTTGGGAATTCCTTCAGGGAGAGCTCACCTCTCTCCAGCTCCTTGATACCCATGCACTCTCCCAGGTGTCTGCCCACCCAGAGTCCCAGCCAGCCCAGTGGGTGACCTGGTTTCTGATGGGTCACCTTGACTCAGACTCGGCCCTGGCTGAACCAAGCAAATAACTTTCAATTACAGCAAATGCAGTACAGAAGGGTCTTAACCAGACATTTCAGCCAAGTTCTTATTATTTTGTGATCTGAAATTCTGCATGTAAGCCCCTTAGCTCCAGTCAACAACTGGAGCATTCTCAGGCATAGCCAGAGTGTATGGTAACCACACCTTTATTGGTGCTGATACTTCAGAGAGTAGGGCCTTGAGAAACCGATGCAGGATCCAGCCCATTTCAAACTGTCACCCTTTCAGCAAGCTTTCTCTGCCTGTCCCAGATAAGTGTGAATGTTCTCACCCTGGATCATATGCATTTACTGCTCAGCAACACTCGGCAGGCAGAAGATGCTACCCATTTCCTCATTGCATCCCTCCAACACACACAGTCCATCCATCCAAAATACTGGCATTCCAGGGACCTTGCAGGATCGGTAGACACAAGATGCTTCTTGCTCTTAAAGAATGCCTGACATTATTCTCTTCTCTTGAATAAATGTGACGATTTCCTCATTAATATCACCTGTTGAATCTTGCCCCTTGGCCCCACCACAGCCTATATATGCCTCTTGCACTCAGCCCCCAGCAATGTACAAAGGGCCGGCTGATGGTGCCCCTGGTGCCTAAGCAAAGTTTCATGGTTGCCTCTGAACCAAGATGTTGATGTGAAAATAAATGAGCAAAGGAGAACAGGTCATCCGGCAGCTGAATCTAAGCTGCAAACATTGCTGCTGAGGATGCAGACCTAAGCGTTTGTGGAGACTACAGCCAACTGGCTAAGCTGTGGCTAACACCATACCAAGTGATGCCGCAACTTTTAGGTGACTCTTTTGACCCTTGTGTCTGAGAAAATTCTACCTCCACCATCTGAAAGTCACAATGTCACCTGCCTGGGTGTCAGCCAAGGCTTAGCCAGTTGGCTCTAGTATCAACGAACACCTAGGCCTACATCCTCCGAAGCAATATGCTTCAGTTCAATTAAACAGATGGGGCAAGACGACTTGAGGGATGTGACAGTCCTGCTTTGGGCCACTGGGATACTGAAGAGGCTCATATTTTTTCCTATTATATAAAAACATCATTTTTTTTTTTTTGAGACACAGTCTTGCTCTGTCACCCAAGCTAGAGTGTAGTGGTGTGGTCTCAGCTCACCACAACATCCACCTCCCAATTCAAGCGATTCTCCTGCTTCAGCCTCCCAAGTAGCTAGGATTACAGGTGCCCACCACTGCCCCTGGCTAATTTTTCTGTATTTTTAGTAGAGATGGGGTTCCGCCATGTTGGCCAGTCTGGAGGATATAATATTTTTCTAAAAAGAACTTCATTTTCTATAAAATGGAGCCATAATATCTAATCACAGGGTTGTCATGAATATCCAATGAGACGATAAAAATCGGTGCCTATGGCTCACTATACATGAACAGTATTGTTCAATGTTTTAATTACTTTCTTGACTTTTGGGGAGAGGGAGGGTGGGTACTGGCTCGTAGTGACTTCCACCATGCCAATTCTAAGCTTCTTTCAGATTAGACCTGGTTACTTCTTGATAATTTTCAGAAGTCGTATCACACTGCTTGCCCAAATGACCAATCCGTAAGTATTTTTGAATGTTCTCTTTCCTCTGACATTCTTTTTTCCACTTTCTTCTTCCCATCCATTAAGAATCTGCTTATTTTTCCCCTCCTCAGAAGTTCTTCCCTCAGTGCCACAGGTGGAGTAATTGCTCCCTCGTCTGTTTCCACAGCACTTTGCACCAGCTCTTGTAGAATACTTGTTCCTCCAAGTAGCAGGTCTGTGTGTCTTTCTGTAACCAGACTCTGGGTTTCTTTAAGACTGAAGAGTGCACAACTCACCAATGAGTTCTAGGATTCTAGTAAGGTGCTTGATATAAGAGGCACATAATTAGTCTTTTTAGATGGACTGATATCATCCTCACCTCAAAAGTCTGCCTGTTTCTCAATGACCTCTTAAATACTACCTCTTCCATGAAGATCTTCCCAAGTAGAAGGCAGAATTCAGTGTACTTATAAGCAGCACAGGCTCTGATTCAGGCTGATCTTTATTTAAGTTCAGGCTTTCCAAGCATTTGCAAATCATTTATCCTTTTTGAGAATAATTCTCTTCATATATAAGATAATCATGAAAGATTAGATAAGACAAAGATGGCCATCATCACTATTATCAAAACACATGTCTTCATGTTTATTCATCTAGCTTTACACCTTTTCTGTGTCCCACAGAGTCTGCCTCCAATTTTATTCTTCTTAGAGTTACCTTACTGCCACCCACCTACTTCCTCTCCTCCTCTGTTGTTCTGTAAGTTCCTTAAAGGGCATAGAATTAGGAAATCACTTGAGTCTCTTCCTTGTGACCTAGATTGGTACTTTAAATAAAATAGATGCTCAAAAAGTTGCCACGTGAGCACTTGAGTATTAGTCTGGGGAACTTGCTTATTCCCAAAAGAAGGCTAAGGACACACTATATATGCCTCTCATTCACAACATGTGAGAATGGAAAAGGGCACAGACACTTTGGGAGGTCATTTGGTGGTTTCAAACTCATATAACCAATATGAAGACTGGGAACTAAAGGAAAGTCACATAGTTTTATAAACCTGTTTCAGGAATAGGAACTGGGGCCTCAAAAAGATGAAGAATCCAGCCAAAGGCCAACAGTAGAATCTCAAATCTACCTGCTGCACTGACAGCCCTTACTGCTACCCGCATCTGCCCTGATGCTTACCAGTGCACCAAAAAACTATTTCCAAGGCTCTCTTGACTCCTCGTGTCCAAGAAAATTCTACAATTACTATTTGAAAGTAGTAGTATCACCTAGATGGGTGTCAGCCAAGGCTTAGCCTGTTGGCTCTAGCATCAATGAACACCTAGGCCTACATCCTCAGACGCACTTTTCGCGGCTTCAGATTTAGCTACCATATGGCCCGATACCCTGGGCTCATTTACCTTCCCATCAACATCTTGCTGCAGAGGTAACCATGCAAGTTTGCTGTTTAGGCTCCAGGGCCACAATCAGTTGCCCTTTGTACGCTGCTGGGGGCTGAGCGCAGGAGTAGCTTCTCCCCTTGACCAAACGTTCATTACTGTACCTTCCTCATGATCTCTTGTTACTGTGTGGCTGTTTATTTGCATATCTGTGTGAGTTTCTTCGAGTTCAGTCACGCTGTGGTTCATCCCAGCAGCCACAGGACTTGGTACAGGGTGTGGAAAAAGGAAAATTTAATGGCTGTGTTACCCAAAAAAGAACGGGGTTCGTTTGCCTGGCGAGTAACAGACAAATCTCCACAAGAGCACAGGTTTTGATCGACAGGAGTCGTATCACTTATCACAAGGGAGGAGAGCACTGGGGGTATTCTCCATGCAGTGTCTCCCCAGGGAAAAGTGACAGGAAGGTTTTATGATGTGGTGGGAATGAGAGAGGCTGCATCATGGTATGCAGAGGAAGGGGCTCAGTGGTGCAGATGTGGTGAGTCATCACGCCAGCACAAAGGTTACATGTCACAGTAATGAAGCTACAGCTCCTCCCTGGGTGGAGGCTTTAGCATGGTAACCAGGAAAGTTCACTCAAGTTCACCTATAAGTTGCCAGGGCTGTCAGGAGCTGCTTTCATCCAACCAGGTGATTACATTCCACACAGAATTTTGGTGGTGGCGAGCGGAGGGTGCGAGGGGGGAACAGGCACAGGAAGCTGTAAAATAGGTGAATTGCTCAACTTGATTAAACTCCTATAGTCCCTGAAGATTCTCCAAGCCTGCTTGCACCTGGAGGGTTTCAACTATTTTTCCTATTTTATTTTATACATGCAACACTTCCTCCTAAACCAGATTCTTCCCAATGATGTTGAAATGTATTCACCATTCTCTCATTAGAAATAAAATATACACAGAAGTCAAATCCCACAGCTCTTCCTAGATACCCTGGTCGAGTAGCAACCGACTGACCTAAAGGATGTCTCTACTGGCTGTTTTCATTTCTCCACTGCTCTACTCGCTCTTCCAAACCCCAAAGCTGGTTTCTGTTCTCTTAGCATCAGAAAAAAAACAAAAAACAAAAAACTATCCAAGTGAACAGTGTCCTATGTTTCTAAAAGTTGGAGGACATTTTTAGTACACATTATACTTGAATTCTCAGCAGCATTATGTAATGTTGGTCAACTCCCCCTCCCTTGACATACCCTCTTCCCTTGGCCACTGTGAAACAAAGATTCACTATTTTTTTCCTCTTGACTCTCTGACGGCGCGTTTCTCTGTGTCCTTATCACAGTCACCTTCCTGGAAACTGGCATGCCTTTCCCCAACCCAGTGTTGCTCTCTGTCCCTGCGAGGGTGGTTTATTTCATGGCACATAGTACTGTTTGTGGTATACTGATTATCTTCTTTTTAAACAATTTTTAAATTATTTTAGAGACAGGGTCTTTCTGTGTTGCTCATGCTGGAGTGCAGTGGAACATTAATGGCTCACTGCAGGCTCAGCCTCCGGGTTCAAAGGATCCTCCAGCCTCAGCCTCCTGAGTAGCTGGAACTACAGGCATGCACCATTGTGCCCAGCTGATTATCTTCTTTTCCAACCATAATGTGAGCAATAAAAGAGCAGAAAATCTACCTATTTTGTGCATTTTCCAAGTCCTACACATAAAGTGGCATCTAGCACATAGCCGCTTAGTGAAAATCATGTCTCTATAACAGATTTTTCTTCTAAGTTCAAGATCTATACGTTAAATTGGCTACTTCAAGTTTTATGCTTAGATTTTCAAAGATACCATACATTTAACATGTTCAAAAGTAATCTATCATCTCAGAAGATAATACAGCGGAAATATTCAGATTTCCTCAGGTCTGGTAATGAGTTCTTAGATATGACACCTAAGGCATAGTTCCTGAAAAAGAAAAGAACTGATAAACTAGATTTCATTAAAATTATAATTTTCTGCTCAGAAAAAAATCATTGCCAAGAAAATGGAAAGACAAGCCACAGGCTGGAAGACAATGTTTACAGAAGGCATATTTAATAATGGAATGTTATCTAAAGTACATTTAAAAAATCTTAAAACTCAACAATGAGAAAATAAACAACCCAATTAAAAAATGAGCCAAAGATCTTAACAGATACCTCACCAAAGAAGATACAGGAATGAAAAATAAGCATATGAAAGGTTGTTCCACATCATATGTCATCAGGGAAATGCAAATTAAAAACAGTGAGATACTGTTACACACGTATTAGAGTGGCTAAAAGTCAAAACTGTGATATCACCAAATGCTGGAAAGGTTTTTGTTGTGGAGTAACAAGAACTCTCATTCACAGCATGTGGGAGTGGAAAAGGGCACAGGCACTTTGGGACATCTTTTGGTGGTTTCTTACAAAACTATGCATACTCTTACCATGTGATCTAGCAGTTGCACTCCGTGGCATTTGCCCAAAGGAGATGAAAACACATATTGACGTAAAAACCCACACACAAAAGTTCACAGCAGGTTTTTGTGTGTGGTTTTTCTGTTGTTGTTTTTGAGACAGAGTCTCACTCTGTCACCAGGCTGGAGTGCAGTGGCACGATCTCGGCTCACTGCAACCTCCGTCTCCCAGGTTTAAGTGATTCTCCTGCCTCAGCCTCCAGAGTAGCTGGGACTACTGTGTGCACTACCATGTCTGGCTAATTTTTGTATTTTTAGTAGAGACTGGGTTTTGCCATGTTGGCCAGTCTGGTCTTGAGCTCCTGACCTCAGGTGATCTGCCCACCTTGGCCTCCTGAAGTCCTAATGTATTTCTCAAAGACACTTTTGCTTTCCCTCACCCCTCCATTTCCATATCACTCCAGGATCCAAGCACTTCCAGCTCTCCATTCTCAAGACTCGCTGGCCTGCCAGCCTCTCCCTGTTACATGCTACCTTCGCCCATGCTATTCCCTCTGCTTGGAATGGCATTTTACTTCCCCGGGATGGGAAAATACCCCATGGCTTCTACTCACCCCTCACCTCTATGTTCAGGCATCCCTTCCTCCCTGGAAAGCCTTCCCTCAACTCCCTAACATGGTCAGACATTCCTCTTAGTGCTGTGACATTAGTTGGTATAGAAATAACTTTGTGTGATTATCTGCATAGTAACTGCCTTCCGTATTAAACTGAGGCCTCTGTAATGGGAGGTTTGTTCTGCTTAAACAGATCTGCTACACTGCATAGCACCCAGCTGGTCAATAGATAGTGGCTGAATGCAGAATTTTAAAAAACATAATATTCAGTTTGAAAGAAAGTATGACGGCATTAACTCGCTGACCATTTTTAAAAGCATTTCCTTATCATCTGACCTTTACAAAAAATAATAAATATATAGAGAAGTCAAAGAATTGACTTGAAATTAACTTAAAAACCAAACTAGAAAACACACATTGGGTCTACTAATTTTTAAACTCTCTGAGATTCAGGTTCCTTCTGTAGGAACAAAGATATGTTTCTCTACAGATTATTATGAGGATGTATACAATAATATCTACAAAAAATCTAGCACAGTGTCCGGTGTATTCAGTTGTACAGTCAATGGAAATTTGTTAGTGCCATTACTACCAATCCATGAAAATATGGGTCAGCCATTGGCACACATTTCAGAAAGCTGAGCAAAGTACACTTACTTTAAGGAAGATAAACAAGAGCATTAATTTCCAGGTGCCATGACTTTTATTGTGTCTTAAACTTTAACAATATTGACCTGAATAGCTCTAAACCAAAGCCATCAATACTGCAGAATGTTTGCTCAGGTTAAGCTTTCAAACAGGATTTAGGTGAAGAGAAAGGTTTCTGAAATGGAGTCTGGAAGTGACGTGAAATTCTTCATTCATCGCCTTATCTTTGTATCCACCTATCAGTCCATTGGCTCAAAACTTAAGTATTGAGTAACTGAGATACACCAGGCACTTGAGTTATGGCAGTGAAGGGGGCAGAGTTTCTGTCTTCACAGAACTTACACTATAGAAAAATAAAAACAGGAACAAAAATATAAAGCCCACAAAACACTCAAGTAATCATTCTGTTCAAATGCCATAAATGTAAAAGAAATTAAGATAGAAAATATAGAACACTTAATTTGTAGATGGGAAAGGACTTGGTATATAATGATGAAAACAGGCATTTATATACATTGTGGCTGGACAGAGCCCAGAACAGACCTTGCAAACCAATGTGAGGGAGCAGATTCAGAAGCAGAGCTCACAGGGAGTGAGTGAAAACCATGGCTGTCAGACCCCTTGGTCAGCTTAGCAGAGGAACGTGGTGTCAGGTAGAAGGGGAAGAAAGGATTCTGGAAAGAAGACATATGCAGATGTTTGGAGCCAGCTTTTGCTATGCAGTCTCTGGTTATGCCACCTCCAATGGAGGAGATAGAGAAGTCACCTCCTTTTATCCATGTATAGAGAGCCTACTCAGAAAGCTTGGTATAGATTCCCATAGTTTTGGGACCAGAGGCACAGGCATTTTTCACTCCTCAGAAAGCTAAGGCCATCCCAGGCAACAAGATGAAGGCTAATGCAGCAGGATATGCTTGGACATTTAGAATTTGTTGAGGCAAACGAAGCATTGCTCTTGGACTAGAGGTGAGACATGTGGGGCCATTTTACGGCCTACCCAAGACACCAGCAGGAGATTTCTGTGTGTTTGAAACGTGTCCAATTACAAAGTGGACATCCCAGGCACACTGAATCAGCAGAGAGCCTCAGGAGGGGAGTCGCTCACGAGGGAGCCCTGAGGTTGCATCTGGACAGCAGCCTGGGCTACAGCTCAAGCACACCTTGATACTGGAGACAATGAGACCTGAACACAAATCCCAGGCCCGCCAGTTTACCTCCTGGACCATCCCTTCTACCTGCAAAAAAGACTATTAGTGACAGCATCGAGTGGTTGGGAAGAATGTTTTCATGAGTAGGAAAGCCCATTTTAAACATGCTTACAGGCAAAAGCTTCAGTACACTACACTTCAAAATTTAAAATGTCTGTATGATGAAAACTGCCTAAAACAAAGTTAAAGGACAAGCTACAGACTAAGAGAAGACACTTTCTACATGAAGGATCAAAAAATTGTTATCAAAGATGTGGTTGGCAGTAGACAGAAAATAAAATTATGTAATGAAGGAATAAATTATCCAAAGAAACAGAAGCAAAAGTTATAGATGGGAGATTCCCAAAGGGAAAACAAAAATAGGCAATCAACATGAGAAGATGGTCCACCTCCTCAGCAATTAAGGAAATGTAAACTAAAAAAAGCACGGCATCTTACCCTTCTTGATTGGTTTGAAGAAATATTTCTATCAACCGCTGGTGGAAGTTTAAACTGACACTTTGAAGTACATTCCGGAAGTCTTTTAAAAATATCTGTATGCCCTAAGACTATTTCAGCGATGTGGCTGCCTGGTATCTCCCTTAGAGAAACTCTTCACATGTTTTCACAAAGAGGGATCGACGGAAATGGTTATGGAATCATCCTCATTTGTAAAAGCCCTCACACAGTGGCAGGCTAGTACATGTTTAACAACTGGCTTTCCCCAAACAGGCCTGATTTGCAGTGTTTGCTGATTTCCTGGCACACACAGCACTGGCATGGCCAATTTAAAGGTAGCGAAATGAAGTCACTAGAGGAGACGGATGCCCACAGTCAGCTTTTCTGAGTGGCACAAGCTGGCTGCAACACACCACTGCTCCCAACAGTACATGTGGACAGACTATGTTGAAGTACAAAAACCAAAATCGACATGTTACCTATGAATCAGTGGAGCACAATAAGAAACATAGATGATACATACCAACAAGTTAGCAATGGTTTCTTTGGGTCTTGGATTCGGGTCATAATCCAATGTCTTTAGCCTTATTTGTAGCATTCTCAAGGGGCGTTTTGTCCTAGAGAACTTATATCACCAAATGAATGAAGTAATGAAATTACCATGCAGTTACCACTTATGTAGCAAAATTAGTATAAAAACAGCATTAGGGAAACAGCCAATCAGTGTTGGTTCCTTTATTACCCTACCTCTCATTATAAGGCCTCAGGCATGCTGAGGGAAACCAATAAGGTTTGTTTATTCATTCATGAAATAAGTTATTACTGAACGCCCAATTTATACCAAGCACCACAAAAGAAGAAGGTGACCAAGAAGTACATCAAATCACCCAACGAGGAAGTTTTATAACCTGTCATTGAAGAAACAGAAGTTACGGAGTAATTTCTATTGTATAAATGTGCACATCTACCTGAGAAAAAGAGAAAGGAAACATTCAGTAGGTGTGGCCTTGGGGACATATGGGGTGCTGGGTGAGGTTTCAGAGCTAGGGAAGCCCTTCGAGGTTTATAAAACATTCTGAGGCATCTGGAGGATAGGAGGTGGGGGAGACAAAGGGAAGCGCAGAGACAGGGAGTGATCACACCAAGGAGAAAGTTCCTGGCAAGGTGTGCAGGTAAGAGAAAGCAGGAGATGCTGAGGAAATGGAGGAGGTCTGCTGGGCTGCTGGGCTGGAACATGCCAGGGTGAGCTGATGCCAAAGAGACAAACAGTGCTGGGCTGAAGAAGCCTTGTCAGCCAGGTCCATTTTTATAATCAAAATAATGTATAATAAAGAAAGACAACAAGCAGATCAAAGTATTTTTACTTTTTAAAAAGATAATTTTCTTTTAAGGAGAGAGCTAAAAGATAAAATTCCTCAAAAACAAACCACCCAGTAATAAAATCTCCCTAAAATTTTTTCTACCATGTATATTAAAGATAATCTACCTTCAGAGCTTTGGAGAAGTACCTAGAAATGTTAACTGTCACCCAGTAGGTCTCCAGTATACACAGATGTCCTTCTGATTACAACACTTGCCCACGCAGGCTGGAAGTCTGCCTAAGACAGGGTCCTGCCCAGCCAGTTCCTTCTGAAAACAAAAAGCATTTGCTTTCCTGCTTTCTCCATGCCTTCCTGACAAGTTTCTCATTACCCTCTGTCAGCCTGGTTTTCCTGTGGACATTTTATCTTCATTTATTTGGCCACAGGTCCAGTTTCTCTGTAGATGAAAACCTCCATTTTCCTTTTTGTAAAATAAAAGAGAGAGGTTCTTTCAGACACGTTGTCCAAGCCTCCGCCATCAGGATGTGTGAGTTTACAATTGCCATGTATGCCCATCCAATAGGAATCACAGTCTCTGAATAATGGAGAATATTCTTCTTATTTTCTGCCTTATCTTTTCCTCTCAGAGTTGTTGAAGAAAGAATATTTACTGACCAAGGGATTGATGCAGTGACAAATAAATCGTTCACTTAATCAACAAACTCATTCACTCAGCTCTGCTAGGGCTTGCACTCTTGCCCTACACTTCCATGTGCTTTAGTCCCAAAGCCGTGGCCCTGGACATTTCTCAGAATTGGCTCCAGTGCGCTGGTACCTTCCCAGGAGACCCTCTTAGGGCAAAGAGGAAACCTGCATTTTTTCGGACTCATCCTGAGTATACTTCAACTAACTTCTCAGCATTGTTCACTAACACACCATTAAGACCTCTGTTTATTGACTTCCTTTTGGAATCTGTGGTTGCATTTCTCCTTCG
The DNA here is from genome assembly GCF_009761245.1 of Sapajus apella. Classification (NCBI taxonomy): domain Eukaryota; kingdom Metazoa; phylum Chordata; class Mammalia; order Primates; family Cebidae; genus Sapajus; species Sapajus apella. The sequence continues at coordinate 61,132,571 of NW_022436943.1, forward strand.
CCCCAGTTACATCCTATCTAGGAGGCTGAGCCCCTCGGGGCACCAGCACGTTACGTTATCACCCGTGTTCCTGCCCATCCCAGTCATCCTGGCAGTTAGATGCCTTTGCTGAGTGCAAGCAAAAGGGACTTTTGTTGTTATTGTTGTTGTTTCATTTTTATCTAATTCAGTGATTATGAAGCATCCAATACTCAAGTCACCAGTGGCACCATCAGAGTTGCCTGTGACATGACAGATCTTCAGCCATATCAAGGCGAGAACATCACACTCAGAAAGCATAGCTGTTAAATCACACCAGGCTAAATGTGGAGCCTAAAAACACTATGACAGACAGACAGACAGTGTCCAGAGCCTTGAGATGAGCATTAAAAACAGAGGGCTGCCTCTCGGTGAGTGCTCAACAGAGTTTTGCATGGGGGGGCCCACATCATGAATCATCACTGAGCCCTTCTCACAGGCCGGGTAAGGGTGCTTGAGCGTCTGAGCCTGCATACCATTGTAGGGAAGGCAGATCTGAGGAGGGAACAGTGTGCTCGGAGGAATCTGCTAGAGGAACAAGGATTCTGATTCTGAACAGGGGGATTCACAAAGGCTGAGAGGGTGAGCTGGATTTCAATCTGAAGTGCGACCACAAATAGGTTGACTCCATGCCTTGGCCATGTCACCACTCCGTCCCCTTAGAGCAGTGAATGCCCAGATTTTATTTCTTTAAAATAAGAGCTCAGTGGTCTCAATGTGTCTCTCTTTAGTTTTTGGCTTTTTTTTTCCCCCTTTTAAACCTTAGGGTTTGTGTGTATGTGTGTGTGTTTTATTTGTTGGTATTATTGTTACTTTCTATTGATTTTATGAGGAAAGATCCCACTTGAGAAATACAAACTTGGTTTTGAAAACTCCAACTTGATTCTGTTGTAACTTACTTATTTTGATTTTTACTCCTAATGGCTTGTTTTCTCATTGTAGCAGCTTTGGGTTAGGGGAGCAGAAACTGCTCTAGATATTTTTAGCAGAGAGAGACTCAGTGCAGGGATTCAGTTGCAAAGGTATTGGGGTGGGTTGGGAAAGCAAAAGGCAGAGGAAGGTGTTGGTGCTAATATGGATTTAGGTAGCTGGTGTTAGCATGAAATGAGGAGACTGAGGCTGAGACATTTTGATTGACTTGTTTAAGGTCCTGCTAACCCTTGTTTGTTCTCATGAAGGCCAAAACTCCAGGCAAGGAAATAAACATACATGATCAGCCATGAGATTGAGCCTCTCTTGCCTCTAACTCCCACCCAATTCTCACTATGTCATGCTGCCTGCCATAGATGGGTGACTAGGAGGCCCAGGGACCTGGCAGGGGACTTTCCCCATCTCCATACCCTGCCATATGTTCTCAGGATTCTAAACATTTCTCAAATATCTGCTACTAGCTCTTTGGAACTTTTCAAAAACACCACTAGCAGAGCTACCTGACAATAGCCTGAATCTGAACAAACAAGCCGATTGAAAACTGGCTGGATCAAGGTAGCTATATTTAGACTGATAAAATAGCATGCCTTAGTGAAAGACGGGAATCTCAAAAGTCACCTACATGCATCCTTATTGACCAGGCCTTTGACAAATGGAAGATATTTCCAAGGCAAGAGACAAAGACACTGGCAGAACTTAGGCATAAAAGGCATTTATTAAAGAATGAATGTCAATCCTTCTCAAAGTCTTCCAAAACACTAGAATGGAAGGTAAGAGTTTCAAACTCATTTTCTGAGGCCAGTATTACCTAGAAACCAAAACAAGATAAGGTCATTACACATATACATATTTGTAATTACAGATATATTGGCATATATATATATATATATATATATATATACATGTTATGAACATATCTGATATATATACATATCAGATATATGCCAATATATCTGATGAATATATCTGATATATATGTGTGTATATATATATGCAAATATTCTGAGAAAAATACTAGCTAGCCTAAGTCAACAGCATATTAAAAGGATCATACGCCATAATCAGGTAGGATTTACTGAGATGCAAGGATGTTCAACACATGCACATCGATAAATGTGACATAGCATAATGACAGAATGAAAGACAAAACCATAACATCACCTCAACAGGTGCAAAAAAGCGTTTGACAAAATTCAACATCCTTTTGTGATAAAAATTCTCCACAAATTAGGCATAGAAGAAATAATAAAGGCCATATATCACAACCCTACAGCTAACATCATACTCAATGTTGAAAAGCTGAAAGATTTTCCTCTAAGATTAGAAACAAACAAGGGTGTCATTATTACTGCTTCGCTTGAACACGGTAGTGAAAGACGTAGCCAGATAAATTAAACAAGAATAACAGAACATTCATATTTGAAAGGAAGAGGTAAAGTTTGTTTCTGTTGGCAGATGACATGATCTCATATAAAGAGAAGCCTAAAAATCCCATCAAAAAACTGTTAGGGCCAATAAACAAATAGAGTAAAGATGAAGGATACAAAATCAACATTAAAAAATCAGTTGTGTTTCTCACAACAAAATACCTCAGAAAGAAATCAATAAAACAATTTTATGTAGTAGCTACAAAAAGAATAAAATACTTACAGACAAATTTAATCAAGGAGTTGAATGGTCTGTATGCTGAAAAGTTAAGACACTAATGAAAGAAATTGAAAAGGGCACAGACACAGGTAAAGATACCTCATGTTCATGGATTAAAAGAATTAATATTGTTAAATGTCCATAGCATTTAAAACAATCTATAGATTTGATGTAATCCCTGTCAAAATTCCAGTGTTTTTCACATAAAAAGAAAAAAAAAATCCCTAAAATTCTTATTAAACCAGAAAAGACCTTAAATAGCCAAAGCAATCTTGTGTAAAAATAATACAAACAAATGGAAAAACATTCCATGCTTATGGATAGGAATAATCTATATCATTAAAATGGCCATACTGCCCAAAGCCATTTACAGATTCAATGCTATTTCTATTAAAAGTACCATTGATATTTTTCAGAGAACTAAAAAAACCGTTTTGAAATTCATATGGAACCAAAAAAGAGTCCAAGTAGCCAAGGCTGGGGTAATTATTTTACAATACATATATATATCAAATCATCACATTGCAGACCTTAACAAATGAAAATACATCTCATGTCATGGATTAGAAGACTTAATATTGTGAAAACAACCGTTTCAATATTTGAAAATGAGCATTTGAAACTGCCCAAAACAATCTACAGATTCAATGCAATTTCTAAAAACATACCAACATCACTTTTCACAGAATTAGACAAAACAATCCTGAAATTCAAGTGGAACCTAAGAGAACCTGAATAGCCAAAGCTATCCTGAGCATAAAGAACAAATCTAGAGGCATCACATTGCCTGACTTGAAATCATACTACAAGGCTATAGCTCCAAATCAGGATGGTACTGGTAACAAAGTAGACACATAGACTACTGGAAAAGAATAGAGAATACAGAAATAAAGCCAAATTTACAACCAACTGATCTTCAGCAAAGCCTACAAAAAATAAATTGGGGGAAAACACACTAATTAATAATTGAGGATGGGAAAACTGGATAGCCACAGGTAGAAGAAGGAAACTGGATCAATCCTTATCTCTCATCTTATACAAAAATCAACTCAAGGCCAGTGCAGTGGCTCACGCCCATAATCCCAACACTTTGGGAGTCCGAGGCAAGTGGATCACAAGGTCAGGAGTTTGAGATCATCCTGGCCAACATGGTGAAACCCCATCTCTACTAAAAATACAAAAATTACCTGGGTGTGGTGGTACATTCCTGTAGTTCCAGCTACCCAGGAGGCTGAGGCAGAAGAATCACTTAAACCCAGGATGTGGAGGTTGCAGTGAGCCAAGAGTACCACTGCACTCTAGCCTGGTGACAGATAGAGACTATGTCTCAAAAATAAATAAATAAATAAAAATGAAAAAAAAAAAAAAAAAAAAAACTCAAGATGGGTCAAACACTTAAACCTATGTTCTGAAGAAACCAGAACTATTCTAGAAGATAACCTAGGAGGAACTCTTCTGGACATTGGCCTAGCCTAAGACTTCATGACAAAGAACGCAAAAGCAAATGTGACAAAAACAAAGATAAATAAGTAAGTCCTAATTAAACTAAAAAGCTTCTGTGCAATAAAGAAATAACCATCATAGTAAACAGACAGCTTACAGAATGGGTGAAAATATTTGCAAACTATGCATCTGACAAAGGACTAATATCCAGACTCTATAAGGAGCTCAAACAAATTTGCAAGAAAAAAAATTCCATCAAAATGTGGGCAAATGACATGAATAGACATTTCTGAAAACAAGATATACGAATGGCCAACGAACATATGACAAAATGCTCAACATAACTAATCATCAGGGAAATGCAAATTAAAACAATGAGATAGCACCTTACTCTTGCAAGAATTGTCATTATTAAAAAGTAAAAAAAAAAAAAAAAACAGTAGATGTTGTCATGGATATGGTGAAAAGAAAATGCTTATCTACTACTGGTGGGAATGTAAATTAGTACAACCTCCATGGAAAATGGCATGGAGATTTCTTAAAGAACTAAAAGTAGACCTATCATTTGACCCGGCAATCCCAGTGCTGGGTATCCAACCAAAGAGACAGAGGTCATTATATTAAAAAATGCACCCGCATGCCTATGTTTACTCCAGCACACTTCACAATTGCAAAGATATGGAACCAACCTAAATGTCTATCAACCAATGAGTGGGTAAAGAAAATATGCTATATCCACACCATCAAATACCACTCAGACATAAAAAGAATGTATTTTTCAGCAACTTAGATGGAGTTGGAAGCCATTATTCTAAGTGAAGTAACTCAGGAATGGAAAACCAAATAGTGTATGTTCTTATAGGTGAGAGCTAGGCTGTGGGCATGGAAAAGTATAGAGAGTGGTATAATGGACTTTGGAGACTCAGAAAGGGGAGAGTGGGAGGGGATGAAAGATAAAAAGTTACACATTGGGCACCATATACAATACTTGGGTGATTGGTGTGCTAAAATCTCAGACTTCACCACTATACAATTCATCCATATAATCAAAAACCACTTGTACACCAAAAGCTACTGAAATAAAAAATATCTTTAAAATAAAATTTAAAAGTTGTAGACCTTAAATATATACAATTTTTGTCAATTATACATCAATAAAGCTAGAAAAATGAAACAAATCAAAAAGTTGTCCACATCATCATTCATGATAAATGACATTGAAATCATATTCAATATAAGGAGAATGGTTAAATAAATCACACCATGTGCATTAAATGGAAAACTCTGAGGTAATTTAAAAGGTTTAGCTCTTAGCATAATTGATGATATAGCAACATATTTACAATCAATAAAATTAAAAAGATATTAATCGACAAATTATCTATGGAATCATCAATAAATTACTGACCGTTCAAACTGCAAAGAAAGAGAAGTCATTTCTCATGATGAAACAACAAAAAAATTGTTTAAGATGAAAGTGCCCCATTAGATTTTATGTTCCTGAGTTAGAATACCAGCTTTGCTATTGACTAGTGACCTTAATCAATTCATTTAATGACTCTGCGTCTGCAAGTTTCACATTCAGTCTTTAAATTCCTTTGGCCCTAAAACTCTGCTGTATTTCCCATATAAGTCTATTTACTCTGGTTCATAATCAAATACTTCAAGGCAATAATCTTCAGAGTCTATTAAAAATGAAGGTAAACAGACCACATAGAAGAGCTGGGTCATGATAGATAATTCCTCACACATTCCTGACTCAACCTGATTTCACATACCACCCTGGCTGGATTGTTTTTTGTTTTTTTTTGTTTTTTTTTGGTTTGTTGGTTGGTTTTGTTTTTTTTTTTGTTTGTTTGTTTGTTTGTTTTTTCAAGAATCCCTTGGCCCAGCCTCCTCAATGCACAAGCCCAGGAAGGGCTGATGCCTAGCTCATAAAGACCCCTACTGAGGGACAGATTCCTCCAACTGTGCAAAAGAGTTAAGGACTCATCTAACCTGGTAGGAAAGGCACTGGCCTGGGAACCTAGTATGCAGGTTCTCATGGTGGCTTTGACATTGTGCTACAACTTTGTAGACAGCCAAAGTCTCCTTATCTACAGAATATGGGTGCTGGCCTTGATGAGTACCAGGCTTTGGATACTGGATCCTGTGTTGGGATGAGGGAGGAAACAAAACATGGCCCCAGCCTTCACTGAGCTTGAATCTGCAGGGGCCAAAGGAGGGATTGGATATTTTTTACACAAATATATGAACACTTAAAGTCCTGATTGCCATAAAGCAGAGATGCCTACCAGCCAATGCAGTGGGCACTTCTAGCGGGGAGTAGCCTGTGGGCGGAGTTTCTGGAGGAAAAGCAGGCATCCGGAGGCAAAGCAAAGGGGAGACAGAGGGGGACACATGCAAGCATCCTGTCTTCTCAGTGTACATTAACGAAGACACCAATCCATAGTCTGCACACACCCATGGTTAGCAAGCAGAAAGCATCATAAGGAATGTTCGGATGAAATATTAAGGAAAGATTTTGTCTTTTAAAGCAAGATTATTCCTGCCTGGAAGATAAAAGACTCTGTAAAGTAGGAGTGGAAAATTGAGCTGGGGAAATTGATGATCTGGTAGAAAATAAATAAGCAAAAACTTAAGGGGCAAAAGCACATTGGCAGGTGTCACAGAACAAGCAAAGGCAGCCTCTACCCGAGAGAAACGGGACGCAGTGGAGCTTGAATGAAGGCATGACTTAAAAAGTTTTATTTCAGAGACCTTGAAAATAGGCTCAGATATTTGCTGCTAATGAATGCTTTTTAGTATATATCAAATGCCTCTTTATAGCTTTTTTCACTGTGGACTGAGACTTCTTTGAAATCCTCCCTTGTTCTTGTCTTTTTCTCTTAATTCTCTGGCTATTTCTCCTCACGCATCCTCATCAACTTCTTTTCATCTGCCCACCCCTCAATGTTCACATGGCCTCAGAGGGCCTTGGCTGGCTTCCTTTCAAATTTCACAGAGTTTCCACCTTCAAACTTATCCTCACGTCTGGCTTTAACCTCTGTGTATCTGCTGGTGACTCCACATGAATTAACGTCAGTTCAGACCTTCCAGCAAACCAGCTGAGTTCCTCATGCTGTGCCCTTTACGCATTTTATTATGTTGAATTATTTTCAGGCAATGGAGCTCCTTCTTCCCCAGCACCCCCAACTCAATCTTACATGGAAGTCCAATCCATAAAACAGATAAACATAATTTTATGAAAGTTATCTAGTTTATACAGTCCAAATGGGTAGCATTTGCGGAAGAAAATGAATGAAACCATGAAGCTGTTCTGATTGATATGCAAGTCTAAAATCAAGAGCTATGGAGCCTTAGATAAGCAGTTTGTGATTTTTCTGACAGCATAAGGTACAGTATATTTAACATTTACAAGCATCATTGTTTGTACATATGTATTTTGTGTGATATATATTTGATTCATCCCAAATCCTTTCAAAATCTTTGGTTCTGCTATTTATTTTATCCCCCCATGGTAACTGTTTTTCTTGATATTATTCTAAAACTCTAAAATTGATTTTTTAAAATAAAAATTTGGGATCAATTATGGCTTCAAAGCCCCATTACTTTAACAAATGTTCACACTCTCTTCCTCATGAATATTAAAGCCAACTGAGAGGCACGGCGAGCTCAGGGTAAGCACTGAAATTACACACAGTCCAGTTTGTCATGACCTGGGATGCCATCTGTTCTCACGTCATTGCACAACTCTGTGCTGAGCGGATGTGACCCAGCCAGGCCTGGCATCTGGGGCCCTCACGTGTAGGTGCTATGGAGGGGCATGTCTGTTCCCATCATGTCATGTGATCAGATGTGTGCATCTGCTAAGTCACTCCCTCAATACCACAGAGTTGAAATATGGAAAGAAAGGAAGTCTATAAAAAAAACAGTTAAGAAACATGGCATGAGTCAACGACGGTGAGGATGAGGGGCGGGGCAGCTGACGTTTGACTATTACTTCTGCGGCAAGGGCTTGCATGAACTGAGTAAATCTGCAACATGACCCCAAGAGACAGGGTCTACTTCTGCTATCATGCTCATATGTAGAAACTGAGGCACCGGGCACTTGCACAAAGTCTCACCATTTTAGAAGTGGAGCCAGGATTTGAACCCAGATAGACAACTAGAAGTTATACTCCTAAAACAGGTCTTCAGTGTATAAATATTTATTAAAATAATAAGACAAAAATTTCATTCACTGTATTTTTAAAAACATTTAACATATTTAAGAAAAGCAACTGAAATAACATGTGTGTAGTTCACCTAGAAACCAATCCATGGAATGCTGTCTGAGAGACCCCCTAAAGGTCTAATATTGTCACTGCCTCATCATCAATGTGAACATCCAGCGAGAGCTGGGAGTATGAAGAGAAGGAGGCTGGTGAGGATGCTGAGCAAAGGAAGGAATCCGGGTCTGCATCAGGCAGTGCCAGGTGCATGAGGGGAAGCTGAACATCCAAGAAGGAGGAGACAGCCTCAATGGATAGGTCTTAAAATTTTGATTAGAGGCAGAGGTAAGGGCGGATAAGGGGGTGAGGATGAAGCTCAGGTCCATCTTGCTGGGCCCCTGCATGGCACGGCCATTTATCAACAAAGCTGATTCCTTCCTTCAGCAAATGCTTGCTACAGGTCCTGTTGCCAACACCACGGGCACAGAAAGGAACAAACAACACCTGTCCAGACCTGGGAGCTGGACCATCTGGACTTGAATCCTATCTCCGCGACTTAATACTTGGGGAGCCTTGGGCACATCAGTGGGTTTCTCTTGCCTAAATTTCCCCTTCTGCAAAACAGATACCTATTCATATAACTTATCACATAGGGAAGATGTGGTGAGTTTAGTACATTGTACATGTGAAATATTACAAATAACTCCTGGCATGTAAACACCACTCGGTAGTGATCTGCTGAAAATAACATTGTTATTAATTTCAAGAGGAGAGGCAGAGGAAAAATAACTAAGTCCGTATATAATAAATTAACTGAAGTCACCTAAAGAAAAAAACTGAGTAAGGACTTTGTCAACAGGTGAAGCAGAGAACCTATTAAAAGAAAAAACTGGGAAATAATTTCTCTCTCAGAAGGTGACATTTGAGCTAAGACCTGAATTAATTAAGGGAACAAGCTAGACAAAGGTTAGGAGAAAAATCACCAACTTCCAAGCCAAAACATTCCCCAGTGCAGAAGCTCTGAACTGGGAATGAACTAGGTGCATTTAAGAACAAACAGGAGTGACAGGGAAGAGGGACAGAAGGTGAGTGTAAGAGGAACTCAGAGATGAGATGACTCCAAGTGAACCAGGACCTGCTAATAAGTTTGGATTTTTTCCCATGGTTTACAGGATACAATAACACAGTAGCAGCAAGTCAGACTGTTGGGGTTGGAACGCTGACCCCACCTCTTATTAAGTGCGTATATCAGTATTTTAACCTGTAAAGTGGGGATAATAATAGTACCTACCCCATAGAGTTTTGAGATGTGGGAAGAGTCAATACATGCAAAGAGCTTAGAATAGTGCCTGATGCATATTAACCATTACATAAGTGTTAGCTGCTGCTGTTGGCATCGCCGTTACCATCATCATATCAACAGATTTTGAATAGGTGTCCAACATAAGCTTAATTACCTGTAAAATATATTAATCTGACTTCTGTGTGGAATGCCAGAGGTTGGTCCCTCTGTAGCAGTGGTGAAAAAATCTGATTTGAAACATAACAGCCTCTCGAGAATGGTAGAGAGAGATCCCTGCATTGGATACACACTGAAGGAGCTGACTTCTCAGACTGGATACTTCCCAGCATCTGGATTTCAAAGTTTCCCTGAATATAAGCATGTTGGGTCATGATAAGTAAAGTCTTTTTGAAGAATGTGAAGCTAAAATGAATGTAGTGTGCCAAAAAATGTAAGATAAAACAAAACACCTCTCATGCTCTCATTTCAAGTTCAGGCTGAGTAAAAGCAGCTCTCTTTGAAGACAATGCATTCCTCATTGCCTCTCCTAGACAAATTCCCAATTAGCTAACAAGGCAAAATGAGAAGCACTGTTTCTATAACTGTACAAGTAAAATATGGATATTGAAACACAAGATAAGTATTTTATGCTAATTTTCTCAAGTGAGAAGATTTGACATCAATTCATCCTTTTATCTCTGACCTGTCTTTGGAAAGAAAGGACCATTTAACAGATGCACAGAAAGCCAGTTTGTGAGAAGCCCTATCTTGTAAGAACACTCTCCAGCACAACCCTACTCTGGTTTGAAATGTGTCTTGTTCAAATTGTTGGGCCTCTGTGGAGAACCTTAGCTCTACTCAATTATCTGAAGTAATATTTTCCAAATATTTTACAGGGCACACATAAATAAGACAATTAATCATAGTCATGATATAAAAACCAAGAGTGCCTTTGACTCCTGATCCCTCAAACAATAAAAGTAGCTAGAAGTACTATATAACTTGCCCAGATACTGAACTGGGAGCTTTTTGTCTATTAGTGGATTTAATACTGCTATTTCCACAATTTCAGTCATTCACAGAAAACTTTCATGATTTTAACTATATCCCTCTGCCAGCATTACTTAATAATTCTTGTTTGCAATGATTCTTTCTATATTTAAATTTATTTGAAAGTAAAATGTGCTATTATTTCTTTAAATTATAAAACAACAACAGTGTTATTTTCCATACATAGAAGGTATTGTTAAAAACAAATTCAACAAAAACCAATCAACACTATCAAAGTGTAGCCAGATACTCTCGCCAATCAGAGAAGCTGATACTGCACTTACTTAGCTAAAAAGAGAGATTACCAAGGTTTAATATTTATTAGCTTCAAACATAGTTTTCCTTAAATTAAACAGAAGAAGCTTTTCCAAAAGAATTTTTATCTAGTTGCATTAACTCCACATGTGCCCTAAAAGTATCTCGACTCTTCCCACCAGCATCAAGACAAAGGCTGAAAGTTGCACAGTCAGTACCCAGAGGATCTGCTTTTCTGGAAAAAAACCCTGAGAACTCTGCCCAGTCATGGCCCTATAAATAAATCCTAGCAAATGAGACATCAAGGTGGCTTTATTGAATCTCCAAGAAGACCGTTAAAAGAAAGGGGCTGGCTGGGTGTGGTGGCTCACACCTGTGATTCCAGCCCTTTGGTAGACCAAGGTGGGAGGATCACTTGGGACCAGGAGTTAAAGATCAGCTTGAGCAACATACCCAGACCCTGTTTCTACCAAAAAAAGAAAAATTAGCTAGGCATGTTGGCATGCACCTGTAGCCCTAGCTACTCTCGAGGCTAAGGTAGGGAGGACACTTGAGCCTAGCAGTTGGAGGCTGCAGTGAGCTGTGATCATACCATTGCATTCCAGCCTGAGTGACAGGATGAGACTCTAAAATAAATAAATAAATAGGAAGGGACTGCATGCCTTCCTGCTTTGTTTGTTCTTTTCCTTCTGGCTGTACCTCAGCTGTGATCACTGAAGCTTCAGAAGTTGCCCTCAGGTGATCTTGAAAGTAGAAACTACATGACAGAATGAAGGAGTGAAAAGTAGGCTGGAACCTAGGTCCTTGATAGACAGTTGGAGCCACTTTATCAATTTAGGTTGCTCACCTCTGGATGTTAGTGGGAGGAAGACATCATCTTTTATTTGATTGAAGCCCTAGAGGTCATGACTCTGTCACTCCCGTACCAATATTGCTACTATACTGTACCTTGGGAACTGGTGACTTAAGCTTTTAGATACCCTGTGACAAAAGAATTACCATCCTTATCCTACCGATAAAATAAATGAAATTCAGAGAGATCAAGTAATTTGCCCAAAGGCACAAAGTCCCTAAGAGATGAAGCCAAGATGTGAACTCAGCTTTCTCTGCCTTCAAAGCCCCCGGTCCCCTGACTATCCTGTTGCCTCTCAAAGAAGGCCCAATTCATCTCACTATCATGAAAAATAATTCTTAAAATAAGTGAGGAAAGATAATATTTCTTGTTTTTATTATGTAGATGAACCCCCCAAAACAACAATGAGCCCAGCAGAGCTGGATCCAACTCCACCAGAACTGACACCCACTCACCAGGCCTCGCCATTTCATTGGTTTGCCTTGGCTGCCAACAGCAGGCTACCTGGATTCTGCAAGTTGCCTGGTGGCTTAGGGAATGGTTGAGATACACATGTATGAATACATGCGCACACACACACACACACACACACACACACACACACGCTCCAAATACAAAAATTAAGCTGCAGAGTCAAAATTAATCATGCTTAATTGAATTTCCTCAAAATGATAGCCCATTGGTCCCATAAAATGGACCGACGGAGTCTTTATAAAAATGTCATTACATTTCTAGAGACTTTGTAGGTAGATTTTCTCACTTTGTAACATTTCTTGAGTATGCAAAAAAATCACAAATGTGTATGAACAGAGAGGTATTAGGAGGTAATTAATTTTGAAAATACATGTTGCAGAAAAATAATACATATTTTTTGGATCCATTTGTGGGAAATTTTAATGCAATTAAAATTGGTGTATTTTAATATAATTGCTAGGAAGTGGAATCACCAAAAGTGACAGTGGAGTTTTGGTTTTTTTGTTTGTTTGTTGGTTATGAGAGTCAATTTTGCTCTATCACCCAGTGCAGTGGCATGATATCGGCTCACTGCAACCGCCGTATGCTGGATTCAAGTGATTCTTCTGCCTCAGCCTCCCAAGTATCTGGGATTATAGCCACTGTTTTTGAAATGGCTCTAAGGGACCCAGTGTAGGGTGTACAGTATCTCTGTGAGCAGGACTGTTACCCTGAGAACACTGCCCTTTCTCATTTCTCATTTCAGTCCTCATAACCTGTCCCTCCTAACTGTGTTCCTTGGGAATAATTTTTTTTTTAAATCTACAAGTTAATACTCATGGATAGAAATGAGCCTGTGGCCTAGCCAAGGCATGTATTCAGCAGAGCTTGGAGACTGCCCTTCTGCCATTCATGGCAATCTCTATTCCATTTGCCTAACAGCCTCCCTTGCTCAGAAATAAAATCTATTTCTTTTCACGTTTATAGTGCTTTCCACTGGCACCCGATGAAAATGCATCTGTGGGCAGATCAAGAATCAAAGTCCTCTGCTACAAAGGTCCTCAAAGATGCGGCCTTCACATTTAAAGCATGAAGACTATAGAATTTCTTCTTATAACTGTAAGTCATCAAGGAGAAAATATTAAACCTCGCAATTATCCATCATTAATATCACCCTGTTAGCTACAATTTTAGAGTTCCAAGTTTCTGCGAGAGGAAATGATTTATCTTGTGTGGCCCTATGTGAATTTTCTCTTCAATATTTTCTCCCCACGACATTTCATTTTACTTTTTTTTTTTTTTTTTTTTAATGGAGTCTTGCTCTGTTGCCAGGCTGGAATGCAGTGGTGCAATCTCAGCTCACTGCAACCTCTGCCTCCCAAGTTCAAGCAATTCTCCTGCCTCAGCCTCCCAAATAGCTGGGACTGCAGGGATGTGTCACCACGCCCAGCTAATTTTTTGTAAGCAGGACTGTTACCCTGAGAACACTCCCCTTTTTTAGTAGAGATGGATTTTCACCATGTTGGCCAGGATAGTCTCGATCTCTTAAGCTCATGATCTGCCTACCTCAGTCTCCCAAAGTGCTGAGATTACAGGCACGAACAACAGCGACCACCTTCATTTTACTTTTAAAGTTTGATTCAGGAGGCCAGTGCGGTGGCTCATGCCTGTAATCCCAGCACTTAAGAAGGCTAAGTCAGGCAGATCATGAGGTCAGGAATTTGAGACCAGTCTGGCCAAGATGGTGAAACCCTGTCTACTAAAAATACAAAAATTAGCTGGGTGCGGTTGTAGGTGCCTGTAATCCCAGCTCATCAGGAGGCTGAGGCAGGAGAATCGCTTGAACTGGAAAGCAGAGGTTGCAGCGAGCCAAGATGCCACTGCACTCTAGCCTGGGTGACAGAGCGAGACTCCATCTCAAAAAAAAAAAAAAAAAGAAGTTTGACTCAGGAGGCCTGGGAGTCAGGTCAAGAAATGGACTTTACCAAATGTCCACAGGATTCCATGGGTCAGGTCCTTGGGCCACACATTGAGGAACTCTAAGCTAACTGTTCCACACTCCCTGAAACCAAACCCCACATGCTATGGTTTGAGGGGGTACAGAATGCTTCTCCCCACACTGACCCTAAATATTTTCCACGGGGATACTTCAAATGCCACGTATCCTACTTCATTCTTAGTCTGTCAGACACATCCTGACCAAAATTGAAAGAGGCTGTCTTGCCTCTTTTGGTTACTTTGTCTTCTCCAAATAATCAGGAGTTTTTTAATTTAAATAACAATTTAATGACTACCAGAACTCCAAATGGCATATTGTCACTGATATTCTTCTTCCCAAAACAACCTATTTTGTCTAGTCTTCAAGAGCTCCATTTTCTTTCTTTCCTAATTTCATGAAATTCCGCTTTCCTCTTCCTTTGTTCTTTGTTCCAAGCTCTGTCTTCAGATGTGGCTTTTCATCCACTCATTCAACAAACATGCATGAGATATCTACTCTGCCGCAGGTCCTCCACCAGGCAGCAGCCAGCTAGCATTGAAGAAAGCAACATGGTGCCAGCGCCTTGGAGTGTGCATTTCAGCATCACTCATGAAAGATTAACTTATATCTCCATGTATCAAAAGAACAAAAAATAAAGCTTTCTCACGTTGAAAAGACCTGGATGACTCCAAATATATGCATACAACTTTATAATACCCTTTTCATTGTACATGGCCTTATACCATGCTGAACCCCTGCTTGAACCCTCCAGTGCAAGGAAAGCTCCCTGCTGTGGAAGACAGCATTGCAGCTGGGCATCTCAGGGCTCAGGGAGAGCTCTGGACCAGTGCCTGGCCCACAGGAGGCCCTCAGGAAACACTGAACCAGTAAAACTCCATCAGGACTAACTTTCCAGTCCATGCAACTTCTCCCACCTTCTGTTCTAAAACCAAAATAGGCAGTGCTGATGGGGGTTCATCACATTGGAATCTCTTTTCAGCATGACATTTTTAATTCTCATAAAAACACATGAAGGAAGTGTCAATATTACTGTTATTTCCATTTTATAGAGAAGAAACATGAATTTCAGGGAGGTGAGTGAGGAGTCCAAGGTCATCCAGTGTGAGTGCTGGCCCAGGCTTCTGATTCTAGAATCTACGTAAACGGTACTCTAGAGACCAAGGTTGTTCTCTCTTCCACCCACAAGACAGAGGTTGTTCTCTCTTTCAGTTTAAGCCACTCTGAAGCTTTGTGCTACATCTCTGGATGCATGCTTCAAGGGCCCTTCACTTGTCCCTCATCCCTAGATTTGTTTGCTTAAAACTCATTGTACTGGGTGAAGTTTCCCATGCAGCAGCCGCTAATGCCACTGCATGAGCAAGGGGCAGGCAGCTAAGCTAACCAGGGGAACATGGAGCCTTAGTCACTAGGGACCGAATGCAGGGCAGGGCTGCTGACTCTAAATGAGCCCAAGTCATAAAGATCTGCTGGGGGGACCCTCCTCATTTCCTGAGCAGATGAAGATTTGCCTTGATGACCTGCAGCAGAAATCAGGACACCAGAAGTCAGGTATGCCTCACAAAAGAGTGAAGCCTCGCCAAGGAGTCCCCCCTGAACCCTGAGTCCCTGGGCCCTCCCCTCCCAAGCCCACACCACTCATGTTGTGACTGCCACGCAATCTCTCTACTCCACACCCTGGTCTTTGGGCCCCATGAGAGTAGCGCCAGCCACCAAGCTCGCTGTCAACAGTGCCTCATACACAAAACTTTCAAAAATAGAATTTTATGCTGAGTAAGTATCTTAACAGAAATCACAACACAACACTTGCCAGTTAGAATGGCAATTATTAAAAACTCAGGAGACAACAGATGCTGGAGAGGATGTGAAGAAACAGGAACACTTTTACACTGTTGGTGAGAGTGTAAATTAGTTCAACCATTATGGAAGACAGTGTGGTGATTCCTCAAGGATCTAGAACCAGAAACCCCATTTGATCCAGCAGTCCCATTACTGAGTATACACCCAAAGGATTATAAATCATTCCACTATAAAGACATATGCACATTTATGTTTATTGCAGCACTATTTACAATAGCAAAGACTTGGTACCAACCCAAATGCCTATCAATGACAGACTGGATAAAGAAAATGAGGCATATATACACCATGGAATATTATGCAGCTACAAAAAAGAATGAGTTCATGTCCTTTGCAGGTACATGGTTGAAGTTGGAAACCAACATTCTCAGCAAACTAACACAGGAACAGAAAACCAAATACCGCATATTGTCACTCATAAGTAAGAACTGTACAATTGGAACACATGGACACGGAGGGTAACATCACACATCAGAGCCTATTGCGGGGTAGGGGGACAAGGGGAGAGAGAGCGTTAGGATAAATGTCTAATGCATGTGGGGCTTAAAACCTAGATGACAGGTTGATAGGTGCAGCAAACCACCATAGCACATGTATACCTATGCAACAAACCTGCATGTTCTGCACATGTATCCTAGAATTTAAAGTAAAATAAAAAAATAAAGAAGTAGCCACCATGCTAATCCCAATTAAAAAGAAATCACAACGAATATGGGGTGTACTAAGAGGTTATTTCTGCCAGATGTGGCAGGAGGTGGTGCAAGCCTGTGATGTCCTGGTTCACGTGCCTGCACGTGAGAATCCGTCCACATGTGGAATCCCAACAGGACAGGAAATCTATCAAACACCCACATATGTTACCTGAACTGACCCTGCAAACATTTCTACAGGGTCATTCCTATCATTGCTATTCCCATTTATAGATAGCTTAACAGTGGCACAGAAGCTACTAGTTCAGGGTCACAGGGACCTAAGTGGACTCAGGTCTGGCCAACTTCAAATCCTACTTCCTAACTGCTATACTATTTCTAGCAGTTTCTGGACACAGATGGTTGCTATACCCGGGTGAGTTGGATGGAACGGCGCCATGCTCTGAGTTTGAAGCATGATTCCTTTATTAATTAGCCAGTGACCAAGAGACAGCTAACGCACAAAATTCTCTTGGCCCTGAGGAAGGGGTTGGATTCCTTTTTATACCTTGCTTAAGGTAAGGGAGGAGGAGCCTAGCTGGAGCAGAGTTTATAGAAGCAGAACAAGCAAGTTAGATAAGGAGATTGGTAACTAGGAGGCAGGAGGTTCGCATGATTATTGATTTTCAAGGAGGGTATACACAATCGGTTCTCATGATTGCTGGTTACCAAGGGGGGTATTCGATATTTGTCATACAATCAATCAAGGGGGGGCATTCAGAATGGCAAGTGGGCTTGCCAAGCAGACTATGGTTACAAAGGTTATACATTTCTATAGTTCTCAGTACAGCATGACCCGGCACAGTAGCAAGACCCAGGTGTGCACTTAAGGGAGGAGAAGCAGGAGGGGTGAGGCGGAGGTCAAGATGGGGTCTATCTGGCTCTCAGCAAAATGGAGTCTGTCTGGCTAACACAGGTTCGGTTAGCACACGGTAAAGCAGCAGACAATGATGTGTGGCAAATAACTTATCGTGAGTGTGCCCTCAGTGAGACCCAGATGGGTAGTAGGGAATCAGGGTAGCGAAAGAGAGGAAGACTGGCCTGGGCACATTTCAGAGGTCCTGAGAAGGGCGCCTGAGCCTGATTGTCAGGGGACTCAGGAGTGAGTGTTACCTCCAGGAATCCTCCCATCCTGAGACAAAGGGGCTGGGTTTCCATGACCCTGTGTTAGCAGCTGTTTGTTCACAGCAAAGGTTGGAGTGGGGATGGGGGATGATGGGGTTCAAACTCCCAGGACAGTTTAATTATTGGACAAAATGCTTCCTGTCATCTGGGTGTGGTCCTCCAGAGGGAAGCCCCACTGGAAACACAGTAAAATAGTGTAGAAGAAGCACAGAAATGCAGGTGGGGTGTGGAAGGGACTACGTGCTGCATGTCTACAGCTGTGCGAAGGACGTTCAGTTGAGTAACTATTAATTCTGATGGGGGCAGGAGACATCCCTTAGACCACCTGATTGTTGAAGGCTGCGTGCATTCTTTTTGTCAGTCCAGTGGGAGGAGAGGCAGGAAAGGAAACAAAAGGAAGGGGTGGGCATTAAAAGTAGAAGGAACTTCAAAAACAGGAGCTGAGATGAGTCAAGGCACGTGACTGCACAGATGGATGAAAGCTCCTGAAGAGGGCCCTAGATGGCCAACGGGTATCAAGACACCATCTCAGGGACAAAGGATAGAGCGGCAATGCTGGCTTGACCCAAAGGAAGTGGGGTGGTCACCCACGCAGCTGGCAGAGCAGGTTTCTGACCTGCTCGGAGTGGAAGGAAAGGGCCCCTGGGCTTTACATTTCTGAGTGGACTGCTGTGGCCTGCCTGGAAGCCAAAAAAATGGAAGAGCCCCTTTAAGTGCTGAGTTTAATCAGGAAGCCCACCCTGCCAGCCCTGGGCAGGCTCTCCTGTGGTCCCAGGCCGGTACATAGAGCCTGAGAACTGCAGTGTTTTACCTGCTTAGAATTCTCCATCAAAACAGGCATTTGATATTTAGGTACTTTAATGGACCCTGAAAATAAATTAGATTGATTCATTTGAAGAATAAATGTCTCTCCCCCGCCCTCTACATGGTAAAACTCTTAAATGCTTCTACTTAATGGAAATGGAAATTACCTCTCAAAACATTACGAAAACTAATCATGGCAATTTTTATACGTTTCCACAATTTACTGTGCTATCTTTTCTCTTGCTTTGATGAGCAATGACTAGCAGATGCCTGTTTTGTGCCTAATCATTTAACGCAGCCTCAATCGGCTTGAACAGACCCCTCTCCCAAGTATAACCCAACTGATCAGCTCCCCAAGGGAAAAAATAACATCTTTATGTAGGAAGAGACTGCAGAATCTATTAAATAGCAACATTTTGGTGGAAGAAAATAGCCAAGGCCAAGTATACTTAATATTTATTCACACAGACATGGACATACCAGTTGCTCTGTAACCCAAAACTCAAAAGAAAAGAAAAACATAACGCAAGTCTTTGAAGTAAGCATAATTACATTTTAAAATTTCTTACATCTGTTTTATCTTCCTTGAATATCTGAACACTCACATTCAATTAATTATGATTCATCTCAGGGAATACTACACTTTCTGGCTTGTAGGGGGCATCTGAAAAATTTGTTGAACTCAGATAAATATCATTTTGGATCCAAATGTCATAGGCTTGACTGACAAGTATATTAAGTTCAGTGAATATATTAGAAATAAGATGAATCAAATCAATTATACATACACACATGTATATACATGTATATATTTATATGTATAGACATTTATATTTATAGGAAGACCACCTGAAATTAATTATATACACACATGCATTTATATATATATATATACACATATGCATATATGTTTGTGTGTGCATATGTCTTACGATTACTACAATTAATAGTGAAAGTAGTATTCAATTTGAGCACTGAGACACACAATAAAGTTCCTGAAAATCTTCATCATAGTTTTGCTAAGAAAAAGTTTCTGTTCTGTTCTAGCTGCATAACTAGTGGCAAGCCACATCCTATTGGTGGGCCTCCTCTGAGAAACTATTAGATGAGGCCAGGTGCAGTGGCTCATGCCTGTAATACAAGCATTTTGGGTGGCCAAGACAGGCGGATCACTTGAGGTCAGGAGTTAAAAACCGGCCTGGTCAACACAGTGAAACCTGTCTCTACTAAAAATACAAAAATTAGCCAGGGGTGGTGGTGTGTGCCTGTAATCCCATCCACTTGGGAGGCTGAGGCAGGAGAATTGTTTGAACTCAAAAGGCAGAGGTTGCAGTGAACTGAGATTGCACCACTGCACTCCAGCCTGGGTGACAGAGTGAGACTCCATATCAAAAAAAAAAAAGAAAAGAAAAAAGAAAAGGAAACTATCAGATGACACTGTACAACCTGGCTCTCCCTTGACTGTTTAGACCTCATGTCTCTAAGGGTACACAGGAATGCAGCAATGATACAAAAAGCCTGTCATGATCTATCTTTTTTTTTTTTTTTTTTTTTGAGACAGAGTCTCATTCTGTTGCCCAGGCTGGAGGGCAGTGGTGTGATCTCGGCTCACTGCAACCTCCACCTCCTAGATTCAAGTGATTCTCCTGTCTCAGCCTCCTGAGTAACTGGGACTACAAGGCATGTACCACCATGCCCAGCTAATTTTTTGTATTTTTAGTAGAGTCGTGGTTTCGCCATGTTGGCCAAGCTGGTCTTGAACTCCTGACCTCAGATGATCCACCTGCCTCAGCCTCCCGAAGTGCTAGGATTATAGCTATGAGCCATTGTGCCCAGCCACAGTCCGTATCATTCTTTAAGGCCATTGTGCCCACAGGGATTAGCAAATGCTGCTGGTCACAGTCTTGGTCCTGAGCTGATTGTCCCAGTCATTCTTGTATCCCACTCTCCATCCTCCATCAATGTTCATCTTCCCATCTTGCCTTCACATTGAATGTTCAGCAACATCCCTCCTGTTTAACCTTCACACCTCACATGGTTTTGCTATGTTCCCACCTAAATCTCATCTTCAATTCTTACACGTTGTGGGAAGGACCCAGCAGGAGGTAATTGAATCACAGAGACAAGTATATCTCATGCTGTTCTCATGATAGTGAATAAATCTCATGAGATATGATGGTTTCAAAAAAAGGAGTTCCCCTATACAAACTCTGTCTCTTTGCCTGCTGCCATCCGTGTAAGACGCGACTTGCTCCTCCTTGTCTTCCCCAGTGATTGACAGGCTTCCCGAGCCACACAAAACTGTAAGTCCAATTAAACCTCTTTCTTATGTAAATTGCCCAGGCTTGGGTCTGTCTTCCTTAGCAGCATGAAGACCATCTAATACAGCACCCCTTCACCCATGCTATGAGGGCCCTGTCTCACTCACATCAAATCACCCTGTTTAAACATTCCCACTGGATCACCTTTGCCTCAAAAACACTTCTGTTGGCTCCATCTGCAAGCTTCCCTTGAATGCATGGTAAGACTTTTTATTAACTAATAATATTAATAATAACAACTGCATTTTATTTTTGCCATTATGTATCAAGCACTGTGCTAGGAGCTTCGCCACCATGCTCTCAAATCCTCTCAGAAACCCTAGGCTAAAGGTATGACTACCCGCATTGTGGTAAAAAAATTGAAGGCTCAGTGGTTGAAAGGCTTTCCTTGGCACACGTAGGTCTGATGTGAATGAGTGGGATGTAATGTGACTGAGTCCAAGTCTTTTCTGCTGCAGTCTCTGCCTCCCTAATAGTAAATTCTTTTATCTAAGAAATTTCACTGAATATTCCCAATTTTCACTGAATTTTCTTAATTTTCATTGAAGTTAAAGGAGAACAGGAAGATGTTGCAATGACTTCTTTCTTTCTTGTTCTTGAACAGTCAAGGGGTGTCTTGGTCAGTGAATCATTAGACAGTCATCTGTAATTTTCACTTTTCTATTTCTAGTAATGATAAAGACCTGCATCCTTCATATTCATACCCAACACTAAGGCCAAACCCCCAATGTTCCCACATCTACACAGAAGGGGCCTCAGGTCTACAAGCACATCTGACAGTATTACAGTTGCTGTCACCATTTGTGTGCCTGTCCCTTCTCAAATGCTAGGATCTTTCTAACATGTCCAAGAAAATGATTATTCCTAACTGGTGTGAGCTCAAAGCCTGTCATGTTCTATGTAACAAGATATACAGCCAACTCAGAAAAGAGCAAACCATCAGTTTTCCAGGGAAGTCTTCCTCACGTCACCTCTTAAAAAATAATTGAAAGGAAAATGCAATGGTATGCAGGCTATGCACATGGGGAATTATTATTACATTTTATTCACATGATCTAATCATACACATCCTGCTTGTACAAGCCAATGAAATATTTATTTCATATTGAGAAAATATGTACCTAAATCATCTATATAATTGAAACATGCTTCCATATGATAAGGCTATTAGACAACTTACGTATTTAAAAAGAGAATAAAAATGCAGAATCCTGTCCCTGGATTTATGCCACAGCACCACATGTTTGCACAGCACCAGGTATGACAGATTGCTTTCATTTCATCTGGCTGTGTCTCTGAAACAAAATCAATCTCCTCTGTGTGTTGCAAATGGCCTCCAAACCTGACCACAGCTTGTCTCTCTTCTCATGTTGGCGTTGTTCTTATCAGCAGCCACACAAGATTTCTCCTCATTCTGTGAACCACCTTTGCTCCATACGGGTCATTTTATTACCCCTGCCTGGGTCAACCTTCCCTACTTTTGTCTGTGGAACCAATTTCTGTTTGTCCTTCAAGCCCAATCTGAGAGGCTCTTTCTCATCCAAGCCAGCGGCTCCTAGCACAGGCAGTCCTGCATGGTCCGATGGTCACCACAATCTCCACCTCTACAGTATTATCTGACCACTTCTGTCTCCCTGAGATGACTTTGAGCATCTCTAGAGCCAGAAGGCAGCCTCCATTCTCCAGGATGAACAGCACAGGTCAGAGGCTGCTAAGTAATAGGCTACTCTTATGCATAATAGCAATGTTTATTCTAAGCAATTGTTATTGTGAGCTCACCATGTGCCAGGCAACAGTCTAATCACTTTACATACATGATTTCTATGTAAACCATGTAATGTTTGTAAATCATTTTACATGCATGAATTTGCACAATGCATTCAATCTGTACCGCAAACCTATAAGTACCAACTTCCATCCCCATTTTATAGCTGAGGAACCTGAAAAAACAAATTGGTTAAATAACTTTTCTAAAGTCAAGCAGCTTAGAAGTGGGAGAAGTAGAAACCATACCTGAAAAGCCCAAGCTTGTGGCCCTCGCACCTGCTAAATTCTGCCTCCTTGGACATGGCAAGCTTTTTCTATTTACATTTAGAGATACATGGAATAAAAAAGGCAAATGAAATCATGTGTTCCAACAAGACCACTCAAGTACTGAGTATCAAAGACATCATTAGAGTCCAGATGTTTTCACTCCGGTTCTCTTCCAGTGTCTGATACCTTGTTGCCTAAAGATATAGTTTTCTTTTTTTCCCTCAGAAATGCATAGAGGTAATGGAAAATATGTTTAGATAGTTGGCCATAAATAAGACTGCCAAAGCTTCTCCCCATCACTGTACATGCAGACGGTGCTTTCAATGAATGGGAAAGTCTATTTCCGTCCCCCTGGGGCTGGCCTTGTCACCTGCCCTGACCAATGAACTGAAGAGGAAGCCACCCTATGCCAGTCTCCATCTAGCCCTTAGGTGGCCTGGAATCATCTTCATTTTCCCTCTTGGTGAACTCAGCTATCATGTAAGGAGTCTGACCACCCAACCGGAGACAGAAGCCCAGCTGTCTCTTATCTGGTGCAGCCACTCCAACCAAGGGGTCAGAGAGATGAGTGAAGACATCTTAGCTGCTCCATCCTCAGCTGAGAGCTCAGCTTAAGGTAGTGCATAAATTTCCCCAGCCTAGGCTGGCTAACTCAAAACATTAGAAAAGAATAAGCCATTGTTAAAAGTCACAAGTTTTGGAGTGCTTCATAATGCAGCGGTCTCTAACCAAAAATAGTATAATTGAAAAATTCACCATGAAGAAGAAATTCTATACATCTCTCACCTGGAGCACAATCTCATTGTAAATTATTGCTGGCCTCTGCGTTAGTATTCTGTTCTAAACAGGATGCTGCTATAAAGCTCAAGGCATACCAACTTCATCATAATTATTCTTCTGTTAAACTATACTAAAAAAGAAAACAGGTTTTTCCCCAAAAATTATATTTCATTTTCATTTTCTTTGTCTTTGTGTAGTACTATCTCAAGCCCTTCTTTTCCCCAGCTACTTGCCGGGCTCTGCCAACCACTGAGTATCCTGCAGGACTCCAGTCCTCACAGCTGGGGCCTGCCAGCTCCAAAAGATGACTCAGCCAGTGACAGGACCCAAGCTCCTGTTATCCACAGTCACAAGGAAGAAGCGGAGTCCTTGACGGGAGTCTGGGGATGGCTTTCATCAGGTCGGCTGGGGTTTTATTCCACTTGACGTCTAGGTCTCTCACCAAGGCCTTCACCTTGACCTGTGATCGGGTCCCTCCCACCCCTGATGATATGACCACTCACAGGCAGCAGGTGGGACTGACTGGATACTTACCTTGTGCTAGTTCCTGTTCTGACATATATATATATGTCCTTTTTATAAAGTGTACTTTCTAAGACAAATATCTATGAAGAAGGCATTTTTTTCCTCATAGTTCAGGAACCTAAGCTCAAGCTGCTAGTCATATACCTGGGTTCACAGATATGTTATTATCCAATGTACACATATGGACACTGGCTCACACAGGGTCAGGGGCCAAATCCCCTGCTCTCTCTGTGGACATCATGGACCTTCTTCTGTTGGAAGGTGGGGTGGGAAAGGGGTGAAGCACAGAATGACAGGAAAGAGGGGAACTGTGGGATTCTTAAATCACTCTGGATCTAGGAGAATGGGTGGCTCAGGAAACAGGAGAATAGGTGGCTCCCTTTTCCCACTTTTCAGATACCTGATTTCTTCCTAGGGGAGAGGAGTAGAGGGAAAGAGAAAGAACACCTTGGAAATACGGCAGCTTGCCTATTACTTAATGCTTTACTCTGCCCAAAGGCAAGGCAGAAGCCGGTGGCCATCATCAGCGTCTTTCCTTTTGCAGATCACATGCTTGAGTTATCCTATTGCTCTGAAACCACGGGTCTCTTATAACATTCTATCATGTGGCCTGAGGAACCAGGTCCCCCTCCAGACCTCTTCCAAGGTAAATTTAAGCAGAACACCACATCTACATGTCTAACTTGTGGGTATTCAATTGCATATGATTTCACTCACCATAACACATTGCAAATTCCAAATGAATTTTATGAAGGGTAGATATGACCACAACTCTTAGTTTTACTGGATTGGATTTCTGTAACATTCTTGGCTACTAGTAATTTATAATTAATGTAAAACAGATTTTGCACAGCTCTGTCTTGTTATCTGTTTACTTTAATGCTCCCTACCCTCTACTCTAACCTTTAAGTCTTTCTTTCCTTTTTTTTTTGGGGGGGGGGACAGAGTCCTGTTCTGTCACCCAGGCTGGAGCGCAGTGGTGCTATCTCCACTCACTGCAACCTCCGCCTCCCAGGTTCAAGTGATTCTCCTGCCTCAGCCTCCTGGGTAGCTGAGATTACAGGCACCTGCCACCACACCCAGCTAATTTTTTTTTGTATTTTTAGGAGAGATGGGATTTCCCCATGTTGACCAGTCTGGTCTCAAACTCTTGACCTCAGGTGATCCGCCTGCCTCAGCCTCACGAAATGCTGTGATTATAGGTGTGAGCCACCATGCCCTGCCTCCTTCTTCTTCTTCTTAAGGTCTACCTAGCCTGCACAGTTCTCCCAAATTTATTAACGCAAACTCCTAACAGCTCTACTAGTTAATATTATGTCTGTCTTTATTTCTGGCACGATAAGTTCTCTATTTCTGACATAACACTCTGTGATAGACTACCTATTCAGAGCCCTGGTTACCACTTTGTACTCCAGCCTTCTCAAGATGAGGATCCAAGTTGTCCTTGGCATTCCTTCTCCTCAAGCTGGGAGCACTGCTCTTGGACCTCTCACTGTGCATGGAACATGCTACCACACCGCCTACTCACTTAGTCCTCTGTACCTAGTTGAATCCCAGGTTCCCTTTAACAGGCTTCCTGTTTTACCCACTTGTTGGATGTCATTTCCCACTGGCATCCTCCCTGACTTGACTTTAACCAAGCCACCCCACAGCCAGTTTGTCTCAAATACTGGCTGTTCCTGGGAAAGTGTATTTCTCTCAAACCAGGTCCCCCTTTCCACAATGTGCACATATGGCCACCTCCAACTCTTGGTCTCCGTTTCTAAAACTCACTCATTCAACATTCACCAAAGATTGGCTGAGTGCCTCTGCATGCCTTGCACTCTGCTGTGCCCTGGAAAGCAGTAACAAATGAAGATTCACCACTGGGGGCAAGCGCCCCATTGCCATTCTTCTGCTCACCTGTCTGCCCGACTATGGAGGCACTCAGTCTGTGGGGGATCCTTGAGGACACCTTCAAGGTCACTCGGATCTGGTAATACCTAAGAAAAGAGCAGAGGACAGGATGCTGAAGATCAGGATTCTTAATGTTGACTTCTAAAAATACCTAGACTTATAGGAAATCAGGGAAGTTTCTTGGCAGCATGCTCTATCATCTGATCATCTGGCATTCGTGAGGAATGCATTTTATCAGCAAAGGTGGGGAGGGAGGTGGCAGGGCAGCGTTGAAGACAGGAAGTTGAGTTCACTTGAGATCATACAAGACTGAACAAGGTTGGAGATGACGGGAATAGAGAAAAGAAAGAGATGGGTCATGTGACAGTTTCATGAAGGGGTATGGGTTTTATGTACTCAAGAAAGGTTACTGTTATAGGAAAGGAGGTTATTTATGCATGGTGGAGAATCCATCTATAAATTCAGTTTCTATCAGGCTGCAACACAAAAACTACTTCCTTTATTAACATAGCCTCTGAGTTAGCCCTCTTGGAGGCGTCCCCAAATACACTCTTCGCTGTATATTTTGCCTCCTTAATTTTAACATAGAACTCCCATTTTCTAACCCCATCATTTCAGGACAATGTGCAGGTCCTCATGCTGTCAGTTAACTCTCTAATGTGCCCTCTTTTGCCCCAAGTACAGAAGTATCCTTTGAAGCTCTGTGCTTTGCAATTAATGACTTTTTGCCCGTAAGCACTGGAGGACATTACTGGCATCATCATTGTTCTCTTCTTTTACTGATTTGAAACCCATTGTGAAATGCAATGTGAATAAACCAAAGTGAAATATAAGGAAAATGGACCATGAACACATCAGTCTCTCATGGCTCACTGAGCTCATAGCTGGGTAAGTACCCTGCTATTGAGTTACTTTCACTGCACATACACTCACAGAATGTTCTGTTGGTAGTTGCATGCTTGTTTTTATGTATAAATGACGTACAGAGATAAAGAGAAAAGAGCACTGGTGCTGGATTCATAGCTGTAGTATGAGTGACACATTTCCAGCTGTGTGACTTTAAGTACATCATATAATTTCTCCGAACTTGTTTCTGTATCTGCAAAATGAGTACTTTCTACAAGTATCTGCCATGGCTTCTGTTTCCAGAAATATGAAGTAGACAGACATACTTTTCCCTATTTTTTGCACTAAGCACAACAAAAACTCTATATAGAAAAACAAGCAAATGAAGATTCTTAAAGGTAGATAAGAAAGCAAATAGGTTAGGGATCTCAGGACCCAAGGAGAGACATGCTGGTGAGGCTTCTGCATTTTTTTTTGCCTCATATACCCCAGACTGGACATTGGAGAAGCCAAGAAGCCAGAAAACCTAATAGCCACAGACAAGAAAATTACACCAAAAAAGCCTTCTCCTTCCAGCCGAAGGATCAGGAAGAGAACAGCAAGACAGATAACTTTTAGGCAACAGCTGTCTACTCCAGCTGAGAAACAGAAAATACTGTGGGCCTACCTCCACCCACACCAGCAAAGGCAAAGTAGGAAGTCTAGACACCTGCCATCCCCAGACTGCATGAAAACACTGCATCCCCACCCAACCTGCCAAGAGAAGGACTTCATCAGGGAGCCAGGCTTCCATCTGAAACAGATGGTAAAGAGAACCCCACCTGCTCAGTTGAAGTGGAGACCATGTGGGGAGCCTGGACCTCCACCCACCACTCTGCAGTAATGAGGGCATACATATGCCCACATGATTTTGACAAAGGTGCAAACGCAACTCACTGGAGGAGAGATCGCCTTTTAAAATAAGTTGTCCTGAAGCAACTGGCTATCCATAGACAAAGTAACAGCCACGACCAAACAAACACACCTCAACTTTAATTTCATATCTTATAAAGAAATTATTAGTAACTCAAAGTAGATTGTGAGCTTAAATGAAAAATATGAAACTATAAAACATAGGAAACAGACAAAAGTTTTTTAATTATTCTTTTTAAAAATCATTTTTTAAAAATTATTTTTGAGACAGTCTCATTTTGTCACTCAGGCTGGAGTGAAGTGTCTCGATCTCAGCTTATTGCAACCTCCGCTTCCCGGGTTCAAGTGATTCTTCTGCCTCAGCCTCCCGAGTAGCTGGGATCACAGGTGCCCACCACTATGCTTGGCTAATTTTTTTTTTTTATTTTTAGTAGAGATAAGGTTTCACCATGTTTACCAGGCTGTTCTCGAACTCCTGACCTCAGGCAATTCACCTGTCTCGGCTTCCCAAAGTGCTGGGATTACAGGTGTGGGCCACTGCACCTGGCCTAAAATATATTCTAAATGGAGAGTTAAGCAAAAAGTTTTTAGACTTGGTACAGAAAACATGAAATAAAAACGACAAGGCTGAGGCGGGTGGATTATGAGGTCAAGAGAGAGAAACCATCCTGGTCAACATGGTGAAACCCCGTCTCTACTAAAAATACAAAAAATTAGCTGGGCATGGTAGTGCGTGCCTGTAATCCCAGCTACTCAGGAGGCTGAGGCAGGAGAATTGCCTGAACCCAGGAGGCGGAGGTTGCGGTGAGCCGAGATCACACCATTGCACTCCAGCCTGGGTAACAAGAGCGAAACTCCATCTCAAAAAAAAAAAAAAAAAGGAAAAGAAAACAACAAATTCTGTTTGCTTTTTTTTGAGGTATGAAGACTTGCCATGTTGCCCAGACTGGCATCAAACTCCTGGTCTCAAGTGATCCTCCCACCTTGGCCTCCCAAAGTGCTGGGATCACAGGCATGAGCCACTGCACCCTGCAGATAAATTTTAGTTCATTAAATCTAAACACTTTTGTGCTGTGAAAGACTCTGTTAAGAGGATTAAAATACAAGCTACAATGTGGGAGAAAACAGTTGCAAATCATATACAGTGGATCCTCAGTATCTGTGTATTCTCTATTTGGGAATTTGCTCACTTGATAAAATTTGTTTTTAGCTCCAAATGCAACACTCACAGCACCTTTGTGGTCATACACAGACGTGAACACAGTGTAAAAAGTTTGAATCTTCTGACACTCAGGTGGCCAATTGAGGTTAAGCAATACTACAAACAAGTACCTGTTTTGCAATTTATTTAGTCCCACACATTTTTGTATTCTGTGCTTTTTCTTGGTGACTCCACTGTTTGAGATGGACCTCAGGCATAGTGCTGAAGGGCTGTCTTGTGTTCCTAAGGGCTGGAGTGCTGTGATGTGCTTCATGGAGAAAGGATGTGTGTTAGATGAGCTTCACTCAGCTAAGAGTTAGAGTGCTGCTGACTGAGATCAATGTAATGAATCAATAGTACATATTAAGTGTGGGGTATCTTTAAACAGAAACATGTAAGACAAGATTATGTATTACCCAGTTTGGCAGAAATGTGACCAGAGGCTCACAGGAACCTAACCCTGTATTTCCCCTAGGAACGGTGGTTCACCATTTGCTGATTCAGTATTCATGGTGACTTTATAGAATATACTAATGTAAATATTGAGAACTGACCATCTGACAAAGGACTATTACCTAGGATATATAAAGAACTCCTGGAACTCAATAGTACAAACAAACACACTAATTAAAAAGTGGGCAAACATAAGAAAAATTTCACCAAAGGGAACACACAGAGGACACATAAGCCCATGAAAAGATGTTCAAATTTTCATACATGCAAAGCAATATGAAGTATCAGTGCAGTTCCTGTTAAAACACCAAGTCAGGTGCAGGCTCATGCCTATAAACCCAGCACTTTGGAAGGCTGAGGCTGGAGGATTGCTTGAGCCTAGGAATTTGAGACCAGCCTAGCCAATATAGTGAAACTCCATCCCTACAAAGAAAAAAAAAATTAGCTGGGTGTGGTGGCACATGCCTGTAGTCTGTAGTCTCAGCTATTTGGAGGGTTGAGGTGGGAAAATCACTTGAGTACAGCAGGCTGAAGATGTAGTGAGCTGAAATCACATCACTGCACTCCAGCCTGGGTGTCAGACTCAGACCTTGCCTCAAAAAAAAAAAAAAAAAAAAAAAAAAAAAAATCCAAGGGCATTTTTTATGCAATTAGAGAAAATAGTTCTAAAATATGCATGGAACCACAAAAGATATTAAATAGCTATAATATAATCTTGATAAACAAGAAAAATGAACAAGATAAAATGATCACTTACAAATGAAAGAAAATATTTGCAAACAATATGTCTGATAAGGGGTTAGTGTTCAAAATGTATAAGAAACTCATGCAACTCAGTAGCGATAATAATAATCCAATTTAAAAGGACAAAGGAACTGAATATACATTTTTCTGAAGAAAACGTTCAAATGACCAACATGTTTGTGAAAAAGTATTCAATGTGTCACTAATCATCCGGAAAACACAAATCAAAACCACAACATATCGCGTCATACATTTTAGGATAGTTATGAAAAAGACAAGAAATAACAAGTGTTGATGAAAATACAGAGAAAAGAAAACCCTTGTATTCTTTTGGTTGGAATGTAAATTGGCACAGCCATTATGAAAAATAACATAAACGTTCCTCAAAAAATTAAAAACAAAACTACCATATGACCCAGAACCCCTCTGCTTGTGTGTACCAACTGCAAATCAAAGTCAGCACCTCGTGGAGAGATCTGCATCTCCACATTTGCTGTGGCGTTAGTCACAATAGCCAAGAAACAGAAACAACCTAACTGTCCAGCAGGGGATCAATGGGTAAACTGTGGAATACATATCAATGGACAAACACACACACACACACACACACACACACACACACACACACACACAGAGAGAGAGAGAGAAAGAGAGAGAGAGAAAGAAAGAGAGAGAATGGAATGTTATTCAGCCTTAAAAGAAGAAGATACTGCCATTTTCAACAACATGGATGAGTGGAAGAAACTGGAGAACATTATGCTTAAGTGAAATAAGCCAGATACAGAAAAAGAAAATACATGATCTCACTTACATACAGAAAATTTTAAAAGAAGTGAAACACACAGAAATAGAGAATAGAATGAAAGTTACCAAGAACGGAGAGGGGGAAGAAAGAAGAAATGGGGAAACATAGGTTTAAGAGTACAGGCTTGCAGTTATATAATGTTAATACGTTTAGAGATCAATGTACAGCAAGAGGATTACAGTTAATAATATTGTATTACATACTGAAAATTTGCTAAGAGAACAGATTTCAGATGTACTTACCACAGAAAAATTGAACATTAAAAAAAAAAAAAAAAAAAAAAAAAAAGGCGGCCAGGCGTGGTGGCTCAAGCCTATAATCCCAGCACTTTGGGAGGCTGAGGTGGGCGGATCACAATGTCACGAGATTGAGACCATCCTGGCCAACATGGTGAAACCCCGTCTCTACTGAAAATACAAAAAAATTATATGGGTGTGCTGGCGTGGGCCTGTAGTCCCAGCAACCCGGGAGGCTGAAGCAGGAGAATTGCTTGAACCCGGGAGGCGGAGGTTGCAGTGAGCTGAGATCGCGCCACTGCATTCCAGCCTGGCGCCTGGCGACAAAGCGAGACTTTGTCTCAAAAAATAAGGCAACTTGGGAAGACAGTAGATGTGCTACTTTGCTCACCTGTAATGGTTGTATTGTATACTTTAAACATATACAATAAAATAAATGTTTAAAAAAGACATTTGACATCATCAGACAAAATTCTAATTAAATTCACAATGAGATACTACACTGCAGTCATCAGAATGACTAAAACAAAAAACCTTGACAACATCAGATACTAGCAGTTATGCAGACAAAGTAGATCACTCAACACATTACTGGTGGAAATGTAAAATGAAACAGCCATTCTGGAAAACGTTTGCTAGTGTCTTTAAAAATTAAACCACAACTCAACCCAACAATTGCCCTTTTAGGCATTTCTCTTAGAGAAATGAAAATTTACTTATGCAAGAACTCGTCCAAAATGTTTACAGCAGCTTTATCCACACTATGAAAAACTGAAACAACCCAGGTGTCCTTCAGTGAATGAATAAACTGTGGAAACTACTCCGTAATAAATAAGAATGAACCATTCATACATAGAGCAACCTAGATGGATCTCCAGGCAGTTATTCTCAGCAAAAGAAGCTAATTCGAAAAGGTATATATTTCCATTTATGTGCAATGTTTAAAATTGCAAAATTATGAAAACAGAATACAGATTATTAGCTGCCAGGGGTTGGGGAGAGGATGGGAGTGGGAGGTAAGTGGGTGTGGCTATGAAAGAACAACATAAAACGTGAGATCCATGTGGTGATGAAAATAATTTGTATCCTCATTGTGCATATCAATATCCTGACTGAGAAACTGTACCGCAGCATTGTAAGATACTACCATTAAGGAAACTAGATAAACATCATGTGAGATATCTCTGTACCGACTTCTTAAAACTGCATGCGATTCTACAACTAACTCAAAATAAAACATTTTACTGAAAAATATAAAAGCCACCTGTCCTGTTCAACAGGAAAATCACAGTGACTGTATCTATGGGAAGGGATAAGGCTCCATACAAACTGGAGACACACAAATGCTCACGGCGGCCAGGCAAATTACACAAATGAAACTGGAAGAAAACCTTGGGTTCCACCTACTCTATCTTTTTATTTTCTGCTTTTGGTGGGTATACGGGTCCAGAAACAATAAACTACCATCAGAAAATCCCAGTGGGAGCTCATTTACAAATGACCATGACACTTGCCTCTGTGTGAGGGCAGTGGTGGCAGCCTTGGCCACAGGAGCAGCTGCTGCTTAGCAGCGGCTTATTACGAGCCTGCAGAAACACTAACTGCATGTGGCTAGATCTTTCAGTTTTTCAGGGAAGGCAGAAATTTAATTTTGTAATAAAACATCTTTAAAATGCTAAATATTGGTTCACAAATCAATGGCAATGACAACAGCGACATCAGCAACAGCAAAAACAATTAGCGGCGGCAACCATGGCCACAACGTTAGCAATAAAGCACTGTGTCAACAAGATCAAACACATTTGCAGGCTCAGTCTTCACGGGCCAATAACTGGCAAACCCTGATTGACACGAATACAAGATGCCATTTTTAATGTTTCTTTAATAAAAGACCTGTGTACTTCAGTAATTTCATAAAGAAGGAAAGGGACAGGAATCCCATCAGCACCGCCACCAACCATCACATTGTAATGGTGCCTTCTCTGAACATGTTAATACAATGCGTCAGTCATTGCCGGGGGCTACGCATCCCTCTCCCATCCTACTGCACTTGGAGCCGTCACAGCTATGCTGAAGATTTATGAAGCATTTCTGTGGCAGGACCTGTGCTAGCAACTTCCAGGGAAGCAATCTTGGCTGATCCCCTATAAATCCTATGTGAAAGCAAGCACTATCTCAAGGGTAAACCAAGGAAGGAATTGAGCCATTGGAGAGATCTAACCAGTTATCCAAAGCCATAGAGCTAGGAAAGGGTAACCAGGATTCCAACTCCAGAGATGAATGTTTCCTTTTTCCTGCTACAGCTCACAGGAGGCACATTTTGTTACATAGTTTAAGGCCTTTTCATTGCTTATTTCAAAGTGCTCTCCACTTATTGTTTCTTAAAAGCACTTGATGTAACTGAATCTCACTTCAAGAACTTAATTATCTTGAACTTCAGATGACTTATAGGTTCAATGTTCCTTTCGGTTAGGTTGACCCATTCAGGTTCTGTCCTGATTAAACAGAATGCTTAAACTGCTTTAGTGATTCCCTTTAATGTCATGGGAAATTTCTACCAGGTCATAAATCCATAAACCACATATTCAAATTTGAGGTGCAAGATACTATTTGATCCCTATAGGATGTCTTTAATGTACTTGCCATGATTTCTATATTAAAGATGAGAAATTAACATTTAGAGATAAAGGGATTTGTGCAAATTAACAGACTCAGTAAGTAATGTAAGTAAATCTCCAAGTATCTTTTAACCATTTTAGAGCTATCGCCTTCTTCCTGGGGTCATTCAAAGAAGTTATCATAAAGAAGGGAATGGTTTGCCTAAATTGTTGAAGAATGATCCAATGGTAAAAGAAGACAGGCCGTGAGCTTCGTCAGAATGGAGAAAGAAGCTAAGAGGCGGAAAACTTCAGACAGTATGCTGATGTGTTTCAGTAGCCTAGATTTGCACGGGACTCCTTCTGGGAAACAGTAACAACAATAGTCACCCATTATTGATTTCCATCTGTATGACTGGCACTAAACTATTCCCTTTGCATAATGTAGTAAGCATAATGATACCTCCCAACTCCTAACATATAACTCCTAATCTTCAGAAACTGTGAATATGCTGGGCAAAAGGGAATTAAGGTTGCAGATGAAATGAAGGCTGTCAGTCAGCTGGCCTTGAAATTTGGAGATTAGTCTAAACTACATGGGTATACTCAATGCAATCATAACAGTCTTTCCCTTATAAGACAGAGAAGGAGGTGAGAGAGACAGAGACAGAGAGAAACAGGCAGACAGAAAGACAGACAGACTAGTACAATATAAGAAAGACTTGATCTCATCAGCCAAGAGATGCAGGCAGCCTCTATAAACTGGAAGAGATAAACAGACTCTTGTACTGCATGGAAACTCCTCTAGAGCCTCCATGCAGGAATACAGACTTTAGCCCACATTTCAGACTTCTAACCTGCAGAATTCTAAGATAATAACATTATGTTGTTTTAAGCCACTGAGGTTATGGCAATATGTGACAGCAGTAATTGTAAACTAATGCAGGCAAGCTTTCAAATTTCCTCCTCATGACAAAACCAATAGACAGGATTCAATATTCTCATGTTAAACATACACAAATTATGATTCAGAGAGGTTAGGTAATTTGCCCACAGTCACACAGCTAGTCAATAGATAGTTTAGGGATTAAAATGCAGGGCCATTTGGCTAGCACCAAGCTTATTTTAGGGAAGGCAAAGGCAGGTACTTTAATGTTATAAGCTCACCTCAATTTTCTCATTGCTCTTATCATTGGAGCCCAATCGAATTCTCGCCCTGATCACTAATTTTCTAATATCATCTCCTGTTTCATGTATTTCCTTCTGTTTTCTCAAAAGCACCTTGAGAATAAGAATGCTACTATTTACTTCTTTTGTATTCCTTAGAGGTCTCACGGCTATGCCAGAGAGAAAAGCACCTGATGAACATCTGTTTTCAGTTGATTACAGAAATATCCATTACCACCAGCCACCGAAGGAGAGGAGCCGTGCCCTATTCATCTCTGTATCTCCAGAAACTAAGAGAAGGCTGATATGGCTGGCATTCAATAAACACCAGGTGAAAGAATGAGTAAGTGAAAATTTTAAAAACAAAGATTCCCTCAGACAACGGGGAATCCAATCCTAATACACAATTCTGTGAGTGATAATTGACATGCAATTTTTATAGAACTTGGAGTAATATTTCATAATGGGAATATGGAAATATGTAATATTTTGTCAAAATTATTTTTCATATCAGTATAGCATGAAACAACCACTCTGGCCCAGGGACATCTGACATAACCTAAAATACCAATCATTATCACCAAAAGTCAAACACAAATACTCTGGAGTCTGAACACCTAGGTCCCCAAAGTCAGGTTGGAAAACTTAAAGGCAGTAACTTTCTCTCCCTAAGCTTCTCTTTCCTCATGGGTGAGGGAAGCCACACTTGTCCCAGCCTTGCAGAATTATTGTGAGGCAGGAACAGGACCATCTATGGGAAGCATGGGCAGGGGATGATGCTCAACCCCATATTTCATTAAAGATACAACGTCTTTGTTGCTACTTCCTAAGCCATGTGTGAGACACAGCCTCCCACCTCCATGATCCCAGTTTATCCTCCGGCATCACAGCTGGGATGAACCTGGGAGAAGGCACGATCCTTTCGGTGGGACACATTTCAGGGATGCCTGTGGGATATAGTATATGATTACATCAAACAGTGCACTCAAGATGTAAATGGTTGGCTATGATATGGGAGTGCTCACGCAGCTGGGGAAATTTTCTCTTTGAGTCTTCTGAAGCAATATAGCATTTTGATTAAGAGGGTAAGCTCTGAAAATCTGCCTGTTTCTCACTGTGTAACCTTGAGTAAATCACCGTCACGGTGTCCCTGTGCTCAAGGTCCTCATGTATAAATGGAGACAGTAATGATAGTAATGTTCCTCACAGTGCCATTAGGAGAATTAAATGATTTGTAATAGGCAAAGTGCTTATACTACCTGGCAAGTATTGAGTCAAAATGAGTGTTTCTTAATAACAGGTATAATAAGGCCGGGCACGGTGGCTCAAGCCTGTAATCCCAGCACTTTGGGAGGCCGAGGCGAGTGGATCACGAGGTCAAAAGATCGAGACCATCCTGGTCAACATGGTGAAACCCCGTCTCTACTAAAACTACAAAAAATTAGCTGGGCATGGTGGCACGTGCCTGTAATCCCAGCTACTCAGGAGGCTGAGGCAGGAGAATTGCCTGAACCCAGGAGGCGGACGTTGTGGTGAGCCAAGATCGCGCCATTGCACTCCAGCCTGGGTAACAAGAGCAAAACTCTGTCTCAAAAAAAAAAAAAGACAAAAACAAAACAAAACAAATAACAGGTATAATAAAAATGATCATGAAGATGCCTTTATGAAGGTACCTTAGGCACCTAGCATCTCACTTGTCACATGAAAATGGAATGACTCCCCTCTTTCTCTCTGTTCACCCAGAGGTTGAGGTCCCTGTGAAGAGATGTGAAGTCTTCTGTAATCCCCTGTGAAGAGGGGATTACAAGAGAGCCACACATGCCATGACTCCCTGCAAAGGTCACTGCGAAGTATGAGCATGACTTTCTCAAAACTGCTCTTGTCTACATGAGCCTCAGGAGGGAACAGTGGAAGGAACATGGGAGACAGGCAGACATGGATTCAAATCCCCAAGGATCCAAAACTTGCAGAGAGTCAGTTCCCTTGTGTTTAAAGGATACACTATAATATGAATGTGCAGGGGAACTCTGTTTTTAAATGAGTTAAAATATTGCATATGGCAGGGACTCTGTAAATGTAGTAGTCAGGATCACAACTTCCCATAAAGCATGTACACATTTCTATAAGCAGCTTCAGTTGAGACTCAAACAGCTCCTCTGCCCCACACCTGACGACTGTGGTGCCTGTTTCAGGGCAAGTTGGCAGAGGATTCAGGACATGAGCTGAATCCTGTGGTCTGGCTAGGGGAGGAGACCCTCTTCTGTGCTATTGTTCCCCAAAAGGCTGAGTCAACTTAGAGTCAAAGCTAGCTCCAGATTGCTTGACACTGTAGGGTTTTTCCAATGAGTTCTGAAAAGCTCCATTAAATACTTCCTCTCCTTGCCCTAACAGTGGGGCACCATGACAGAATCAGCAATAATGCAATCAGTGGCTTTCTCTCCTTTACAAAAGCTAATGGCCCAGAATCTAATGATAGTCAGCTATGGGGAAACTGCATGAGGATTTATAAATAACTAGAGAGGTGAAATATCTTCTAATATGGCCAGGTGTGATCAACATAACCTGCCCTACCTCCATCCTTATAAAGAACTGCCATTTGCCTAGACCTCACCTAATGAGCTGTCACACTGCTCTTCCCAGTCTCTTTGCCAGCAGGACACCTGGCGCCATTTGGAATCCCAGCCTCATATAGGGCCCCCACCTGACAGTGGAAGACACTGTGACACTTAGGTGAAACTCCACCCTAGCAGGGAGGCCTGCAAAGTCCTGCCAATAAAAGAGGCTTTGGTGTTCAAAAGATGAGAAAAAAAAAAAAAACCAATGAAATCACTAATACAGTTTCACTACACAGTACATACTCATAGGTGGGCAGTACGCATCCACCACTGCAGGACTATGAACCATTCTGTTGCATTTTATTTGTTTCAATGGAAATTACTGAATTACTTTTCCAGGGAAAGTCTAATATTTCAGCAGAACTCATCTGGATACTTTGATATATCACAATATAATAATTCATTCAGATTCCACCAATGTTTAAATGTTTACTGTGACAATCCTCCACAATTCTCTGCCCGCATTGTGCTTGTTGACCCGGAAGCTTCTATGTGGCTCATGCTGTGAACTGTCTGTTCACAACCCATAAACTCCTCTTTCCTTACAAACCAAAGCCAGGTTTTCTCAGGGCAATTACTATGCCTACCTAAAAATATCCACCCTTTGCTGACTCCCTTGCAGCTAGGAGAAATCTCATGGCCCCCTCTTAGCTAATGAAATAGAAATGCACATTGGCAGGTAGAGCAGACAGGAAAGCTTTTAAAGGAGAAACCTGTTTCATGACCCTTGGGCTGTGAGTCTCTTCTTTCAATTCAGGAATAGATCCAAAAATATAACCGTGAATGTTAAAGCAGCCTTTCTCCAGCCATGAGTATTAAAAAGCCATTTGCTAAGCATGGAAGAGCAGAAAGAGAAGTCTGAATCCTTACTATCCCTAGTGACACGGTTGTGCTGTCTACTTCTGTGTTTCTTGTGGTATCTTGTGCTGGTTAAGCCAGGGTGAGTTATGTACTTGATTATCTGAAGCCAAACACAACTCTTACTGATAGAATCTGATTCTAGGGCCCTCCTGGGCCATATTTTGTACAGGTTGAAATTCAGAAGAGGTCACACAGACAGTCTGACTTCTCTCACTGCCTTTTTTCTGAAAATGGAAAAAGGCTTTGCCTTGCATAAGAGCCATTAAAATCTAAGAATCTAGGTTGGACTTCCGTGTAGAAGTAAAGCAGGTATTTTTTATATACTACAATTTAAGTTACTTAATGGAAGACAAAGGCTCTCTTCATGTGGCTGAACCTAACTCATTGGCATTCTTCAACAGGGTTTGAGGCCAAAGCTGCAGATGACAGGAAAGTGCTTTTTTCTTAATTCTCTGTGCACATTATCTGTCCAGAAAACTTGAGGGTAGTGAGTGGTCAAAAGCAGAAGTTGCAAATCCCTGTGTCCCAGCCAACTATAAACTAGTTGTGATTTCTGCCATTTTTAATACTTTGTGTATGGCACTATGTGACATCCACACTACCAGAGATCACATTTAATTCTCATGAAAATTCTATGGACTGTACATTGTCATCCCCATATATAGGTAAGGAGGTTAGGTTTTTCAAACTTCTGAAGTCACATGACTCCTGGGTCAGGTAGGAGATCCACATAGGATTAGATAGCATTTATTCTTCATTTCTATTAAGGAATTGAGGAATTCCTTAAAATAAAGTAAATATTTCCAGCCAGGTAATGGCAGAGGGTAAAGCCATTTGCCATTTCTGCAGAATCTTAAAAGTGGAAACAAGATTCTTTCTTCTTGCCACAGAAAATGTTTAAAAATATCAAACCAGTGATTTCCCTGAATTACCAAAACCACAGGAACTCAGAATGGAAAGAATAATCAGCAACCAACACTTTGCTACCTGGCAATGTTCCAACCACTATGTTCACCACTCATAGATCATCTCATCCAATCATCAAAAGCATCCCTGTATGGTGGAAACAAGTATGAATGTCCTTCCAGAAAAATAAGTTAAGATTGACAGAAAGTAAACTATTTTTCCAAGTTTCTGCAACTTGTAAATTGGAGAGCTGAGATTCAAGCCCAAGAATTCTGATTTTTGAGTGTGTGCTCATAACCACTGTACCATACAGCCTATCCTGACCAGGGAGAGAATTAACTGAAAGTCCTGGTTTTCTCTACAGGAAGCTGAAAAGCAACTTACATGTAATCACTTGGTTAATGCTTACCACTTCTCTTTGATTAGGTGCTGTTCAATCAGTTTACATAAAAAAAAAATTCAGGCAAAAATGAATTAGATAACTTTCCCAGGATAAGCAG
This sequence comes from Sapajus apella, assembly GCF_009761245.1. Taxonomy (NCBI): domain Eukaryota; kingdom Metazoa; phylum Chordata; class Mammalia; order Primates; family Cebidae; genus Sapajus; species Sapajus apella. Next base: position 61,172,589 of record NW_022436943.1, read on the forward strand.
TAGAGTCAGGATTCAAACAACACAGTCTGATTTCAAAGCCCATATTCTTATTTCTTTCCTAGTTTAGACACTGTGTCTTCTCTGAGGGCTGGAGAATTCCCTAGAAATCATTAACCTCCTTAGATTTAAAAAAATCAGAAAATTTAAGTTACATAACAAATATCAAAGCTATTAATGAGAGCACTGAGCTGTAGGCACTTAATAAATATTTGTCCAATCAAATTGTGTTTAAATTGAGCCTCCACTGAAGTCCAAAAATAGTTGCTGCATACTGATTGTGCACGCCTTCAGGTCCTTTAACTTCACATTGCTATCTTGAAATTGGCCTTGGTGGGAGTATTTATAGCATGTAAATTGACAAACATTATAAATCTTTGTTTGGAAGAGCCAGTTTTTACACATCTATCAGAACACCGCTGCTCCACCTCCTTCCATTACCACCACCGCTCCATCCTTTTAACCAAAGGAAATCTGAAACCTAAACAGGGGAAATAAATGGGTTATCTGGAAAAATTTCAAGAAAATCACTGTTGGGTGGGACTCAAACTGTTGAGCTTTCAGGAGAGAAATATATATTTATATTGCTCAGAGAAACCTTGCTGAATAAAGCTAGCTAATTAAGCTCTTACAAGCTGCAAGGAAGAATGACCTCTATGAAATGTATGCCTTTTGTACATAACTTTGGAAGTCTGAACAGAATGCCCATAACTTCTCCCATTGCCTGTTTTTCTCATTCATATTAAAACAAAACAAATGAACAGCATTAACAAAGCCATAATGGTTCTTTTTTGTGCCAACTTAAAGCTATCTAACTCTGAATTTCAGTTTTCTCATTTGCAAATGAAGATTTTGTTACCTTCTGGAGTTGCTATAGAAATCAAAATCAGGCCAGGAGAGGTGGCTCACTCCTGTAACCCCAGCACTTTAGGAGGCCAAGGTGGGCAGATCACAGAGTAAGACCATCCTGGGCAACATGGTGAAACCCCATCTCTATTAAAATACAAAAAAAAAAAAAGACTGGGCATGGTGGTGCACACCCGTAGTCCCAGCTACTCAGGAGCCTGAGGCAGGGAAATCATTTGAACCCAGGAGGCGGAGGTTGCAGTGAGCCAAGGCCACATCACTGCACTCCAGCCTGGTGATAGAGCAAGACTCCGTCTCAAAAAAAAAAAAAAAAAAAAAAAAAAAGTCAGAATCAACTGAGCTTCATCGAGTGGTGGATGTTATTACTGCTATGGTTATCTTTGCATATCTACCCCAAAAACGTTCCTCAGCAAATGTCTGTACTCCTATAAGGAGGCCCCTTAAGGAGCTTAAATCAGCAACACAAGTAGCTTAGTTGGAATGACTGTATATAAAAAATATGAGATTGCTGAGTTGCTTGGAGACTGAAGAGTGATTCCCCAGCCCTGCAACTCCCTTTGCTGTTTTTATTCATATGGGCTGATGGACCTGTCCTTCCTACCTAATGAGTCAACTCAGATGGGGCTCTAGTTTGTGTGAGTGGCCATGTGTCAGTGCTGAACTCAGAGAAGCTGCTGGTGCCAGTCTGTCACCCAGGCAGGTACCATTTGCAGGTAAAATGAAAGTTCCTTCTAGAGAGCCAATATGAAACATCATTGCAAGATGCCAGACATACAGTAGGTGCTCAACAGGTGTCCGTTCGCTTCCCTTTGGAGTCAAGGGAGTATTTGATTTTCTTTGCATTTGTGTGGCTTGATTAAGTGAGCTTGGTGGAAGCAGGCCTTCGAGCGACTTGCACAGCTTGAAATGTCATGGGTAATTTAAAACCTCAGACCAGAAAATTTGCCATGCAATATCACACTGTGGCAGGAGTTTCTGCAGACAGAATTTTTCTGATTGGCAAAACCAGAACTCGCAACCAGTTCCAAGCAGTCAGAAGGTGGGAGCAGAGTTGCAAAGCAAAACAACTCACAAGTCTTTCATGCAGACGGATCAAAGGCATGAAGTGAAAACACACAATGGAACCGGGCGCTCGGAGAGACCAGGTTTTGAATGCTGGATTTGCAGTTTACTAAGGGTGCATGACTCTGAACAATTCATTTCACCTCTCTGAGCATTTGGTTTCTCGTGTTAAAATTTGTTACGGGGAACAAAGGAGATAATACACACACAACACCTGGTACAGTGTAGAGCCACCGTAAGCACCAACTCCTTCCAAAACTGTAATTTAATTATTATTATAATTATGATATTCATGTTGCTGATGGAAAGCAGACACAGAAATGGGGAAGAAGTCCTCCAAAGATGTGCCAAGCCTATGCTACAACTCAGGACTGCCAACACTGGCCCGTCATCCAATTCATTATGCCCATATAATTGAACATATTAAATAATAAGAAAAGACCTTCTATAAGTAGGCGTGTCTGTTACCTTAGTGTTGCTTTCAGGTACTCTGTAAATATCAACAATAATAAGTAGAATATCAAAGTAAAAACAAAGGAAGCTGTGTGTCAGGCATGACTCTAGGTGATTTACATTCATTGTCACATTCTACCTGGACAATCTTCAATAAAAGATTCTTCCAATGTTCCTCCTCCAATATTCCAATCTTCTTATGAGGAACCCGAAGTTCAGAACAAAAAGTATCTTGCTCATAGACAGTAGCTTGTAAGAAGAACTGGGATGGAAGTTCATGGCTATGAAACTCCAAAGACACAAAAATATTCTTAAATTTTGTTAAGTCATACATAATGGCTACCCACTAAAATGTCACTGGGTTACAGGAATGACCCACTCTAGCATGAAGAGCACAGACATTAACAAGTCATGACAGTAATTGTGATGGAAAAAGCCATTGCAAGCTTTGTGTCCACATCATTCAAATTCTTGCTGCTCAGATATGCCCAACTGTAAACTGAGCATTGCTGAGGACAAGGCATCAAAATAGTGCCTGAGAACACAAGAATGAATGATGGACTAGTCCCTGCCTTGGAGGAGCTTACAGTCTAACTGAGAAGAAAACCAGTTTCACAAATAATAATCGTAATCATAGGAAACCCCTCCGAACTTCCAAGGGGATAAGAAAAAGGGTGACGTTTACTCAGAGTGGGAACAGATTGCCTTTAGTAGAAGGCAGGAGTTGATTTAAGGAAGAAGGAAATTTAGAACTAAAGTCCCTACAAGGTAGTAGAACATATGAGGGAGACTTCACATTGCAAGAAATCGGGGTGTGAGCCGAGAGTACAAAGTCGATAAAAAGAGCAGAGTGGTTGGGGCAAAAATTGATATCTTTGATATCACTAACTTTCATCAGGGCCTTATCATTCTGGTCTCAGGGAACAAGCCTAAAACTGCATTCAGTGTTTCTATATTCCCTGGAGAACCCCAGCATGCTTCTTCAGTTTTAGAATGCAGGCCATGAACCAGAGATGACTGAGGTGCTGGTAGGTAGAGATGACCTATAAAGTCCCTTGTGCATGTTGCATATCTCCACACATGAATTCACCTGACTTATTCAGGGTTTGACCCATTTTACAACTCTATTAATGTTGATGAAGCTTATATGTCATTTTGGCTCACCCCTAAAGAACAGGTAGGTCTTGACCAGGCTGGGGAAGATGGGATGGCATCTAACCCATTTATGCCTAGGGTTGCAATTTTTTGAATTTTTGCAATCGGGCCTTGGTGATGACCTTGAACAGTAGGATATAAATAACTTCCACATGCTTACTGTTCCAATAATGAAACACTAGGCATAAATGGCAAAGGTGGAAGAACAGCTTGGAAAAATGCAAAGGGGAAGGTCCTAGAGAGCATTGTACGGACCTGGGGAGTTGACTTTGGCCATAGTACAGGATGGGTAATGAGGATCTGCAAACAGATATTTCCCTCCCAACCACTTACTCTGATTAGTGTTACTATAAAATTAGATGGCCCGAGCTACCTTCCACCAGAGGATATAAGTGTAGTGGTTAAGGAAATCAACTGTGAAATAAAACAGAGCTAGGTTTGAGTCATCACCTCTCAGCTTAGGAAAGTTACTGAACCTCTGTGAGCTACTATTGCCTTGTAACATGCAGATGAACAAAGACCCAATTCATAAGGTTGAGTGAGGGAGACATACAAAAGTTTGGCACAGCCCAGAGAAAGTCTTCCATAGTTACAAGACTATTTGATGAGAGGTGCAATGTATATACTGTATGTACTCAGAAAATGCATGATGTCTCACATACCCTTTTGGATGATGTCACATTCTTCTCTGTTTCCTTTGGAAACAAACAAAACACCTACAAATAATACAGCGCAAATAACAGTTTATGCATGGGCCACAGTGACAGGTAAAGTAGGCCACCGAAAACTCCATAAACAAACAGCTACATAGATGATTGATTGAGAAGCAGACGATGATGAACAGAGATAAGTAGATGTTAGGTAGAGTCATAAATAGAGAGATATAGATGGATGGATGGGCAGATGGAAAGATAGACAGAGAGACACAGAGAGAGAAGTGACAGGAAAAAACACACCAGTTGTTTTGTCAGAGAAGCTATCTCTGACCAATTTCCAGCTCCTTCTCGCCAGCAAGTATCTCTTTTGAGAAGAAACCATCACAGCCCTGAGTCATGATTCCCTCCTTTGGCTCCCTGTGTCTCTTAATTGCTTTTTGATATGAAAACTCCCAGGTGTCTGAAGTCATTCTGGAGATTTCCAGGGATTTCATTACATGTGTAAGAATTTCCACTTCCTCATCAATCAAATCTTTATTTCTGCAAAACTGTTCAGACAGAACAACAACAAAAAATTCCCTTGGCTCCATTTGACTAAGAGATGTACTCTGTAATTACAATGGGGGAGTGTGTTTTAACCAAAAGATCATACAGGAGGCAAATTGTCTTTGCAGAACTCCTCACTGGCTTAAGTGAGGAACAGGTAGAGTGAGGATTCTGGGGTTAGACAGACATGGGGAAGCTGTAAATTCACCTCACAGCTTCGTTGTGAGGGTTCACAGGCAGTAGGTGGGAGAACACAGCCCCACGCTTGGTAAAGCTTCTGCAACTTTGGTCATAGTTGTTAATATTAATTTGATCATTATTTTCACTCCAGAAAAAGCCCTGGGTTCCACATAAAAAGATCTGGGTTGGGAAGTTTGATAGATGTCACTACATAAATATTAAGTGAATTGAACAGAAGGAAGAAAGGGAAAGAGTCCCAGTGTTTGAGACTGCTTGATAAAGCTATGTTGCACAGAGCATAAGAATGCGGCTTGCATATGGGGGCATGCTCTCAACCCATAGCTTAGTGGCCAGCTGTCTGATGGGCTTGTTTTTGCTCAGTCTCCTCTTTCCACCCCAACTCACTCCTCACTCATACCTTTTACTGATGATAATGCCCAGGTGCTGCTCTTATTTTTGCAGTAAATCACCAGCTGCTTATTTTTACTATCAGTTGCCTTTTCATTTTTCTTTTCTTTTCTTTTTTGAGATGGAGTCTCACTCTGTCATAAAGGCTGGAATGCAGTGGCCCAATCTGGGCTCACTGCAACCTCCACCTCCTGGGTTCAAGCCATTCTCCTGCCTCAACCTTCTGAGTAGCTGGGATTACAGGCACGAGCCACCGCACCCAGCTAATTATTGCATTTTTAGTAGAGACGGGGTTTCACCATGTTGGTCAGGCTAGTCTTGAACTCCTGACCTCGTGATCTGTCCGCCTCGGCCTCCCAAAGTGCTGGAATTATAGGTGTGAGCCACCATGCCCAGCCTTCAGTTACCTTTCTTGCTTGTCTCCCTTAACCTGTAATGAAGGTTTCGTGAGTTCAAAGTTGTGGCTTCTGCTTTATGTGGTTCAGAGCAATGTCAGTTTCTGGTGGACAGAAAGCCACCACTTTCCTGGGCTTTCTTCATCTTTGAGTACCGGGAAAAGCAAACACCCAAGTTCTGAAAGAGCAGAGCCTAGAAAAGTCCAGACATGTCTGAATCCATAGGCACAAGGCGGGCCCGCAGAGAACACTCACCTCATAACAATCTTGCTGAAACTTTTCTTACTCAAAGGCACTACCCTTTAGAAATAAAAATAGCACAACTGCTGGCTACCAAGAATGGAATCACTGCCCCATGCTGCCACCCAGTCCAGGAGGACACCTTATCTCTAGACTTCAGTGAACTCCCTAAGCACACTCATCCTCAGGTTATTCATGAAGGAAGTCAACTCACAGAAGTTAAGTGGCTTTTCCCAAGGCAGTGACACTGATAATTAGCCGAGCAGAATCCAGGGCAGCTCCATCCACTCTTACATCCATGTTCTGTCATTACCTTCCCTCCATACTTTTTCTGAGCAGGCCTATGTTTTGGAAACTCCCATATTTCAGGCAATCAGTGATCTCCAGGATAAGCTCTCAGCCATTCTCATATAAATGCACCATTTTTATTCCTGTCTCCCTGGCCTGCCACACATGGTAGGTGCTAGGAAACGTCTTCCAGTTTAAAACAAAGTTCTCAAAACATGAAGTGCTGACTAATGAATGGCTTCAAACACGGACACATTATTTAGAAAAGAAATGGATTTGGGTGTGTATTTCATCATCTGACTCATTCATACAAGGTGCTAATCAAAGGTCTTTGGGGCATTTTAATCAATAATGTGTAAACCCCAAATAGTTTCTTTTATGACACAAGGTTTCAAGGAATATAATGGATCTTCTATTTTTAGGATGACAGAAAATAGATTAATTCCTTTTTAAAAGCAGATCTAAAAGTAGGCATTATCCCAGATTATAGATGAGGAAAGAAGTTCAGAAAAGTTGACTGACTTCTCCAAGCTCATACAGTAAAAGCGTAGTGAGGCTGGATTTAAAACCAAGGTCTTGCAGACGCTTTGAGCCACAAAACCCTACACTACAGAATGGTCTTCCAAAGATAAGCACAACACGGTCAAGTCTTAGCAACCTCACCTGATGACTCATTCACGGAGGATTAAAATCAAGTCTTTTCTCTGTAGTGAATGGCAACAGCCCCAAAGCCTGCATTTTGGTTGTTCAGTTAGTTTATTTCTACTTCTTTTACAGCAGGCTAAATAAAGTTGAGGTAAAATAATCCAAATACATTTATTTAGGATTTGGAAAAGGACTCTGTGAGAACTCTTAGATGGGCCTCAGCATGTGACACCTTCCCATTGTGTCCATGCTGGGCTGCTCCTCTGGGAAAGGAGGGCCTCCAGGTGATGTGGTCAAAAGGTCCCAGAACCATTCCTTACACCAACCCGCATGTGACCTTAGGCAAGTCACTTCATGTCTCCAGGACTGAGTAAATTCCCAAAATGCAAAGACGGAACTATTTATGTTATGAAACCCAGTGCCGCATTCCTGTTCCAAGCTGCCCGAGGATCTGTTTGAAGTGCTCTGAACAAGTATGCAATTGTCAAGTAAGGTTGCAAGTCACAATTTCATGCTTATTTGCAAAATAAAAGTTAACAGGACAGGAGCAACTAAGAGATTTCTCTCTCATTAATGATACTTAATGGGAGCAGTGACAAAGCTTGGGTTTACACCTGGATCATCTGACTCTGAGTCTAAGGGTTAGAATAGCCCATCCCCTAGAGCCCAGAGAATACTTCATCTTTAGTCCAAGAGTGGTTCCTTTGGTCTTCAAGGAAAGGGCATGCTTGTGTTGCATCAGGACCTGGCTAGGGCTATGTGGGCACCTGCTTCTTCATGAGCCAATTTCTATGGCCCATGATTACCCCTGCTTCCAGTTTTAGAAAGATATTGCTACTCTTAGGAGCTAATTGAGGTCTTTCTCTTTGGGAGAAAAAAATATATTCATTTGCTACAATGCTACAATTACCTTAATGGACGCTGCACTCAAACTATATCATTCAGCCCTTCCAGTCATACAGTTAAGATACTATATCCCAATTTTCAGAAGATGAACCTAAAACTTAAAGTAAAACAAAGTCATGGGTGGATTTAGTAGGCCTAGGATTTGGACCCAGACCTGGTTGCAAAGATAACACTCTTCCTCACTACCCCTTCATCTCCTCTGCATTCAGGCAAAAGGATAGATGATGAGGCTCCCAATTGTGACAAGTGAGGAGAAACCCTGGTGAAGAGCAGGTACATGTGGTGCATTTGGGGGATAAAGAGAAGGAAAGAGTGAACATGGAGTGCAGTAAACCCAGGCAGGATTTAGGAGCCTTCACCACTCCAAACCATTTTGACTTGAGTCCTAACACACCAGAGAAGAAATGAAAGATGTTGAGTTACATCCAAACAAAACAGTTGGCAGGGCTTTCTAGAAATCTGTGTGGTGCTTCTACAGGGAGATGGTAGAAGGGAGATGACCTGAAGTAAAGCAGGGTTGGATGCTCTGTGCTGAGAGAGTGCGGACCAGGGTGCTGTCATCCCCTGACAGTCCTAATAGATGACTCTACAGCTGGGATTTGAAAAGCAAACACAAGACAACACACGCACACACACATACACACTCACACATCTACTTTAGATTAACAGTGATCCAATGAACCCTAAAATATTTGGGAATAAAACATTTAGAATGTTATTAAATCTAAAGAGATTTGGGCTCAGTGACTTGTGAAGAGATAAAAGAACATCCAGCCAGGGACCTTCTGTGCTGTGTAGGGAGTACCCTCAAAACCAATTCACAGAACAAAGATAATCTCCACAGAGCCCTCCAACACGTGCTCTGGGACAGCTAAACCTTGGACCCTGTTTGCTCTATGCAGTGTCATCTGCCTTTTACCAGGTTCTGTCTCTGAGGTTGGGTCTTTCATCCTCTCTTCTGATATCATCTTGGTCACCTTCTTCCTGCTCCCTAGGCATCTGCCTGTGCTCCAGGGATGCCATGTTGCTGGTGTGCAAATGCATCATGCTCTTCCACATTTCCACAGCTGTGCCCATGCTACTCCTCTAAAAAGCCTCCCTCCCTGATTTCATGGGAAGCCTTCCTCGACATCCAACAGAATAGGCATTGCCCATCCTCTGTTGATGAAGGGCCTGGGGCTCCCCACTGTTTTCTAAAGATGATACCACATCACCATTGCTTGCTTTCCAGATAGAGTTTCCTTAGCTAACTCAAGCACTTGGATAGCAAGAGTCATTCCATGCTCTTTCTTTCTGTCCAAAATCCCAGCACAGTGCCTAATACCCAGCAGTCCCTCAAGACATGAATTGTGAAAGGATTTATAAGATATTAATTAACAATTAAGATCTGTTTAACCCAAGATCCTATTCAGACTGTGAGCTCCTTGCTATGAGAACTTTTGCTTGACCGATATCTGCAGACTGCTCTAACCTACTTATTTGAGGAATGAGTACATGACCCAGTCCTGAGCCCATTTTAGTGGTCAGAATCCAACCACTGACCTCCATCTCTCTTTTTTGGGGGTGAGGTGGAGTCCTGCTCTGTCTCCCAGGCTGGAGTGCAGTGGCAGAATCTTGGCTCACTGCAACCTGCACCTCCAAGATTCAAGCAATTCTGCCTCAGCCTCCCGAGTGGCTGGGATTACAGTCACATGCCACCACACCCAGCTAATTTTTGTATTTTTATTAGAGACAGGGTTTCACCATGTTTGCCAGGCTGGTCTCAAACTCCTGACCTCAGGTGATCCACCCACCTCGGCCTCCCAAACTGCTGGGATTACAGGCATGAGCCACTGCGCCCAGGCCCACCTCTCTCTCACTGACCCACCACAGTAGGGTGGGGTAAAAATGCTTGCTCTGGCAATCCTCCTACATTCTACATCACTCAGACTTTGGACTACAGCAAATGGCTATAGATGCCCTTAGCAAATATCCATTTATTCAGTTGCTTTTGTTTGTCTGTTTTTTAAAACTTTTAAGTTCAGGGGTACATGTGCAGCTTTGTTACCTAGGAAAATTTGTGTCATGGGGGTCTGTCATACAGATTATTTCATCACCATGGTATTAAGCCTAGTACCCATTAGTTACTTTTCCTGATCTTCTCCCCACTCCCAACCTCCACCTTCCCATAGGCCCCAGTGTGCCTTGTTCCCTTCTATGTGTCCACATATTCTCATCATCTAGCTCCTACCTATAAGTGAGAACATGTAGTATTTGGCTTTCTGTTCCTGCATTAGTTTGGTATGAATAATGGCCCCCAACTCCATCCATGTCCCTGCAAAGGACATGATATTGTTCCTTTTTTATGACTGTATAGTATTCCATTGTATATTTGTACTACATTTTCTTTATCTAGTCTATCATTGATGAGCATTTAGGTTGATTCCATGTCTTTACTATTGTGAACAGTGCTGCAATGAACATACACGTGCATGTGTCTTTAAAATAGAACTATTTAATTGTTAATAAGCAATCAGAAAAAGGATTCAGTGTGTCCAGGAGCATCTCATTTTTGTTTAAATGCTCACACAATGCATTTATAATCCTTATACATTCAGAAGAAAAGTCTACATTTTTTTTAAACTTTAGTAATGATTGTGAGGAATACAATTTTTCTCATTCTGCATTTTCTAATTTGTTTAAATGAGTATACTGTGATTTTTATTCAACAGGACAAATGTCTCAAATGTAACACAGATCTCAGGAAGTACCATGCCCAGCCCTAGACCTAACCTATAGTGCAGGATTCTGAAAAGGAGTCTGGTCTTGGGAACCCTATGCCTATTGGAGAGCTTGATGGATTTGCAAAGTCCCATAGAGGTGAGAGGAAGAACCCACTGCACTCAGTACTTAAAACGATTCTTTATTCTTCTTGCCCAGTACCCTCATCATCTTATTATTTTCTTGGTGTAAATTAAAAGAGTTGTGCAATATATCACAGACAATTTTAAAACCCTAAATAATCATACAAATGTTTGCTGGTTAGGTGGCATTTACTCAGATTTGATAAGCCAATTGCATCATCTTTAAAAAAATAAAAATACATATATATATATATATATATATATATATATATATATATATATACATATATTCATAGGTATATAATATATATATTAATCTCTAATGTAAACTGTTTTCTCTCCCCTCCACAAACACATAACACACATCACCCATTCTCCTCTCTTCTACCCTGAAGCTGGGCAGAATACCAGGGAGGTATCAGAGTCAGAAAAAGTGACACCTAACATTTCTACCATGCTTTCATGACAGCAGAAAAAAGCAGAATGGATTGGGGAGGCTGGAAAACTGCAGTGGCCTTTGACAAAACTGTGACACAGATTACTTTTATACAGTGATTAGAATTAGAGCATTCCATCAGCTGAGAGCTGCAGCATCACAGAGTTAAGGCACTAGAACAATCTAAACACAATTCCTCCTTGCTTCATGATATAGGAAAGCCTCCCCTGCTCACACCCTTGACCCAGCCCCTTCTGGTAGGCCACCTGAGTGCCTTCTGCAGGGCTGAACTCTGGGCAGCAGGGCCGGTCATCTCCTGTTCATCAGGATGGTGAGGAAGCACTGATGGGGGAGGGGAAGAGAGGGGACTGTGCTTTGTCCCCATCACCATCCTCCAGCCTGCAGTGGGCACAGCCCCTCCATCTGATTTCCTCATATGTAACTTGTGATCCCTGGATGCCACACCTGATTCATCATCCCGAGATGGGTGGAAGCTGCAAGAACTCCTTTTTCATTATCTGGGAGGACTGCAGCCCTTCCCAAAGCATGCGACCCAGCTGCCCATGGAGCGCAGGTCACAGAAAAGTCTGGAATAACTATAGTGAGGTCCAGCACTCACATCCAGAACATCTCTGCACTCTGAATTTCTAAAAGCCCCATCAGAATTCACACTCCACACTGCCACTGCTAGAGAGAGCCTTCTAAAACAATACCATACTAAAACAGTACAAACCATACAAGAACAGTACAAACCATACAAACAGAAAGAAACATAACAGGAAGCACTCAGGGAGCACTCGCCTATTCACCAGCCCTGTGCAAAGCATTTTTTGTAAAGTGTTTCACTAAATCCTCACGACACCCTGTTCACATGGATATGATTAGTATCCATGTTACGCACATCCTCACATGCATGCTGTCATCCATATTATCATTTACAACCAGGATGCTGACATAGAGGGAGAGAGGGTGACAAGTCCTGGCCACACAGCGAGGAGTAAACTCAGGAGGGCCAGGTTCCAGCAGCCATGTCCGCTCATCATTTCTCACCTAGGCATTGCATACTAGCCATGGTGCCGACCTGCTCTGAGAACCCTGCTGCTGGCCAGCATCCCAGCTCATCAGCCTGGCACACATGGATCCTGGCGGTACAGCTCTCCCACATTCATCCCTCCTCCCTCCTGCAGGCTTCCCACAACCTTGGATGAGCCAGCCCCATGCCCCCGAGGCTCCCTGCACCTCCACTCTCTCTGTGCCTCGTGCATCCACGCATCTTTGAAGAGTTGGTTCAAGGTTCCCTTTTTGGGCTTGCCTTTAAATGGCCCTTCTCTTGGGACTCTCATGTGACTCTCATTTGGAGAACTTGGCATGTTCTCCAAATCCAGGCCCACCTCCTGTATTACGTGAATGTGGTTTTGTCCATCCCACAAGACTGAGCACCTTCCAAGTATAGAAACACTGTCTCACAGTCTAGTACTCCCCATTCCCAGCACCTAGGAGAGAAACTGAAACCAAGTACTCAAGAATTGTTTAGTGCTAGGTATTAATCCAAAAGGAGTGGAATAAGAGGCTCACACAGATTTTGAATAGTGAAGTTCACTGCAGCATTGTTCGCAATAGCCGAAAGGTAAAAACAGCACAAGTGTCCTTCAACACAGGAATGGACAATCTGTGGCATGCCCAGACTATGGAACAGTATTCAGCCTTAAAATGAAGGAAATTCTGACACAGCTACAACATAAGTGAACCCTGAGGACATTATTGCCAAGGGAAATAAGCCAGTCGCAAAAGGATGACCAAATGCTGTATTATTCCTCTCCTACGAGGTTCTTCGCATACTGAAATTCATAGGGACAGAAGGTTGAATGGTGGTTGGCAGGGATGGAGAAAGGCAGAAACTGGGTTAGTTATAGTAGTTAGTGTTTAGTGGGTACAGAGTTTTCCTTGGGGAAGCTTTCAAATTTCTGGAGATGGATTGTGGTGATGGTTCCACAACAATATGAATGTACTTAAGGCCAAAGAATTGTACATTTAAATTGGTAACAAGGATTTATTTTCTATTACGCATATTTTACCAAGATTTAAAAAAATTTAAAAGGTGTTAGGTAAAGGGAACGAGTGAATGAAGACTTGAGCTACTGCGAGAATCCCCTGGAAGTATCTCTCTCCTACAAGCCTCTCCTAACTTCAATCTATTGCCTCACACATAAACAGATGTCTGTCCCCCTTTCTTTCCCTAAAGCATAAACACAAATGTCTTAGTCCACTACACAAGGACCCTCTTGGCAGGGAGAACACTGACCTCCCCAAGAAAGAAAAGGAATGCTTGTTCAACTTCCTCATCTCTGCAGAAGTTAGCTAATAAGCCTTTAACAAGTGTATACTACACACTACTCTATATACTGTTTTAGGTGCAGGAAATAAAAGTCACTTAAGATGTGGAACAAGTTTTGGTGTTCTCAAGCCAGAAGATGCACAAGGCACTCTGCTAATCATTTAACACTGCCATTAATTACTGCTAGAAATAGCTACTAGGTGTCAAGCACTCTGCTAAGACCTTCACATCGCTTCACCTATTTTATCCCCACAAAACACCATGAAATAGGTCTACTTATAATATAAGGAAATGCAGGTAGACTGAGCTCAAAGAGATTAAACCAACCCTTCAGCTAGAGTGAAACAGAACCATGATTCAATTCTAAGGTACTCTCAAGGGAATAATCTGGGCATGAGTGACAGATAGAGAAAATGAATCAGAGAGGTGGAATGACCCTTCTGATGACACAGGGTAATTAAGGACTCATCCCAGAACCTCCTTGTCTCCCCAGCAGCAGGAAGTTTAATTGCTGCTTTGGCCTCAAAATCAGCAAAATCAGCTGCAAAGGCAGAAGGCACAGCCTCCTTTCAGGCCAGAGAAAGGGGAAGGTGCTTTAAGCTGTGTTTGTGACCAAGAGCCCTTCAGGTGACTTTAAAGAACCTTTGGCACTCAAATGGCTCTTCGATCATATCCATGTAGACCCCTGGGAGAGAGGAGAATACCTGAGTTGACCACTGAACAGGAAATTATGATACTCAGTAGAAACTTCACATTTGGCACAATGGGGTAGATAAGTCAAGTTTCACTTGGGAGAAGGGACATGAAGAAGAAAAATGCCCCAGCCTGGCCAATATGGTGAAACCCTGTCTCTACCAAAAACACAAAAATTAGCCGGGCATGGTGGCACACACCTGTGGTCCCAGCTACTTGGAAGGAGAATCACTTGAACCTGGGAGGCAGAGGTTTTAGTGGGCCAAGTTTGCACCACTGCACTCCAGCCTGGGTGACAGAGTGAGACTCTGTCTCAAAAAAAAAAAAAAAAAAAAAAAAAGGAAGGAGGGAAGGAGGGAAGGGAGGGAGGGAAAGAAAAATGCCACCGGCACTCTCTAATACCCAGAGCCTTCAGTGCTATATAACAGGGTTCAGATATGCCTGCTTGTTCACTTGTTTAATCAAGCATGCAGGCATCCATGCTCACAAACACATACACACACAACTATGCATGTCCATAGACATGTCAGCACACAAACATGCATGCCTACAAACACATGTACACAGCTATGCATGCCCAAATACATGTGCACTCAAACATGCATGTGCAAATCCAATGGCCCCAGCTATATGCTAGGTGTAGTAACTCAGGACTGAGTACAATGAGACCTGTATATTGATATATTGGTGACATTTTCTTCCTTAAGTTCCAAGCTGCAATAGAAGTGCACTGATTCTTAAAAATATGCATCTATTTGTTTATTTATTTATTTGTTCTTTAAAAGTGTGTCCCACGAGGAATAAAGAAACAGGCTTTTTAACCTAGAGCTTGAAAGACTTGGAGTGTCCTGATGAAGCTCAAAGGAAAATCAAGAACTAAGGGCTGGAAGGTAGAAGTTGACTGTCCCACTGTTGCATGGCTTTCTGACCACAGAGCTGTTCAAAGGGGGAAATTGACTCTTAAGAAGCCTTGGGTTTTCCAGTGCTAGAGACGTGCAGGCAGGAAGACACACACAACCACCGCTATACACTATAGCTGCCAAGGACAGCCAAACCCAGGCAAAGGCACTCTGATCTCAGCTTCTCAAGCACAGAGCTTGACCTCCAGGCCACAGGTGGATCCTAGAAGGGCCTCAGGACTCGGAAAGGCTCCGGAGCTAAGTCCGTCCCAACTCTGGTCTCTACAGCCATGACGGCTGAACTGAAGCTGCAGGAACTGTCCACGGCCAACACATTAAAATGAATGTGACTAACTTTGGCTTATCATATCTGCTTTCAAGATAAGAAGTGTCAAGAGAGAAGACATCATGTCAAGAATCACTCTGGGGTTCAGTCCCACGGGCTGCCTGTAATTCTCAATGGCAAGGTGGCTGATGCAGTGCAATGAAAGATGCCCAGTAGAGTATCACAGCCAAGCGTGACCTGGCACCAACTCGCCCCTCCAGCAGCGATGGTGGCCTCACTTTGTTTTCTCAAATACTCTGTCTCTGCCTCAGGGTCACATGATTGCCCTTCCTTTGGCCTCTTTCCTCCCACCTGCACTTGTATAACTCTTCATTCACCTTCAGGTCTCCTGTTAAATGTGACTTCTTCCAAGAAGCTTTTTGGAACCCTCGGTCTAAATCAGGAGTATCCTGCCACACTATCTGTGACCATCTGCACGTTACATCATAGCACATACTTCAAACAGAACGATCCACTTGGAGAAGGGAGTTTGAGCTTTACACTTGTTCTGCCACTGGGCTGATGTTCTGTGAGAGCAGGGACTGTTCTGTTTGGGTTATAACCATGAAAGCAGCATCCAGCATTGTGTCTGCTATGCAGTAGATAATAAATACTGTTTTATGGTTGGATAAGTGGATGAGGAGGGTCAAAATACTTTAGCCCAACTCAGGTCCTTTTTAACAAGCTTTGGCTGAGCCCCACTCTGTGCCAGCCTGAGTGGCAAGCCTGGGAAAAAGAGGAATGGAAGGATGAGACCTGGCTGCCAGGCCCTGCTGTGTCACAGTGAGGTGATTAGCATAAGTGGTGGGACAAAGGAGAGCATGGGGGAGGCTCCTCACCCAGGCTCAGCCGTCAGAAAGTTTCCTGAAATAAGTGACATCTGAGCAGAGACAAAAGGCATGAGCAGGAGTTGGCGAGAGAACACTGCAGATGCAAAGAATGCTCCTAGCAGCAGCAAGGCCAGGGGCAAAGCTTGGAGGCAACAGAGTCTACATAACTCCAGATAATTCTAAACAGACAGGGTAGGCAGGAGGCTGACTGCAAGTCAGAATTACAGTGGAAACCTTTGTTTTGTCAATGTGATACCCCCTAATCCATTTGTTAAAGCCCTGTTGGCATGGTATGTGAGGACTCTGTAATATTAACCCAGTGTCCTCCTATCCAATTCTATCTGAAGCCACTCACTACCCCCAAACTACTCAGCCATGTGGCTACAACATTGGACATTCCAAAATTGGGAGAAGGGGAGAGCATCTTCTAACCCTGACTTTCAGCCTTTCCCAAATTCTCCAAAGAAATCAGACTCTGCCTTGGAAAGGCTCCCATAACATCCTGTGTGATGATCTCTACTGCCTCAGTTTCTCCATCTGAGAAGGTGGATGTGGATAGGACTTGCCTGTTTTTCTGTGATTATTAAGTTATATGTTTTGCAATCTATCCATCTGATAAAGCTCTAATATTCAGAGTCTACAAGAAATTTAAATAAATTTACAAGAAGAAAACAAACAACCCCGCTAAAAAGTGGGCAAAGGATATGAACAGACACTTCTCCAAAGAAGACATTCATGTGACCCTCAAACATATGAAAAGAAAGCTCAACATCACTGATCATTAGAGAAATGCAAATCAAAACCACAATGAGATACCATCTCACGACCATCAGAATGGTGATGCTGGTGAGGTTGCAGATACAAAGGAACACTTTTACACTGTTAGTGGGAATGAGAATTAGTTCAACCATTGTGGAAGACAGTGTGGCCATTCTTCAAAGATCTAGAACCAGAAATACCATTTGACTCAGCAATCCCATTAATGAGTCTACAACCAAGGGAATATAAATCATTCTATTATAAAGATACATGTACACATATGTTCACAATAGCAGTTCACAAATGTAGCACTATTCACAATAGCAAAGGTATGGAATCAACCCAAATGCCCATCAATGATAGACTGGGTAAATAAAATGTGTTGTGTATACACCATGAAATACTATGCAGCCATAAAAAGGAACGAAACCATGTTCTTTGCAGGGACATGGATGGAGCTGGAGCTGTTATCCTCAGCCAAGTTAACACAGAAACAGAAAATCAAACACCACATGTTCTCACTTACAAGTGGGAGCTGACCAATGAGAATACGTGGACACATGGGGAACCAACACACACTGGGCCCTGCTGGGGGGTGGGGGGTGGCCAGGGGGAGAATATCAGGAAGAACAGCGAATGTATGCTGGGCTTAATACCTACGTGATGGGTTGATCTGTGCATGGCACACATTTACCTGTGATACAAAGCTTCACATCCTGCACATGTACCCTGGAACTTAAAAGTTGAAGAAAATAAAAAATTATATCGTGAAATTTTCAACTGAAGGCCTGGAAGGTGGCAAGTGTTCATGAATGTCCATGATAATCACACTGTATGAAAATATGTGTCTGGTTCTATCATGAGGCTTTAGAAGCTCCAGAAAAAAAGGTTTTGTGTTCTTCACTTCTGGGCTCCTAATATCTAGCACCCTAATTGGCACATAGCTATCAATTACAGTTTGGTAAGTGAATGAATATATGAACAAAAGGAAGAATGAATGGAGGAAGAAGATGGGTCTGAGCAGGAGGATCTGGCTCTTCACTGGGGGATGGGACTTGTCAGAACGCCTCAGTAGCATCATGTCCTCATCCACCTAGGTCATGGGTCTTGAGGCTTTCTAAATGAATGACTGGAAATGGAGCTTTGCACTTCACAACACAAATCATCCCTTCCTGTGGTATCAATGGTCTATGAGCCTGTGATTGGCTCAGCCCCAAAGAGAGAGAACAAAAGAGATGGCAATGCTTATAGAAGCCTGGCATCCTTCACCCCAGCATAACAACCTATGGCATTGGGGCTTAAAAGTCCCACAGGCCATTTCTGCATGAGCGTAGTGCAGGGAAACCCAAGATTCAGAAAGATCACAAGGAGAAAATAGCCAAAAGGAACAGTGTCCCGTCAGGATTGCACAGAGACAGCCTGCTGCTTTTCTAATGAACAGCCTTCTCATAATCCTATGAGATTTTTTATTTTTATTCTTTAAGATGATACCAGTTGCAATCCTCAGTCACTTACCGTCCACTCTGCTTGCAGATCTTCATGGGGTGGAAAGTCAGGGCCTGAGCCAATCACACCTGTTCTAGGACAATCAGACTGGTAGGGATCAATATGACCTTATAGGTTCCTCAATCTGATCTAATAACAGGCAGCCAAGCTCTGCCTCAGACCAGCAGTGTTACCTCAAATAAATCACATCAAGCTTGTGTCACTTGGTTCCCTTACCTACAAGGCAGAGGTAGAATTATAGTCCTGACTTCATGAGGTTTTTAAAGAATTAAATGAGATATCCTGGCCAACACGGTGAAACCCATCTCTACCAAAAATACAAAAATTAGCTGGACGTGGTAGTGTGCGCCTATAGTCCCAGCTACTCAGGAAGCTGAGGCAGGAGAATCGCTTGAACCCAGGAGGCGGAGGTTGTAGTGAGCTGAGATTGCACCACTGTACACTCCAGCCTGGCGACAGAGTGAGACTCTATCTCAAAAAAAAAAAAAAAAAAAATTAAATGAGGTAAATACAAAGCCTGGAAGAGTACCAAGCTCACAGCAAACGTTCAGTGAATGTTGGCTAAGTCTGATATTACTATTTTTACTGTTGTTAACCCAGTGGTTCAAATATATACAATGAGGTCCTCACATTCTGTGGAGCAGGCTCAAAGCTGCCCTCATGCAACATCCATCAGACTAGCTCTTCTTTTTCCTTGTTTACACATCAGTTTACCCTGTAAAATTCAGCATGACAAAAGAAAGTAACGGTTTATAAACAACAATGCTTTAAGACCTGTGACTCAATCCTCCACCACTTTCTTCCCACCAAATGGGTAGCTTTCCTAGACTCTCAGCTATACTAACCCCTCTTCTTCTGGTAAGGACACTAATGACTGCCCAGAGCAACCCTGTTCATTGAGGACAATTCCATTAGAAAACAATTTCTGGTAGTGGGCACTTAAAATCTACCTTCTTTTCACTCTCAGTCTTAGTTCTAGACTTAAGAAAAACTAAGAGTGAGGGTAATTGATCTTCCTGGGGGACCATTAGTGATCACGAAATTGTGCCTGCACAGCTCTGAATCATCTCCAATTCATTTAATTACTCCTTGTAGGACATGGTTGGGGCATAATTGGCCAGGCTGGGAGTGCCCAGGTTTGTCCACACATGCCCAGTGTCCTGGACTTACTCATGGATGGGGAAGTCCAGAGATCTGCCTGTAGCAGAGAAAAATGGCCATGTCCAGCCCACCTCTGGCATCAGCCAGAAGAGGCCAGCCAAGATGGGTAGGCGGGAGGTCATTCTCAAGTTCGCCTAGGCTAATGCCCCTTGTAAAACAGCAGCAACAAAAGCAAAGGATATACCTCTGTGCCTCCTCACTTCTTGACTGTTCAGTAAGACTGGGAGCTATTTGGGAACAGAGACCCAGAATGTGGGTTTTGGAAGGAAAATTCCATATCTTCTGAGAAAGAATGTAGACTTGGAAGTAAGATAGACCTGGAACAGAATCCTGGATCCTTCACAGAGTATCCTGCATGGCTTTAAGTAAATTATTTTTCTTTACTCTTTATTGGAGGCTGTTTGCTCGTGTGTTAAACGGAAAAGATAGTATCTGCTTCTCTAGGATAATTGAATGAAATGATGTAGATAAAATGTCTAGCATAATCCCTAGGATGTAGCAAGATATAGCAGGGATTAGGTAGGTTGCTGCTTCTTTCTTTTTTATTTTTTCTTTCTTAAATTCCCCAGCATTTGACATAGGGCTGGCCACAAATGACATATTTGATATATGTATGATGAGAGAGAAAATAGCTGAATGAGTGAATGAATGAATGAATACATATGTGTGAGGATAGACAGGTGGACAGACAAACTCTCAAGAGGGGTAGTTTGTGGCTCATACAGGCTCACTTTTCTGCAGGCTAAGATAAGCAAAGCAGAGTCAGAAATGCAAAGCATGTTCAAGAATCCATAAGCTCTGCAGTGAGTCAGGTGCAGGCTTCAATCCCTGACCTACCACTCACCTGCCATAGTGTTCCCTCACAAAATGATGGAATAACCATCTTCATGGTGATGATCAAGAATATCCACGTAGCTAAAATTTATTGAGAAAAATACATGTACAAATTTTTGTCCACAAAAACACCTGTGAGGTAGACTCTATCATTATCCCCCATGTTCAGATAAGATAGATTAAGTACATTGGCCATGACATTGCTCCAAGGTCTTGACGTAAAGACTAAACCCAGTTGCTCTGATACCAGGGGCTAGGGCCCAAATCCCAGTCCCCAAGCAAACCCCTCTGACTTTCCTTTGAGTCCTCATCTGAGAAGTTTGCTCATTCTCATGCTATCTCAATGATGAAAACTAGAATATGCTACATGAAGCATTTCATGTAGACAGCAAAATATGCCATGCCATTCCTTCACCCAAGTCAACATTCCTACGTCATTATTCAAAAGGAGGCCACTAGACAAGGACATAAGGCAATCAACCATTCCAGCCCTCTAACCAAATCCAGCTTAGGACAATTTTACAAATCAATCCTTTTGACTCATGAAAGGAGGTGGCTTGGGGAAAACAGCCATTCTCCAAGGGATGTTCACTGGGACACTAGAATCAGGAATTGTAAATAGGTTTTTCACAACACACACACACACACACACACACACACACATCTGTGACACACACGGAAAAACACTGCTGCTGTAAAAATCCCGAGAGAGATTGCAAGCTGTTATCTGTGGGACTAGTGTTCCACTGAATACACTGAAATATTTGGCTGTGAAAGAAAAAAAGCCTTGATTAAGTATCAGAAAGCTGAGATCCTGTAAGGATTCTCCACCTCCCAGCTGTTTATCTTTTGAAGGCAAAGCCTCCTTTTCCTATGCCTTTTTTCCTTATTCGTACATTAAGGAAGCTGATCTATGGGATACATAAGCTAATTCCCAGAACTTCCACATTTTATCCCTATATGCTTGTCATTCCTGTTGCCTTGTATACCTTGCAGTGCCTACTCGCCACCAGATAATGTCCATGGTCTTCATATCTAAAGTTCTTGCCATATAACCTGCTTACCTCACCAAAGTCATCATTCACCATGCAACCCTAGGGTGACCAACTCATTGCAGTTTGCCTGGGATTTTTGTGGTCTTAGCACTGAAAGTCTTACATTCCAGGAAACCCCCTTCAGTCCTGACAAAATCCAGGCAGAATCTACACAAAATATTGTTACTCCACATAAAAGGCATGCCTGTTTATGCTTTTCCGGAATGTATTCCCTCTACACAAAACTAGCAGATGCCCCATATACAGGCTGAATTGCATCCCCTTCAAAAAGGTATGCTTAAGCCCTAACTCCCAGTACCTCAGAATGTGGCATTATTTGGAAATAAGGTCTGTACAGAGTCCAAAAAAGCCTAATATAGTTAAAACAAGGCCATTAGGATGGTCCCTGATCCAACATGGCTGGTGTCCTTATGAAAGGGGAAGTTCAGACACAGAGGCAGACGTGCAGAGGGAAGATCTCATGAAGAGACACAGGTAGAACACCAATGAAGGTGAAGGGAGGAACTACAGTAATACACTGAAAAGCCAAGGCACATCAGAGATTACCAGAAAACCACCAGAAGCCAGCCAGGGTAAAGGCATGCAGCAGAGCCTCGCAGTCCTGAGAAAGAACAATGACGCATGCAACTTGATTTCAGACTTCTAGACCCAAAAACTGTGATACATTTCTGTTGCTTCATACACTCAGTTTTGGATACTTTGTAACAGCAACCCTAGAAAACCAAGACACCACCAACTCCTACATGCTTAGGGCAGATTCTTTTTTTTCTTTTGAGACGGAGTCTCATTCTGTTACCCAGGCTGGAGTGCAGTGGTGCAATCTCGGTTCACTGCAACCTCTGCCTCCCAGGTTCAAGCAATTCTCCTGCCTCAACTTCCTGAGTAGCTGG